>NC_050495.2:10994042-11295292 GCF_012460135.2 Molothrus ater
TAACTCTCTCTTTACAGAGCTGAATGTCTCATGTTTCCTACAGGACAGAGCTACGATGAGATGGTGGACATTTTTTCATTTGGGATTGTTCTCTGCGAGGTAAGACAAGGACATTAAATGGCATCTTTATTGTCCCCATCTCTGTGTACACATGGTGTCACGCAGATCTCTGCATCTGAGTGTGCAGCCTGTGACCTAACAGCACATTATTAGTGAATTAGACTGGGAAAACAAGCCTCTGTTTCCTCAAGGAAGATAGCTGTCTTGTAGTTTGCTGGTCCCAGTTTCTTCCTGGACTGAGAGAAGCTGTAAAAAAGTCATCAAGTTCTGACTGAGCCTGCTATCTGTTCGAAAGTAGATGTATTCCCTAGAACTGTGATGCTTTTTTCTTTTTCTGCCTCATTAAAAGAACAATCAGCTGCATAATCTCAGCAAATTCAGGGCCTCCGCTGGGGATGGCACTTCACTTCAAAGAAGTGGAAACAAAAACCTCTTTGCAGGTCGATTAATGAAGCTTGCACCCTGATGTCTGTTGGCTTAGTTTATTTCTGAGCCAATGCAGAGTCTGATTGCTATATCAGGCTTTTCTATCTGCAGAACAAAAAGCAGCACTTGAAAGCTGCAAGGTATTTTCAGTTTAAAAGATGTGTATGACAGTGGAAATGCAGATGAAAGGCAGGGTGTTATGTGTAACACAGCAGTTGCAGGAACACCAGGGGATGCCAGCAGAGTTTCATTTTCAGTGTTTGGGTGAAGGAGACAAAGAAAATGTCTGTGCATAAATCTTTGTGGCCTCATCTGGAGCTCTGTTTACACTGGGCCCTCGTCTCAGAGAATGTTGTGGCTGTGAGTTACAGAGTTAGGAACTTGAAAAATCTGTATGTGGGATTAAAACAATTGTTTCATCTAGAAAAAAAGACAAATAAAAGGGTAGTACCATATGAACATTCTCCTCGTCACCAAAATTATGATGCTAAAAAAATTCCCTAAAATTAAACACTCAAACAGATAAGGACATAAACCTGCCAAAACACATAATGGGCGTTTCTGTCTAGTTCCAGGATGTAGCTGTCGTGCTGAGTTACTGGCATAGAAAAGCCTGGGTGGTTATAAATAACAGCCCTTCTATGATACCCAGTGAGGCTTTAAACTTCATACTCTGCCCACGTGAAAGTTTGTGTTGCCTTCTGAGTCCAGATCCCCCCACAGCTCTCTGCTGTGGGCTCCTTCCCTCTACACTTGTGCTGGAGATGGTGAGCACTGGGGCAAGGCTGGGGCAGGGCTCCCTGTCCACCCAGCTCTTTACTGGCTCTCCTTTTCCTGCAGCCTCCTGGATGTCAGTTATGGTTGTTTGTCTGTCTTGTCTGTCCCAGCCCTCTGGCTGTGGTGGGGGTTGAATCTGTCACTGGCAGAACAATTCAGAATTAGAGGTGCTGTTGACTTCCCAGCATTGTTCAGGACAGGCTCTGTACTGAGGAGCTTTGCTGTTGGCATGGTAAGATGGTTAGAAAGGGAAGGGATAGGATGGTGGTGCAGGTTGCCTTGACTACCTGCAATCAGGAGGGGCTGCATCATCCCCAGCTGCAAGACACTGTGGAGCTGCCTGAGAGGGGCACATCATGCTGTGTCTTCTGGCAGAGGGACCCTGGGCAGAAGGAGAAGGCATCTGGGACTTCCTCCACAGTCGTGGACACATCACCAGGTCTTGAAAAAGTGTCCAGTGAAGTTTGTCTGTATGTAGTGCCATGAGCTAGTGGCTCCACTGGAGAGGAAGAACAGTGTTTCTGTTGTTTCATTTCCATCATGATACTTTGAAGGAGCCCCTGCCTGATCTGCTGCAGTACTTAAGTGTTTCTCTCACTTTCCCTAGATCATAGGCCAGGTTTATGCTGACCCAGACTGTCTCCCACGCACACTGGATTTTGGCCTTAATGTCAAGCTGTTCTGGGAGAAGTTTGTTCCTGCTGATTGTCCTCCAGCCTTTTTCCCTCTGGCTGCTATCTGCTGCAGACTGGAACCAGAGAGCAGGTAGGTTTGGGGTCTGGAGGACTCTTTGGAAGCCTGCAGGATGTGTCTGTATCCCATAGTGGAAGGACTGCTCTGCACAGAGGGCAGCTCCAGCCATCTATGGCAATGCTCAAAGGCTTCCATGAGTGAGAGGCTTCAGACTCAACGGTTTGGGAGAGAGACTGCTGTATGGTGGAGATGTCTGAAACAATTCCAAGACAGAGTAAAGAAGGAATGATTGTTCAGGATTGCCCAGGTACAAAGAGCAGGGGCAGACTTTGACAGTAAGGTAAATACTTCATTTGATTTCAGTTATGAAACTTGTAGCTTCAGAACAATGTTGCTGCCAAGTGGGTTCCAAAGAGCCAGACCTCCTTGGTCACTGACTGGCTATAAAAATAGGTAGCCCAGACAGATGAGGGCTTTGCAGGCTTGGAAGCTGAATGGGAAGGAAATCCTGGCCCTGTTCATGACATGGTACAGGGACCTGGATGGACAGCTAGTTCAGACTTTCCAGATGCTGTTCTGCTTCCTCTTTCCTACTCATGTTTCCTCACTGCTGCTTTCTAGGCCCCCTTTTTCCAAGCTGGAAGATTCCTTTGAAGCTCTCTCTCTGTACCTGGGAGAACTTGCCATCCCCCTTCCATCTGAGCTGGAGGAGCTGGACCACAATGTGAGTGTGCAGTATGGACTGAACCGTGACAAGCTACCTGAAAACACAACCTAGGCTGCTCCTGCTGCCTGCACCACTTCACTGGAGCTGGGCTGAGCAGCAGGGAGGGAGATGCACTTCAGCCACTTCCAGGGCATTAACGGGGCACCACGCTGTGCATCTGCTGCACTGCCTCTCTCTCCCCACCCAGCTTCCCTCCTCTTGGATATCCTGATTCACTGTGGATTCCTGGCACGTTTCAGAAGCAAAAAGGATTGTTTCCTGCCAGCTGCACCTAGGAAAGCCGCTGAACACTATTTTTCTGGCTTGAGAAATATTTCTCTGGCCTTTTCAGGCTTCTTTACTGTGGTGCCTTAGAACTTGGCTGCAAGCTGTGAAGCCACCCTGGCCTGTCTGCCAGGGAGGGAATTGCTATAGGAGACTCTCCTGGGTAAGGACCAACTTCTGGAACAGCTTCTCCCACTGACTGCCCTGCCCAGAAAGCTGGGGAAATTGGACATGCAGCAACATGTCTCACCAGGACAGCACATGTATGTATTTGCATGTGTTTCCCAGAACAACCCACTGAGATTTTGGCCTCTGACACACATCAGAGGAAGGAGTAAAAAGCCCCAGGAATTGGGCAGCTCTCCTGAAATACCGTGTCTCTGGGGAAGCACATATGAATTGTTTTGGTTTTGTGGGCTTTTATTCCTTCTGTGTCTCTGAATACCTCCAAAAGCCTGCCTAGAAACACTAAGACTGCCTAGAAACACTAAGACTGAGCTCTGCTTGCCCCTCCTGATGGCAGATGAGGCAGGCAGCAAATGAGCCACTGGAGCATTTTCAGACCCTGCGCCTGCAGTGAGTTTGCCTGCCCAAAACCTTAACCTAGGTGAAAGTATTTGAACCTGAATGTGTAGTTCTGCACTAGGCACTGGGTGTGGACATTCCTGAGTGCTTGAGCTCTTGGCCTGTGGATGTGAGGTGACAGGAATGGTGGCAGAGGGTGCTTGTCAGAAAGCCAAACGTTTGAAGTGGCTCAGACCTTGGGCATGGACAATGGCAAAAGGGGACTTGCCCAAGGTTAATTAAAGGAGTTCATGAATAGAAAAGTGCTGGAGAATGTCCCATCCTCCCTGGAGTGGCAGCTGGAGAACTAATACTTCAGTTGCCACTACCTCATCCTTTCCTGCAGATTGTGCAAGTTGCTCCCTTTGAAGGTCCTTCTTGCAGCTGCTGCTGCAGCACCTGAGCTGATTCTCCAAACAGAAATTTTCCTCAGGGTTATTCCCTGCTCTGGGGGGGAAAAACGGGCTTGGAGTCATTGGGAGGTGGGTAGAGCTGTATTTTCTTCCAGTACTTCTCTTCTTCCTCCCTTGGTGGGAGAAGGAAGGAAGGAAGCTACTGCTGCAGTAGCTCACGTGGTTGGCAGAACTGAACAAAAAGCTGAATCAAGTTCTGCTCTAAGTCTCACAAACATCATGGTTTAACTGGATTTTTAGCGTGCTCCTTTTCCCTCCTCCTCCCTTCAGCATTGAATGGTGGGGGATGGGTGTTAAATCTTTGCTGTTACTTTGGTTTCCTCCCCTACCCATGAGTTTAAAGTATTATGAAAAATAACATGGGACCAGCCATCACCTGACATCAGGTATGCAAGGGGGGTGTTTTTAGTCTGTGTAGTGGTGTTTTAGAAACACTAGGGACTCCCTGTGCTGAAAGTCAGGCAGGAGCCTCTCTAAACTGGGTCCAGTGGATCCAGGATTGTTAATAGGATTTGCCCTTTCATTCCCCCTCCCAGGCTGGTTTGTGAGGGGACCCCTGAGGGGAGAGTCCTGGGTGATGTGTGGGTGGGGTTTATGAACTGTGATTTGCACAGCTCCACGTTCTAACTAAATTAAAGAGCAGTAACTGTATGCTGATTTTGTGGTCTCTGTGTTCAGTAAAGCCGGGAGCCGTCACTTTCTCGGGTTTCTATTGCAGTCACAAAATGGCAACACCAAAACTGCCCAGATTAGGTACCATCCAGAACACCCTTTTTTGAGTCTGTGGACTCTGCCACATTCCCAGAACTGCAGAATCACAGTGCTCTGTAGGACTATTTACCTGGAGTGAGGGAAAGGGAACAAGTTCTGTTCATTCGTTGGTTGGTTTCAAGGGTGGACAGGAGTCAGCAGATCATAAAGCCTCTCCATTTTCCTTTTCTAATCCAGGGATAAAAATACAACCTGTTCTTGGAAACATCTTCTTCTGAAATATGTAGTTCAGGGGCCTTTTGTTAAGACAACAACTGAACAAAAATGCTGGCTCTGTTAGTACCTCCTGTAACCTGCTGTGCTCTGTCTCCACTGCACTTCTCAAGGGCTGGAGCTGCTGCTGAGCAGCACCAAGCACAACTGAGCCAGGTCAGTTCAGGAAGGGGCTGTAAGCAAGAGTCTGTTCCCATGGGCCAGCCTGCTGAGTCACCCACAGCTGCTTTTCAGGAACAGTGTCCCAGTCCAAGAGGAGCTGCTGGAGCAGGGAGACAAGCTTCATGCCCCTTGTCAGTGCTGGTGCAGGCAGGCACTGCTTGTAGGGATTTACTTTTGGGCCTGGCAAACTGAAGTGGCATCTTCCCTTCTCCTCAATTCAAAGTCTGAAACATGGCAAAGGATGCTGCTCTGGCAGGAGGAATGCACAGATGAGCCACAGTCCACATAGGTGTACAGAGCATTCTTCTTTTAAGCTTTAATACAAGGTAGCAGTCTGCACCTTCTTATAATGAGGTATTTAAAACATTTTACAAAGAAATGGTATTCAAAGGCGTTTAAAAATAAAATATTTCCCTTTTCTGAATCAAACTTTAACGCTAAAATCCCTGCTGCCAAGTGCTGCTCCCTGTTAGGCCCACAGCTCTAAAGCAGATGGCTGGAAAACTTACTTGAATGGCTTGAATCCCCTGAAGCGGGGACAGATGTTTCCCTGAACTGGCCTTGCCTTGATGCCATTAGGGAGACACTGCAGCAACCATCCCTTCCAAACCCCCTGAAATGCTAATAAAAGTTGTTACAAAACCTCTCTAATAGGACCAGGCTCTGTAAGTAAGTAGTCTTGCTGCACAGGCTGAGTATGTGACAGAGGCTGGGCCAGGAGCCACACCAGAATTTCAGTATCTTACAAAACAGCTGCCCTGTTCTGCCCTTAGAGCCAGAACTGCTGCACTGTGATCAGGGTGACCTCCACAGCTTGGCCACTCTGTCCAGCACTGGCTCTGTAGGAAGCGTAGGGAGTTCAAAAGAGGATGTTCTGTATCCTCAGTGTTTAACCTGCTGTAAGTAACTGAAGGGCAGTTTGTTTTCTTCACTCCACAACTATCTACCACTCACCCTTGCTTTCCTGATCTGTGTAAGTGAGCAGGAGGCACAGACAGACCCCTGGGACACCTACAACTGTGGCTGTGCATGTAGCACCACAGGGGAATGGAGAAGTGGCCTCAGCCCTGGAAGACCTGGATTTGTCAAGAGCTTGAGGAGAGCACTGGGGCTAAACATTCTGCTTCTGGCCAAAGACATCCCTCAAATAAGCTCTTCCTTGGAAAAAAAACCGATCCAGTAGCAGGATTCTGGACAGTGATTCCAGCTCTCAGCCACTAAAGCAAAAAGGCAGGAACTATAATCAGAGTGTAATTATCTAGCTAAATCTGACATGAAGCTCCCCTCAGTCCCTGCAGTACTGTTCTCTCCTGAGGTTCCAGGCTGAAACTTAAGTAACAGTGCACACCGTAAATAGGAAAAGAACATAGAAAGAGGAAGCCACGACCACACTCCAGGCTACAGGATCTGTGGCCAGTTTTAAGCCTGGCCCATCATCCCCCCCAGCTCCTTGGCACACCGTGGAGACAGGTGGGAAGAAGCAGCAGGGTCCACCACACCAGTCCCCAGCTGGTCATGCACTGAACGGTGCCCCTCAAGCAGATGATGAATTGCCCATTGCTCTGTTCTTCTGCATCACCTTCATCCGGCGTTCATCAAAAAGAAAACAAAACAGAAATGAACACACGCACCCCCTGCACTCACAGTGGGAAGCTGGAGGCTTTGCTCAGCCTGTAGCGCTCCTGCCTGAGCTGCTCAGGCCCCAGGAGTCCCCGCCTGGCCCATGAGGGGGCCGCTGCCGTCCCGGGTGTCCTCCAGGGGTGTCTGGCTGGGCTGCACCACGATGGTGTTCTCATCCACCAGCTCGCACGCGGGGTTGCTGAACGCCGACAGGGGCAGCGTGATACGCTGCATCTCTCGCTCATAAACCTTCTGCTCGTGCTTCTCCTTCAGGTCTTTCCCCCTGCATTACAACAAAAACCAAAATATACACGTGGGGTGAGTGCTGCTGCTTGGAGGGAGTCTCAGTAAAGCTGATGGAGTAGAGAAGAAGGGACTCTGCTCTTTAAGATTTAAGTGGTTTCAGCTGCATACAAAGGGCCAGAAATATTCCCTACTGTAAGCAGAGGACCACAGCTGAGCATCTTTGAAAAACAAGCAGCCAAGTGAAATCTGTCCCTCCCTCAAAGTGGCTTATTCACTGACATTGCTGCTGATAAATGACTGTACAGCCAAGCTCCTCCTTCAAACCACAGAGCTGCCATATGTTTCCTTATCCTTTCCAGTCCCATAGCACTGCCTGGTGCAGGCCCAGGGGAAAAGTGAGACAGTGCAGAGGCCACTGCTGTGGAAAAGAGCTTCTGTAACCTGCTTCATCTGGAACAAATACTGGAGGTGGTGACAGCTTCTGCCTTTTGTTGCAGCAAATTAAGCTGTCCAGAAAGTATTAAAGCTGACTTCAGAGCTGGCCCTGCCTTCTGCCACTGCAGCTATAACAGCTTAATGCCACAACCAGCTCCTCAAACCTACCTCAGTCTCCAGCCTGTTGCTAAGTGAAGGAACACCTCTGTAATTCGTGCTGTGGAAGAACTGCCTTGCTTTAAAAATGGATTTGGCATTAACAGCATGTTGTCTCCAGAAGAGCTATGTATACCAAAAACTACTAAACCCATTAAAGGTTTCTCACCACACCTACTACCCAAACCTGCCAGCTTGCACATGCAATTCTGAGATCAAGGCAAGGAAGGAGACAGTAAATGTGCAGAACATCCCTGCTGAGAGCTCACTGTGACTGGAGAAGCAAAGCTCCTTTGGACAAAGCCCAGCACTGATCTATTGCTTCCTCCCACCGAGGACAGGAGAGGGGTGGGGCAGGCACCACTCGCTCCTCCTGAGGCTCGTGATCTCAGGCAGGCAGAGCTGCTGGGGTTTCCTGTTGCCATTCTGGCTGCTTTTCAAAGCTGCCTCCAAACATGCAGCAGTGGCTGCCATTCCTGCCAGCACACAAGACAGCATTCTCTGAAGTGACACCTCAAATCAGATTCCTCGACAAGCAGCACTCTGTGTTTTGCCCCTTATGTAACACTCCTCCCTCTGCTTTTTTTCTGTCAGCATTTATTATAAACACTTACATAAGGACATGTCCCAGCTTGGGAAAGGGTTCCTTCTGCTTGGTTGTGTCAGACTGTTGTCAAACAGCCAAAACATAGAACAAACCCTCCCAGAGGAGGGAGCCTGGGCCTTTGCTTGCTGCAGTGACAATCACTGCTATTTGTTAATCCTGCCCTCTCTCTTACAAGTAAGCAGCTTGCTACTGCCACTACCCTCAAACACTGCTGAGCTACAGAAACATTTCTGTCCCACACAGTGAAGTGACTGAAAAAAAAGTAACTGAAGTCAAAATCAAAACTGACCTTAAAGTATACAGGAACTTTGCTAAAATGAACTTGGACCAAAAAAAGTGCTACCTGATAGTCAGCTTCATAGGATACAATGCATGAGTAGCAAAAAAAACCTGCCAATTGTTTTTCTTCTAAAGATAGACTAGAGAAATCAGGGGAACAGGTGGCCTGCTAGAAGAATTGTTCTTTTTCTGAGCAAAAGAAACTTCCTGTGAGGGTACCTGGGATCTGCTCTTTCCAGTTCTGACAAAATCCTGCTCCTGAGTACATCTGAAAAAGTCATATCAAGGCACACATGCACACACAAAAACCCAAATATTAAAGAGGGGAACTTGAAACTTTAAGTGAGATAGAACATCACAATAGTGGGGAGAAGAACAGAGTTAACTCTTCAGTAGTTCTTTCCTCAGTGTGACAAACTTGCTCAATGTGCCATAATCAAACCTACACTTCTGTCCCATTTCCTTGGGATCTGGTTGGGTGTGCAGGTGCTCAGACATTCCTGCTCTATGTACACCAGCTTTTGACCAAAGAACAGCCACTCACCTCTTATAGATGTATCCCAGGACAATGCCAGCCCCAATGACAATGATTATCACCATCATGATCAGCCCCAGCACATAACCTGTGAAAAGAGAAATAAAGGAGCCAAAATTAAGAGGTGGCAGATCCTGCTATAATGCTGCTTTCAGTGCCTCAAAACAGGTCTGTCCTGCTACAATTAAAGGAATGGATCCATCACACAATCCTGGCTTTGTACCTAGGGTCCCCAAGTCCTTCTTTTCTCTGGAGTTCATCTGTACTCTCTGACTGATCCCAATGACGGGCTGCACCGCGGCTGCCTCGCTCCGGGAGGGCAAAGTATCAGCTGGTTCAAACACCTGCTCCTCCTCCTGGGAAGCACCAACTTCTGCTGTAGGGACTGGGGCTGTGCTAGCTGCAGCATCTGTTGAGAGGAGAAAAAAAAAAAAAAATATATATATATATACAACATATCAAGCACTTATGAGTACCTCAAAACAACGTGTGTCTTGAGAGTGGGACAGCTCTAGACTGGCATCACTGAACCGCCTTCAAAGCACACTGAAAAACACTGAAAACACTTGTTCCCCCTTAAGTTGTTGACAGAAATCCTACCAAAGTAGGCAAGAAATGTATTCCTCCCCCCGCTTTCCTTTGACATGAACCTATTTAACTAAGAGTCCAAGGCACCACCACAGATGAAAGAAGTCAGACAGCAGATTGAAACCCAGGTTCAGGGCATGAGTCCAGAGGATGCACAATGACTTCATTTAGTGTATAGATCGATATACAGGCTGCAGCTTCAATCATGCTGAACAAGATTATGAGAATCTCCATCCCAAATCTCCCAGGAGCCTATTTATCCCTCTTCTGCCTCAATCCTCCAGACACAAGAAAGTCTGACAGGAGACTCCAGCTGGTGTGAAAACAACCTGGGGATATTCTTCCCTGGTCCCTCCTTGCAGTGGTGGGACACCACTGGACAGTCTAAGTCAGAGCAGGCAGCACAGCCACTGACTAAGGACAATTCCTTCCTCTGTCAAGGCCCAGAAATGGCACCCAAGGATACAGGTTCCTTCCCAGGCCTGTTTTTTATCAGTGCTCTTTTTCATCAACAGCATTGAAAGATTTTCAAGGTAGCTCATTCTTTCATGACATAGTTTAAATGGAAGCTGTAGCACTGTAAAAGCTGTGACAGTGTAAAGTAGGTATCTACTACCTTTTCTACAGAAACCCCCTCCTTTTTGGAAATGCTGTTCACAGTATGCATCCACACCTGAAAGTTCACTCCACCTGCATCTCCCCCCACAGCAGGCAATAACTCCATGTGGATTTTCTATCTGCAGCCATTTTGAGTCCTCAGTGCAATGTGAAATGGAAGTACAGAAGGGAGTCAGAGACAGGAAATCAGGGGTCCTGCACAGTAACATCAAGTAGGGTCAGCCAGGGCAACTGAAGTAAAGTGAACTGTTGAACCATGAAATGGTGCCCGCTCTGAGACGCAAAAATATGAAACCTATTAAACATGCAAAAGGTTGAAAGGTCAGGTAACTCTTCTGATCCTAAAGCTGCAAGTGTTTTGAGGAAGGATCTTGGCAGCAGAACATTTTTTTGCTTCATCTTTAGGGAAAAGCAGGAAAAAAAAGAGCAAAGTGAAAAAAAGGGGAGGGTGTATGCGCGTGGGAAAAGTATTTACATGCAAGGATAGCAGTCTCAAGGGACAGTGGTGCGAGTAAATCTTGCAGGGCTCAGAAAGTAGTAAACAGTTGAAAAAATCCCCAGTGGTTGCTCTGATGTCAGTCAACACTGACACCTCCTCTCCCCAAAACAGGCTTCGGCTACAGTTCTTTTAGCAAACTGTTTCTCACTGTGACTATGCAGGAGGAATCCAGTGTTTCCATTTCTTACTGTCCTCCCTTCTAGCTCTCATTTTTTCCACATTCTTGCCGTGCACCCCGTTCTCAAATCCCCACTGGCAATTCTTTAACAGCAGGAAGGTTCTTTAGTCAGCCATAACATGCCCCACAGCAACAGTCTACCCACACCTCGGCAGCTCCTGGATGTCCAGATCTCAGCCTTTTGCAACACAGCTGGAGAGCGCTATAGTGATAAGCGAATTATGGGGGAGCGGGGGCTTTTCACGGGCCTTTTCTGGCACTAATGGCAAAGCTGGAGGGGCGGAGCACGGCATAGCTGGGAGGCAGATGTGCACGCACAGGCGGGGGCTGGGGGGGAGCTCTGGGTACGCGGTGTTTCCGAGGGAGGTGCCGGCGTAGCCCGGGGTTGTTTGTGCGCCGGGGGACCCCACCCTGGTGACAAACCCAGCCCCGGCGGTAGGGGGCAGGCCAGGGAGGGCAGGAAGAGACAGGGACCGGCGGCGGCCGCGCTTACCTGAGCACTGGGCGATGCCGCAGGATCGCCGCTCGGGGATCCCGGTAGCGCCTTGGATGTAGCACCAGGGCGCGGCGTCGCCGTCCGGGTTCCTGCAGCTGTTGTGGTCCTCATCGAGTGCTAGGGAGCAGCGGGCCGTCAGCGCGGCCGCGGCACCCTCCGCTGCCCCGAGAGCCCCCCCCGGCCCCGGACCCACCTGCCGGGAGCGCGGCACCGGCGCCGTTCCGCACCATCCGCCAGTTGAGGCACGGGGCGCCGCCGGAGGCCACTCGCCGCCTGCCGCGGTAGGACTCGCCGTTACCGCGGACGCATTCTGCGGAGAGACGAGCCGAGCCTTGCGGGCGGCCCGGGCAGCCCCCGCGCTCCGGGCAGCTCCCCAGCACGGCCCCCGCCTTCCCCACGGGGGTGTTCCCCCTCCCCAGAGCGGCCTTTGTCCCCCACAAAGCTGGGCCGGCACTCACTCACTCACCCTCGGCGCCGCGGGCGGCCCCCAGCAGCAGCAGCAGCAGCAGCGAGCCCAGCAGCAGCAGCGCCCACCGCGGACCCCCGGGCAGCATCCTCGGCGCGGAGGGCGAGGAGCCGCCGGCAGCCCGGCCGCGCAGCTCGGCTCCGCTCGGCGAGACCTGCCCCGGCGCTCCCCTCCCGGTAAACAAGCGCCGGGCTGCGCTTCCCCCCCCGCCCCGCAGCCGCCGCCGGGTCCTAACGCTGCCGCTGCCCGCCCCCAGGAGGGGAAGGGGCGGCTGCCGCGGGGCAGGGCTCGGGGCAGGGCTCGGGGCAGCGGGAAGCTGCTGCCGCAGAGGCTCCTTCGCCCCGGGAACGAGCTCGGCGATGGGCGCTCGGTGCCGTGGAGCTGTTGGCTCGAGGGGAACTCCGCGTCTCTGGGCTTGTCTCCTACAGGCGCAGGAAAAGTCTTAGACCAGAAGAGGAGACTTTCCACACGGAACTACGCTTGAACAACTGCCTGTGGCAGGGAAAGTGTTTATCTTCAGAGACCCAAAACTGTTCTCTCCTCAAGAGAATTATCATGAAGGACTAAATCCTGCTGCCCTTATTCTCCCTTTGGTTCTCCTAGCTCTACGTTGTAAGGGCTACACACTGCCACGGAGGCTGTGCAACTCCACCTTAAAGGGTTTTTTACATTCTCGCCTCTGCCAACCATTACTTTTCATTGACTCCATGGGCTTACTCTAAGAGCTGTGCGTGCTTATAGGAAAAACCAAGGTAAACAGCATAAAGATGGTTTAGTGTAGTTCTACTGCAGGCATCCAGCCTCTGTGATAAAGCCTCTCTGCAGACATTTCACACAGCTCACAATAGATACTTCTGTTTCTCAACATGCCAAGGGATTCAGACAGTGCAGCCCCAGTGCCTGTACACAGCATCTGGAGTCCTCAGCACGGTTTCTATTTTACACCAGTGAAAAACAAGCCACTGAATGCTGGTCCTGTTCAACAATGAGCTTGCAGAGGCAGCCTGGGCCAACTGGTGGGTTTGTAGCCAAGGCACAGGCCTGCAGCACAAGGTGCTATTTCTGGCTTTCCCACAGAGTTCTTCCTGACCTTGGCCAACCTGCCTGCCTCACTTCTTTGCACTTTCCCTTCCTTTTTGTTACATGAGGTACAATCAAACCTTCCTTCTTAGAATAGGACAGAGAAGTTCCCTTCTTTTAAAGTTCTTTGAAATCACATGGAAACCACTGAACACATAAGAAGTATTTTTATGCCAGGAAGCTGCTCCAGTGTTGGATGAATCACTTTTCAAGGCAGGGCTGGCTGCAGCAGTGGTCTTTCCCTTCCACTCCCAGATGTTTCCATCCTGGCAGTGCTCTCTGTCAGGCTGCTGCAGGTTATTGTGTAACAAACCTGCTCAAGGTTCTGATACAACCCAACTTTGGCCCCTTTTTCACCAGGTCATGAACGTTTTAAGCCCTTTACAGCCAGGTCACCTGCTGCATCCAGCCCACAATGGAGCACAAAACCATAGATGTACCAGCATGATAGATGGATAATGAGGAAACACGTCAATTAAGCAGCACTACCACCAAGTATGAAACCACAGGTCTTAGCACACATTTCTGTGAATCAAGCTTTAACAACATGATTTACCACTACAGAAAATTTAGTTTAGTAATGGCAGATTAAAAAAAAATATGGTTGCAAAAAAATCAAAACAGGAAACCAAAGACCTGTATGTGCCAGTCCTGACTGACATCACCAGCTAAGATGCAGCCTTTGTGCAATTATGCTCATTTTCTGCACAGACACCCTGCTACTGCATTCCTGATGTTCTCCAGTTACTCTCTGTAGAGGGAAGGCTAACTGGAGTCAGCAAGAATTTTTAATAAGGGCTATTCAATCAAGCTGCCTGTTTGTAATAGCTTTTCATCAGATTTTATGAGACAAATTCCATTCAGCAGAAACTGCAGGGCCACACATGCATCCAGAGGCATTGCCTGTCCAAAACTTTGCAGACAGACTGCCAACCTGCACAATTAATGGTTTTTGCTCATTTCATGAGACTAACTAATGCCTCCATGCCACCTAGCACAGAGAGCACCTCCTTCTGTACATACTGATCCAAGAACTGCAGTAATCTCTGTGGAAACAAATCTCAGACCTTCCTAGCTCTCTCTCCTACTATGTAACAAGATGAATTTGCACTTCTCCTTACACCCAGCCAAGTTCCAGCAAACAATTTGAGTTCCTAGTCCACAGAAGGACAATGGGGAATCTGGAAGAAATGCAAAAATCTTCACATTAATGGTAAAGATCAAAGTCTTTTCCACAACTGACTTCTAAGCATAATTTTTTCTTTCATCTCTAGCTTTCTCCAGGATGAGGGAAGATTTATGCCTGGCAGTTTCACAGAGTTAAGTTTAATAGGATGCCAGGTGGCAGCTGTCAGAGGCAGACTCAATTGCTCTTTCCACTGCTTAGGAATGGGTTTGCTCTTCTTGCTACACTTTTAGAGATTAAACATGGCATTATTTCCTAGGATTTGATTTTAAACTACCCAAACTATAAGTAAGTTAATAGCTTTGCAGCTACTTCCTCACATAGTTTACACTTAGATGTCTGTTGGTATATACACATACATGTATCACAACACATCCCTACATTTTACAGGAGAACATACACACTATTTTTAGGAATGAGGGACATTAAACATCTTCCCTAAACTCAGTGTGAACCAGTTTCAGCTGTGAGCTGGTACCTTTCTTTATACAGGTTCCAGAATGAACAATGTCTGCTTTCTCTCTCTCTCCTGTCTGTCAGCTGCTCTTTCTTGTTTATTTGTTCTACATTTTCACCTGTGGAAAAATTCAAAGTGTTTTGAGATTAAAAAAAAAATCCAAACAAACAAAAAAAAGGTATTTAAAAGCACAGCACTCTGTGCCAAGGGAGGCAGCCCCAGATCTATAGCTCTGGAATGACTCTGCAAGGAGCCATCAAACCCACCCTCCTCCTCTGGCCACAGCCAAGTGTGTTCTGATCTTGCCAGGCAGAAGTTCATCTAACCTCCTATGCAAGAACTAACATGCTTTATTACTTAATCTTACTAAATAAGACACTGAGGGGAGTAAACAAAATGAGTTTTCTAATCTGAGTAATCTTTCCTAGCCAAATTAACATGGATTGCTTAAAATGGAAAAAGTTGACCATTGCCCTCCTTGTAAACAGGACATACGTCATGTTCCCATCACCTCCCCTTTCTTCTTCCTAGGTAATCAAAATCATTGTTCCAGTTTTCCCCAAAACTCCTTTTTCTCAATTTTCTGCTTCTTTCATAAATGGAAATGGTTGAGAATAATGACAGTACAATTCTGAGACCTCACCATGAACAGAATATTAGAGCAGTTTGTGCTAAAGCTTAAAAAGCTGCAAGCATCAAATGTTACTAAACACTGTTAAGTATTTGAGCACTTGCAACTCCAACAAAAGCAGGGGTTTTATTTCTTTGCTGCCTCTCTCTTGATCATGAAAACAACTCTGGCTCTCACCTGCAAAAAGCCTTCTGTAAGCAATTGGAAACAAATGTGTTGCATTTCTAAGCTAGATATAATTTGAATGTAATAAAAGAACATCAGGGCTGTAACAAAAGGATCAGATATTGACTTTATGAAAGTGAGCCGAATCTAACCAAGAATCAAGGCAGAGGCAGTGCCTACAAAGGAGTGGCTGTGGAGCGACAGGAGTGTCTGCTGGCACTGTTGTTGCACCGCGCTGCTGCCATGCTCGGGGAGAGGCTTTCTCCTCCCCCTGCAGTCTGACAGCGTGAGCTATTGCAAAGTAAATGCCAGCCACAGCCTCCAAGGACTAACAAGGAAGTCTGCAGAAGCAAAACAACCATATGCGATATTTGAACTGGTTCAGACTGGTTCAGAGTCTGCTCCACTAACTCCGAGTGCTTTCTCAGATGAGTTTTCTGTGTGGGCTATAATAAAAGGCCAGAGGTCTGGGGAGGGCAGTCTGGGTCCTATTGTTTACTGGGGAGAAGCATTAAGAGATTATCTCTAAATACTCTCGGCAATCAGTGACTTGAGAAATTTCACACACTGACTCCTCTTAACGGCATCAGTTTTTTGGTCCTTTTTGGACAAGAACTGCCCAGTGCCTTTCCAGTTTTCTCAGGTTTGAAGGGCCCGAGTGCTGACAGACGTCTGTGTTCACACTGGCCCACTGCAGCAGTGCTGAGGGTCCCCATGGATCATCCCTCAGCTCCGTCCCTGGCTGCAGCATTCCAATCTCGCTATCTGATCACAGATTGCTTTACCTGCTACCCAGTGGGTGGGTGTGTCTCACAGCAGGATACCATCAAACCACAGCAATCTTGTTGGGAACTGGGTACAGCTGTCTAAAGATGTTTCAGTCTCCAGCTGCACTGGTTTTTCTTGGGTTGTTTGTTTGTTTTTTTGCTACAGATGCAAGCTGCTACTGACAAAAGCCAGAGCACACATTTCTAAGGGTGGAGGAAGGGAAGCTATTTTGAAAGATACTGCGATCTACTCAGAGAATACATAAGTCTGAGCCAAGAGCAGAAGCTTTACTCTCAATTTTTTAATGATCTTTGCCTGACCTTAGGCAAGCTTCTGCCTTGGTTTCCCATATTAGTATTACTTATGTCACAGAGGCAGAAATGATTATATGTCTGCAAAGCACTTTGGAAACTTCAGACATCCAATACCTACCTTATGAAATGGTTCTGTAGGGGAAGGCATCCTGGAGACAGATATGCAGGAGATGTTCTCAAGTTCTACATGTGTAGTGCTGACTTAGATGAAAGTACAAATAAGCATTAATGCAGGACTTCATTAAAATAGGAGAATGTGTTGTTTGGTTGTTTTTTAAGGTATAAATGTACTTTTGTAACTTTCTTACATCTCAAACCACAGTTGTGCCCAGCAGCACCTGGCAAAGCTGAGCAGGCTGATAACCCAATTTGTTCTTGTTAGAAATGCCTACCTAAAAATAATTGTTTATTATTTGCACGTGAGAAATGTGAAAAGGCAGCATCAAAACATCTGGAGATTTAAGCCAAAAGGAATAAAGATTTCTGTTCTGATATCTGTTCAAATTAACCTCCAGTGAATCAGTGAATTGGATGGGATTATTAAACATCCTTCTACCAATATTTCACTCACTATGGAAGCCAATTTCACAGTGAAAGCCCAAAACTCTGCTGTTTAAACCTCAATAATAATGGAATATTACCACAGTAATAGTTAGATTTCATTGTGAAAAACATGAGGTTAAAGTTGCACTTAAATATGCAAAACTCCTACTCTAAATAGCACTACCACTCATGTGACCTCTATCCCAAGCCATCAGAAAGGCTGTAAGGTTATAAACTGGAACACATAAAAAAGCCAAACACATATTTTCTTCTCTCTCTAGGGCTTTGGGACTAGGACTGGAGTCATCAGCATGAGAGCAGAGCAGAGACTCATTTTGTAATGGGTCTGCAATTCAGTGTGAGCAGAGAAGCAGAGACCAAACCTTGCAGTGGAGCTACTGCTGCTTCCTCAAAAAGTGCAGGATTCAGGGACATTTACAATGCAGAGCTCACAACTCTGCATTCTGTTTCTTAGCTGACCTGAAGGCAGATAAAACCACTGGCACACAGGTACTGCAAAAGACTCCACAGGTGTTTGTCTGAAGGCTGTGGGAGGAGTTGTTTATTTTGGGAAGTTGCCCTTTCTTTCCTGTTGAAGAAAGCAAATCTGGGTTTTCTCTGGGTCACACACATGCCATAAGCATGCAGAGATAGCCTTTTTCATGACTGACATAGGCACGTGGACTTCTTTACATCTATTTGCAAAAGCAAAGACACTGTTCCTTTAAGTATGCTTACAGAACAGGGCAAACCTCTGTTGTTATTTTGGTCTTGGGTTTGCCATACTTTTAGAAGGTTAAGGCTCCAACTGGGAACACCATGAGGAGGTAAAAAGCCAGGAAGAAACAAAGGTTTAATAAAGTTTCACTTAACACTTGCACTTATTTCTTTAGTATATAAGGGTGTGGAGTTAAAACACTCTGCATTTGACCAACACTTCAGCACCTGAGGTAGGCAGGCCAGAAGCAAAACTCTATTTATATGACCTCAGTTTTATTTCACTGCCATTCAGTGAGGACAATACCAAATTTCACAGATGTTTGTTACTCCATCCACTTATGCTGAAATGAGAAATCTCACCACACGGTGCCAGAGAAAGGATTTCCTAGTTGAAATAAGGCAATCCTGATACACAGTTTTGCAACCTGCCCACCACACTATGAATCCTCACATAGAGCTGTGGAAATGTGCAAAGGCAGAACTGTCTCTGAAAAGGGGAAGATTTTGAGGTATGAGAAGTCCATGCCATCTCTGTATACTCATGGTCTCTACTCTCCATCTCCAGGAAATGAATGCATGCAGCCTGCAGAGTTTAATTCTCTTTTGGTTTATTACTATTTAAAAATCAGGTTTTGTATCCCCTTCTACAGAGGCTTCACCTTCCAACAGAACATACAAAAAATACACACAATAGAAAAAAAAAAGATAGGTAGGTAAGTTGCTTTATACAAACAGGTCCCTAAGAACCCAAAAAGGCTAAAACAGGCTCGGTTTCAATAGAAGCAGGCCCATAAATAGGCAAGAGACTTCATTCAAGTAGGGAAAGAGTCATCCATCCTCACCTAAGATCCTTTCTTGCTCCACTGAAGACAATGGGAGGATTCCCAGCAACTTCAGTAGAAGCAGGATTGGGATTCATCAGAGCCAATGGCAAACTTTTCTGCTCCTTCCCTTCCAAGGCACTGTCTCTTCCATATGGCGTGCAGCCAGGGAAAAATACCAGTTCTCCTGGCTCATCCCACACTCATGTTTCAGTTGTTCACTCTACAAGACATCTAAGAACAGCCTTTTATTTTCTCTCTTCCTCTGGTATTTGCACTAATTGCAGCAAACTTTCAGATTACAACAGTACCGAAGAAAAATTCTGAGCCCAAGAGCAAGGCTTGGTTGATTCCTTAAGAGCCAGCAGTCAGTCTGACAACTTTGCAGAGGGCATGTAAAATTTGCCTGGAGAAGGCACCAGTTTGTAGACACAGCAGCCAAAAAGGTTTTAGCAAGCATGAGATTGATTTATTATAAAATCACTTACCCAAGGTCACTATGTGACTGCAGGATGCTCAAGAGCATTTATGGCTGCCAGTGGCTGCATGAAGTGACTCCATGGTCCACATGGAACACAGGAGCTGGGAGGGAGTCACTGAACATCAGTGAGATTCCAGTTACCTCCCTCCTTCAGCATATCTTGGCTCAGAGCACTTCCAGGTCTCCAAAATTGCAGTACAAGTATGGAGGCCACCCAGGAAAAGCTTCGTTCACATAAACCCTGAGAGCAGATCAATAGTGCCAGGCAGTCTTTAAATAAATTTAAATATCACACCTTTCAGGAAAAATGTGGCCAAATGTTTGCTTAACTTTGCATTACATCTGAAGTCAGTGAGGCCAAACATTTGTGACAGAGTTCAGCAACACAACTGTGCAGCACAATATGGCACATCAATGAAATATTGGCACGTTCTCACCCAAAGGTCGTCATCATCTCATCTCACAGACAGGAACACAGACAAGAAGAGGCTAGAGATGACACAGGGAGTTAATTCTTGGCAAACAGGCCATCAGTGCCTGCCACCACAGAGAGCACAGCTGTGGTTTTTCACTATGTGCCATAACCATTCCAACCATCACCACAACCCCTGAGAGCCAGGGCTGCATCACTGCACTTTTGTCACAGCACTCTTTTAACGTGGTGCTTTCCCTTTTTAGTTCTTAGCCAAATAGCTCCTGCTTAGTTTTACAGGCAGCAGCCCTTTGCAGAGCTGCACACATCCGAGCAGGACGCACAGGCTGTGAGGAGGGTGAGGATGAAGATGAAAGCAGCAGGCACAGAACTCTGTGCAGTGCTGGTGCTCTGTAGCAGTACCTGTGGCTGCAGCCCAGCAGCACTGCCTGCCCCTCCCTCTGGATCTCTGGAACATGCTCCTGCTCACAGGGCCAGGGAGCTGCAGCACATTGGGCTGGAAGCCAAATCTGTTCCCAAGGGCTCATTCACAACAGCTGAAGGATCTTGTTTTGAAAAGGATGTTCAGGATAAAAAAATGTGGCTCTTTCAAGAGACACTGGAGCCTTCCAGAATTTGTTTTCCTTTTAAGCTTTCCTTGTGGGTTTATTTTTTCCCCCCTCTTTGCTCATTTGTTTTGTCTCTCAGGGTAGAATTGAGAGCCTAAGCTCAGAAATTCACTGTGAGCTTCTGCTCTGTTCAAATAAAATTCAGGTATTGTGCCCGAGAAAAAGGGGAGCAGCACTAAGCTGGCTTAATTTACATTTGGGTATTGACAGTGCTGTTAAGGTATAATCATAATGCTGAAAAAGCCAGCACATTGTGTTGTTTGGCACTTGCTCTCAGACTTTATGCCATGGTGACAATTGAAAATATTTTATTACTTTTGTGGGTGGTAAAGAAAAACCTTTCCTGTTTCATTACTTAGAATTTTGGTGGCTGTTTTTTACTTTGTCCATTTATCTCTCATGAAACCCAAGGAGAGCTCTTGCTCTCCATTCATTCTTCCAACACTGAAGTCTGGAGTTCCTTTGAAATTTACTTTGGCATCTACTTCCTCAAGCAAGCACCTTAAAAAAAATTAAAGCTGAAAGTGGTACCCCACTCCCGACTCAAGACGTAAGTTTAGATACTGAATTCTAGGAACAAAGATTTAGTGAAAAAACAAGACACTAAAGTTACAACAGAGCCTACAAAATCTAGGTTAGCTTTCATACTAGCAATTCAATTAGTTGAGTTATAGACATTCAGTTACACAGCTCTTCTATTCAAGTCATTCCTTACTGCTGACAGCAGTTGAGGGAGGAACAATAATTTCAGGGAATACATGGGAAATAACAAATATTCCCTAAGTCACTGGCACTCAAACAGGTCTAAAATTGTGACTGGGCATTTACAATTATTCAAAAGATTGGCAGGAAGACCAACTCCACACCATCTTAATAGTTCTAGGCTTTAGAAACAAAAACACCCCATCCCCCCAACATATAATACTTTGCCCTACTATAATTAAGGCACTGGATTGAGAGAAGGAAAAATCTGTGTTCAATTTCTGGTTCTGCTATCAATTTCCCATATCATCATGGGCAAATCACTTAGGATTGAGAGCTCACATGCACATTGCCTTGTGTCAGGTGAGCCACACTGTGTGCACACATTTGAGACATGACAAATGCAAGATCACATCACCTAATTTAACTGAGTATGGAATAAATTCACATTAAATTGCTTTACCTTGCACTTGTTCAGGATTAACATTTATAAATTCAGGCAACAAAAGCCTGAGAAGTTTGTGCCCTCCCATTTAAGACAACACTTAAGCATGCATGCAAGTGGTTTTTAGTCCTTTATCTTTCACTCATTCTCTCATAAGCATCTATTCCTTTCTTGTCTGTCTTTAATATTTAAATTATGAATGAATGAAGATGTTTTCATCATACCTAATACACAAGGCTTGAGCCTCAGATGAGAGGTTATGGGACTCCTATAATACAAATACTCCAAGTCTGATGATACAAATTTGCATGAACTGAAGTTTCATTCTTGACATGTGCACCAACTCAAACATTGGCTTGCAGTCCCTCCAAAGGGGAAGGCAAGGAGGGCAGGGTGGCCCAAATCAGAACTATCATCTACACACCAATTAAAAATCAAATGTACTGGCAACAAGCTGCAGCTCAAGGCCTGTTACATACTTCCCTTTGAACTCTGAACTTGTGAGGCTGAGTTTTCTGTTTGGATCTGTCTCATGTTCCACAAGAAACAGGCATTTCCCGAAGTACAGAACAGAAAGAATTTGCATGTAGATTAAATTACTGTCCAGAATGGAACACTATGCCCCCAAAGAAGCAAAAAGCACTGAAAACACAGCACAGCTAAAGATCTGCCCAACTTCCTACTGGCACTGGCCTGCAGCAGCCTCCTGTGTTGCTACAAATCTCTCCCATTTACACCAGGATGATCTAGAACTGTCATTTCAGGATTGTTAACCTCCTGCCTGATTGTTTCCCTGTCCACTAGACTGAGAAGTAAGTAGTTTTCATTCAATGTATTCATGACAACTTAGTAAGCATTTTCTTTGACAAGCAGAATACACAGTGGTTTTGAAGGCTTCGTTTTCAGATAAAGGCTTTTGTTTCACCAGGTCAAATTCTGTAGCATTCAAAACTAAATTCTGATAGATACAGCCAAAACTCAACCCACTTGTAACACTAAAGTCAGGGGAACTAAATGTAGGATGAAAGTATTCCATACTCTGGACTTAGCTTTTGGAGTTGAATTTTATGATTAATGCACCTTTGAGTGCACACAGGAACACTGGGGACAAAAACCTCTGTCTTTCAGCATACAGCTTCAGTTCAACAGGAATTTCCCTCGTGGATTAATTATGAGCTATTAGTAAATCAGTGACTGCAGCTGCATTTGCAATCCCAACAAACTGTTGGGCTGACTGGAAAGCCTGATCTCTCCTGATTTGCTTGGCAGCTTACAAGGTTGTCTCAGCACTAGATTTGTAAGGTATTTTAAAATGTTCTGCCACTTTTCTAAGATATTCTGTTTTTACCTGTCTACTAATCTTACCAGTACAAGAGCAATTCCATGAAGTTTTAGTTTGTTTCACTGGTTTTTCCTTTTAAATGAGGCTCATACCTATTCCAGGATTCTGGGAGGAGATGACTGGAGAAGAACATGTCCTTCAGTCTCCCAACACAGATTAATAGCAAAACATCAAGTCCACTGCAACATGCTCTCAATTTAGAAAGTGCTGGTGCTATAAAGAGAAAGCCATTGATTATTCATCCTTGATTTATAATAGTAGAGAGCAAGTACAAAAAGTAGCTTCTTACAAGAGGGAATCTGGGTCTTGTAACCCTGTAGAATTTAGAATGTAATTCCAAAATCCATATACTTACAAATGCCTCTCTAATTCTAACATAGAAACAAATTGGGAATAGCAGTTAAGCATCAGCTGCAGGGTTTGGGTTAGAAGCACCTGGGCAATGCAGGCTGTGGTACAAGAACATTTTGTGCATGTTTACACACACAGATCTCCTGCAGGAAATGAGAACCTGGTCCAAGAGGGTCTGTCCTGCTCCAGCACTGCACTAATGATGGACACAGATATGGTTTCATGGGATGCACGTTTGGTGCAGGACATGGGCTCTCAGAATGGCCTTTTTAGAAACATTCAATACACAAAGCAGTTTACCAAATCCCTCCTTAAACCTTTGCTCAATAACTCTCTCAACAATTGTGATGTAGAGAAGATTCTTCACAGATATGAAAATAAGGAATAAATTCAGGAGACTGTTCTATGTGACTTTGAGCATCAACAGCAGAACCATAATTAAAACTCAGAGTATTCCTAACTCCTAACCCTGTGTTAAACAACATTTATACCTGGGTTTGGTACATAAAACCATGACTAGTTACATGGAAGGAAAGGGAGGGTCAAGAAAGGACATTATTTCTGCACAAGTGGTATTTTCAGATTAAATGGAATGTCCAACAGCCTGGAGTGCAGCTTCTTTGCATTTTGTAATCAATTCTTTTTCAAAGAGATGCTGTTTGCAATTCCTACCTCATTTGGAAAAGAAAGGAGTAACAGTGGCTTTTGCAAACCTGACCAGAGACAGATCAGGAGAGCATGACTGGCCAAAAAGCCCAGCTCACTGAGAATACAGCACAGTGCAGAGTGGGATTCACTTTAATTCCTGGCTCTCATTTGCACACCTTTTGGACAGGTGGCTAAACTGCTCAAAAACCAGACAAAACGAGGGGATGCAAAGTAACATACTAACTTCTTTAATAGAGTCCAATCCAATTAAACCAAAATCACTCTGTGAACCCCTGGGTTTATTCACACTAAACAAGTCAGTGGTACATAGTGTTAACCCGATAGCTGATCGTGTTCATCCCCTAGGTCCCCACATGAAAAATGAGCACCAGTCAACCAGACTGTAATGGTATTTTTCCTTCCTTTTTTTTTTCTCTTTTTTTATTTTCATAAAAACTATTTCTTTCATAGACTTAAAACAACCAACTAGCCAAGTTATTAATTATGGTACATCTAAAAAAAAAAAAATCTCATACTAACCCTAATGTGACTGCTGCTTTACGAGTGCTCTGTGTACCGCCTTAGACTGGCTTTTCAGTAGCAATTCACTACAACAGGTCCTAAAATAATAATAATAATAAAGAATTAAAAACCTGACAGCAAGTTAAATGGTCAAAAGTAATAAAAACAACCTGTTCTGAAAGGTGATTTTTCTCAGCAGTTCAGTCCTGCTGCAGCACTCACAGCCTCACAAAGGCAGAAGGGGATTGAATTCTCTCACCTTCTTTAAATGTTTCTGGTTTTAAAAGGACAACTGCTTTGTAACCTGCTAGGAACCATGGGGCATTTTACTTAACGTTATATTCAATAATGGGTCTCTTTTTTTAAACTTACTGTTTTTCTGGGGGAGTTTAGGGAGGGCAGGGGAATAGAGGGAGAACAAAATCACAGCTCCCTGTAGCTGCAGCTCCCCAGGTGCCTCGGTCACTAGGACTGTCTCATTCTCAGACCAGTGCTGGTAACTCTTGATTACTCTCAGAGAACACAAGGGAAACACCACCAGCAGCCTCTAAAGCTCCATTTGTTTTGGATCATATCTCCTATTCAAGGCCATCTTCTGTAATTTATCAGCTAAAGAAGCATTTTCTCCCTCTCCCCAGTGAAGGTTTAAAGGTGGGGTAGGGCATGAGACAAAGAAGGAAGCTAAAATGAATAAAAAATTCTCAGCTATAGAACCAAATTTCATTATTTCCTCTTTCATTCACAGCATCTTATCATTAGAGCCAGACTGCTGCTTTGCTTTGTTAAGATCCAACTGATCTCATTTCCCCTCTGGCCCCATTGGTTGCTGGTCGACCTCTGGATCCACCAGGGATGATGCAAATGCTGACTGGACGATCTGAAACCCAAAGGACTCCAGAAGAGACATGTTCTGTTGGGGTGAGAAGGGGGATCCCAGAGCAGGACCCAGGTCCCCCAGCGGGCCCCCAAGGGCCCTGACGTGCACTTTCTGTATGTGTTTGTTCAGATAAGACTTGGATCTGAAAAAGCTGCCGCATTCGGGGCACGGGTACTTCTTCTCTCCTTCCACCTCCATTTTGTTTTTGCTGACTGCCAGGTCACACGAGAAGGACCCATTGGTGCTCTGCTTCTCAGGAGTCTTGAGGTCACTGGTGTCAGAGAGGTCTCCATAGGAATCAGAACTCTCAATCGGGTCCGAATGTGAACATTTCTGGCCTTCTACGGGAAAAAGAAAAGAGAAAAGTTTTCAGAGTCTTGGCTCCCAAAGGAAGATATTTAACATGCATTAAAATAAATTAGATTGGTTACCACCTGATCACATGAATGCCTGTCACAACAGAATGATACACACTTAACATCCAATCCCTCACATCCTAAAGCCCTTGAGCACAGGTCCCCTTTCCAAACCACCAGGCTGCTATCAGAGCAACAGCTGGGGTTTCATCAGGGATTTGTCATGGTACTGAATGCAACCATAATGGCTCTCTGGTTCATACAACACTCCTTGAATCCCAAGGATGTCTCACAATGTTTACACCTCAGACACTACAAAAGGATGGTCCTAATGATGAGTTTTCAACCGTGTAATTCACTTGCACACTTCTGAAATGTTGATACTTTGGGGGAGAGCCTAGAAACTTCATGAAGTACAACAGGCTGCAGCAAGATGTGAAGAAACCTGGAAACATTCAGCAAAACAGCAGCAAGCTACTGCAATTTAAGAAGTGCAATTCCATTTAGTCTCAAGGAAATCTTTTCACAAGTGCAACACTGTTAGAAGTTACCTTTACAACCTAAAGTTGTTCTATCTTTGAATACTGCAGTGTGAAACAGCAGAGAGGTTAGGGATGTTATTTAAGTTATTTGGATATATTTCCTGGCAAAGCCATTGGTATGTTTGGAGTCTTCCCCATTCTCCTCTGGCATTATGCCAAGGAAGTTTGTCCACACTTTTTTGCTCAGTGCATGTGAATGAGCGTGAGAAACCCAGACGTGCTCACTAAAGGAGTCTCTGAATACAAACAGCCTGTACCTACTATTAACTCTGAGAGACCAAAGAATCACTTGGCACAACCCAAAAGACAGATTTGCTCTGGACCCAGCATTACAAACCTAACAGGATATGCATGAAATCAATACACCACTGAGCTGGAATAAATCTCTTGTTAAGTCAGCACACCACCCAAAACTAAAGGGCTTCTGTAGTAACTCTATCAAGACTTCAACAGACAAAATTACACAACTCGAGCTTTCTGCTGGCACAGTACTTGTTTAACCCAGCCCTCTGTGTCCTCCTGGGCAAGAAAAAACCAGAACAACCATGGCTTTGAAGAATTTTCGGATGTTTCACTTTCACCAGGAATACTGACAGCTCAAACCAAGAAGCAAAAAGCCATTCTACACAGGTAAACACACTGCTTTACTTATTCAGAACTTAAATACTCCTCAGCTATGCTTACAATAACAACTTTTTCTCCCCCCCACCAAGTCAAATGAATGTCAAAACAAGAAAGCACTGGTACTATTATCACCCTTCACCTCTCCTCCCCAACACTGCATTTAGAAGTGTAAGTTCAGCCCCAGACAGCTGGCTGCATGTACAGTATGGCTCCTAGCAAAACCAGAAACAGGGTTTGACTGACGCGAGATTCAACTGGAGTGGGACTCATAAATTTGCCCTCAGGCAAAATTCAGATGCTGACTGCTCCAAGGAAGAGGGTCTGGATGAACTAACATGGCTTTTTCAATCTTCCAAACTGAAGAAGCTGCCAAAGCTTCACATCGTCTTCTGTGCCCATTTCCTTCCCCTACACCCGTTCAATTGGCTCTCCGACGGCAGCTATTACATCCTACGTGGTGCTATGGAATTTCTCTGCATCTCCCTAAGCTTCTCTCCAGTATTTCCCTGTCCTTCCTCCCTCCCCTTTCTCGAGCCCAGCCCGACACCCCACGCCACAAAGCCCTGCCCAGAGCAGCAAGGTGCAGAGCAGGAGTCTCTTGCCTTTGATGCCATAGGTCCTGACGCAGTGGAACGCTGCTCCCCCATTCGGGATGGACTCCTGGTGCCTGGAGACCTGGGGAAGGGGAACACCGTGGTGGGTTTTAACATGGACCTTTAAGTAGGAGGCAGAGGAGAAACCTAAACAAGATAAAAGGAGATGAGATCCTGCCACCAGCAAAGACACACATCTGCCTTCCCTGTTCTTTCATCTTTCTCTTGCTCCTGCTCCCTATTTTCAAGCTGCTGTTCCACCAGTTCCCTGTGACATGCCCACGTAGGAGTCCTGTCATCCTCAGGCAGAAATGCAATGCACACTTTTCAGCAGACTGGGTTTGCTTTTTGTTAGTCACAAAGAGAGAGCAGCCTCCTTAAAAACAAATTCTGTGTAAGCAAACCTAGCAGGTGACATGAAACTTTCTGGAGAAAAGGCAGAAGAGACATCATACAAAAAGGCACCCATGTCTCTTCACCATTTTTCTGCTGTTTTATTTATTTTAATTAAAAATGCTTTTGTCATCTGATAATACATTGGAAGATAGTTCCAATTAGTTGATTTTGTGCTGTTAAGATCTGAAGGAATGCTATCTAGTAACAACCCTTGCTGGTTTAGTGTGCTTTCCCCTTAGGTTTCTATAGCACTTATAGTGACTTCTAGAAGGCAGAAAGCTGAAACTATTCACTTTTTAAGGTATACATTTTTGCTCAATAGTAATTTTTGAAAAAACATTTTCTGCAGTCAGCTCACCCTGAGTTTAAAAAAATATACTAGAACTCATATTTTGTCTACAGTTAACAAAAAGTACTAAAAATAAATTTCAGTATTTTTCTTAGCTCTGATCTGTAAGCACCAAACACTGAAAATAAAAACATTTATATCAAACAATTGATTTCTGAACAAACCAGTTTTTGACATTTGTGCCTGTGCTTTTTAAAATGTTTCTTTAAGTCTCGTGTCAGTTTTTTTAATGCAATCAATTACCTCACATATACTTTGGAAAGTTTTTAAATTCAACCTCAATATAAGATTTGCAGTCACTACTAGCACATTTGGACCATGTATGAGGCAGAGTTTTAAAGACTTCCTACAGAGGTAAAGCTGCCACCACCAACCAGCTTCATTTGCTGTTATACTTTGAACAGAGTATTATGGCACTTTCATGATAGAAATATTTCCCACTAACAACACAACACAAGGTTCACCATGGCAGACCCAGAGTTGCAGGTTCCCTTTCTGGAGAGAGAAAACCCAAGCCCTAGATTTTTTTTAAACCAACACAGCATTTACAGCACAAGTTCTGGCAAGAGAACTTCCATAACAATAATTTCCTTAAAATATGAGTAGAAATTCTACCACAAAGCCATTTTTATACTGATATAACTGCAGTTACACTTGATGATATACAGTAATGTATTAGGAATGCTGCAAAGCAAATGCTACACACCTCTCTGGGGTGGATTTTCTGACTGCAGCTGTTAGTTTCAGGTGCTGAATTCAATAATGAATGTGGCTTTCCACTAGATTTCCCTGTGCCTAGCACACAGAATATCCCTCTACCCTGACTTTTATCCAGAGGTTATTAAGAATTATACATACAGGACCTGCAAAGCAAGAACTCCACAGCAAGCTGCTGAAGGGAAAAGGGGCAGGCTGCTGAGAATGAACAAGAGGGAGTTCCTGTGGGCCCCTGAGCTGAAGATAAAAGTGCAGCAAGTAGATACATCACAACTGAAGAAACCAAGAAGAGCACGTGACTCTCTAAATACAATGGAGCAGAATCACCAAGGCCAAGAGATCCAGGGAATTCATGTAAGGATATTATCCTCTGAAATAATGCAAGACCTACCCTACACAAAATGCTGCACTGAAAATCTCACTGGGCAGCAAGAGAATATAATCTTACAAATACCAAAAATTCACTGTAGACCTGAAAGAACCAGTCTTTGATTTGACTGGCAGAGAAAAGGGCACAGTGTACAGATACAATGGTGACATTCCACCTGTGAGGTGCTTTTCTTTTTTCACACATGTGGCCAATAACCACATGCATGCTGAGATCATCCCCTTTGATGCAGCAATGCATTAAAATCTCCCTGCCAGCCATTAAAAAGGACTACATGCAGGTATTCAGTGTTTTTCTACACCACAACTGACACAGGAAAATCTGAACTTGTAATCTCTGCACACAGGATTTTTCCTGAACTCTGCAGTTCTATTTGGAGAGTACATTGTTTTATAGAATGAGAACTGCTGCAAAGAGTGTTAGCTCCCCTTTATGCACTTGGCAGATGAACATGTGAGTCATCAACTCCCAGCAAAACCCTAAGAATGCCAACTGCTTCATGGGAAACCGTTTAAAGGGAGACTTTTTGGGGTTGTTTTTATCCTCATTTTTTCCTGTAGCACTTAGGACTGGCCTTTTTATCTCCACCAGCCTTTAATTATGAATGCCTGTCCTAGAAGATGGGGGTTTACAGACCATAATAAAAGTCTCTTTCAGAGCAAAGGCACACTAATCCAGAGGATAAAGTGGCAGTATTTTTCAGAGCAGGAATGTATTTATTGCTTTACTCATACACATCTCTCTACTTTGCAAGACAGATTAGTTCTTCATACCAGAAGAATCAATATTCAAAACATGTATAGAGAAGAAATTATCTCCTTTATACAAATGGGACCTGTCCTTTGATCTCTTAGATAAGGTCTATAAGGAGATAAACTATAGAAATAATTGCAGGATGCTCCTTGTTCAAAAATTGTAGTTTGGATTTAACTGGAACACGATGAAAATGTGTCTTTATTTACTGGGCTCTGTCCCCCATGAAATATATAAGAACTCAGTGTGAAAACAGAAATTCTCGTTTGTGATTGGAATATTTACCCTTTTCCTAACTAATTGGATTCTCTGAAGCAAACAATGTGCATGTGTTTGAGACACAACCCCAAACTTCTGAGCTGCAGGTGTCATTACCAAGTACCAAAGTCATTAATCTCTGGAATACTTTGAAAAAGCCCACACAAGCAAATAAAGTCCCTAAGGATGGTAAAAGATTGTGTAACTACACAACAGGACCATGTCTTCTTTATTTAAACCGATTAAAGAGAATTTGTCTAAAAATGTGAGGCTTGAGGATTAGTTTTTAAAGCACATTTTAGACAAATTCTTTAAGAAAAAGCCCCCACAACAACCACAAAATACCAAACCAAAAAAGAAAAGAAACAACCCCTAAAATCCCAGGGGGGGGAAAAAAACGCAACACAAACCCCCCAGAACCACTTCACTGTTTCCCTGATTTAACAAGACTGAATTGCTTCCATGATTACTCTGAGCATAAAGACCTCGAGTAAGAAAACAACCTGGAAAAAACATCAAATCACAGCTGGTAATTTTAAAAATTATACTGCCACATTGTAAAGGAAGTAAGTATGATAAACAAATGAAGCACATGACATGGCAAACTATTGCCTCCTGCTTTCTGCCAGGTACTGAGCTCCACCCCATCTCCTAAAGCCATGAAACCTTTGAAACAACCCCAGACACTTCACTGAGGTCCCCAGCAAAGCCTTCAGTCCAGTGGGATAACCTGAGGGAGCCTGAGTCTGTCATTAACACCAGGAATGTCACCTTTCCATCCACTTTTTATTTTTTTTTTAATGGCCAACATCCAAAATTCTCTCCACAAGCAGCTTGAGCTTGCAGAGCATTCTTGCTTGACAATTACCATATCCAGAGGCTGACAATTACTATATCCAGAACCAGCTAAGTTCCAATTAAAAAATACAGCAGCACATTAGCCAAGGGAAGAATAAACAAAACCTCTCTGCACAAGCACCTCAGCCATGGCACAGCTGTGATCAGGTTACTGTGTGTGGCTTCTGGCTGCACCAATGCCTATCAAATAGATATTTTTAATCCAGAAATTTTCCATTAGACTTCATCTTGCCAGGCTCTACAGTTTAAAAAATAATTATTTAAAAAAATGAACATTATACTTGGATTCTAGAATACCTGAGACTAAAAATTCTGCTGACATTGATTATAAACCTATAATCAAAATTTACAGCATAAAACAATGAGTTTACAACACAACTGTTTGATAAATCCAGTCTGTAGCTTACCCTTCCTATGAATTTTAACACTTCCTATGAAATTTAACATTATTCATTATTCATAATTACATTTTTTAAATCCTGATGCAAACTGAAATTCACAGCAGACAATTGTGACAACTCCCATAAAATACACAAACTGGAAGAAGAAAGTAGTTGCTTAAAGTTTGCTGTACAACAGGTTCCCTATCCTCCTACAGAGAAGTATGTATTTTATTTAAATTCCCACTGTACATTGAGACTTGTAAAATGTGAATAAACCACTTAGTCATGTTATTGTTTGAATGCCGGGTCTGTCTTTGTCACTCTGGCTCCATTTCCAAAGAGCTGCAGTGACATCCAGTGGTAGTTAAGTTGAAATTCAAGCTTACCAATCGTGCAAACGGGACAGTTCCTCCCAACCCATCTGAGTTTCTGTTGGGCACAATGTTCAAGGGAAGGAGAGCAGGATAGCACCTGATCTCAAACAGTATCTGCCATGTGGTTGCCACGAAAACAATCAGGATAAGCTTAAACTGTTTTTCAGAAGCCAGGCCTTCTGAAAAGGAGGGCAAGCTTCATTTCACACCATCTACCTGGAGCTTCAAAACCTGAAGATTTCCAACCCAGATGCTTTTCCATTCACAGATAACATCACTTTCAGGATTTATGGATTGTTTAACTAGAAACACCTCCCTTGCAATTTAATGTCTCATTACTCATCAACTCCACAAGCTCCCTGTACAGCCTGCACATTAAACACAGAAGAGCTTTATTTTCTCAAAGGATTTCACCTCTCTTAAACTAGAAAAAGGAACACATGTCAGGAAAAAAGACTCATCAGAACAAACAAATCCCAAAACACAGCAGCAATCTCTTCTAACACCTACTAGCTATGTATAACCTGTGTGAGCCAAAAAGGCATTTTCAAGTTGTGAATCAATCCCTCAACAAAAAGACACCAATAAGTCAAAATAATTTTTCCAGCTTGCCTTACAACCCACAAAGCCTAAATTTCCAACTCTCTCCAACTGAAAAGCACCACAAAAAGATGGAAAAGCTTCACAAGCTTAGTCATATGGTTTAGTTTTACATAGTGCTGCATGGAGCAGGGAGTTGGACTTGGTGATCCTTATGGGTCCCTTCCAACTGTGAAAAGCTGTATTTGTACAAATAAAGGTAAACCACATTTCTAGTGCTCTTTACCAAGTATGTTTTAGAAATGTACATTAGTACAAAGCAATTAAGAGGGAGAAGCAGCTTGACTCTATTGCACCAGGAGGTTAAGTAATACTTAGTAACACAATGTAGGATTCATGTTCAGTGTATGATTTTCAACTTGATGTGTATTTCAAAGACACAAAAACATTCTTCTTCCAAACTGACTGTAAGGGCTCCAGTCTAATCAGGTATAGGAAAAAGATAAGATGATGTATGTTGAACAGCAAGGCAACTTATCATGTTTATTGTAGAGGGATCTGGCTATTTAGCAAATAAAATTTGCTTCAGATTTAAACTGTGTTTCTTTGGGAACTATCTGCCATGTGAAAAGGCCAGACCTGTACTCCATCAGTTTCAGGGTTAAGGATTCAATGGGAAAAGCAGAGTATGTGCACAAACAGGGTCCAACCTCCTCCTGTTGCAGGGAGTCACGCAGCCTCACAGCTCCCCTCGAGTGCTGGCCCATCCCACTGGCATTGAAACCCATTTTCTTCATTACCTCGGTTACAGATAGTGCAGAAATTGCTTGGTCCTTCACTATGCTTCTTCAAGTGATCTGCCATGTATGCTGCTCTCAGGTACTTCCCACACACCTGGCACGGGACCTTGTCCTCATGACACGCCAGGTGGGAGCGCAGCCGGTCCCGAGTGGCAAAGGAAGCATTGCAGGTCTGCAGGTAAAATGAGAACCCTGTGACTCATCAGCTCTGCTAACAGCACTGATATTGCTGAATAGATTTAGTATTCTTTAGAGTAAATACCTTAGATATTGTGCAAACACAAAAAATGACACGATGCACAAGCCATTTTCTCCCAGATAAAAAATTCACAACACCAACACATTGCACAAGTTGTAATGTTACCACTCAAAAGAATTAAAGCAGCAAGAAACCAGCTCTGACACACTACAGACAGTAAAACTTACTCCAAGATAGACTTGTAAGGTTTTAGCTCCTTTCTGAGGATGAAGATACTAAAGTTTTAAGTAATATTTAACAAAAGAAATAGCAGAAAGCACTTTGCTGTGTTTACAGTAAGTTCTGCTATTTCACTGAGCCATTACAATCACTTTAAACCACTCAAATATCCTCTCTGTCATTTTCCTCAATTCTACTCTTTGATGAGATAAATCTAACTTCAGTACACAGAATTCTTTTGGAGCGTGAGGACATACAGCACAGGATCCCAGAATTATCTGGGATGAGGATATGACGAGAGCCAGTGGAGGAGTCATCCTGGTACCCACAGCAGCACTGCACACAAGCCGTAGCAGTGAGGCCTCAAAACGGAGCAGGTATCAAAAGAACTGCATGACATTGTCATCTGTTTTCACTTACCCCTGGTCAAGGCATCATATTCCACTTACTGCCAAAAACAAGCTTGATTTGGCATAAGATAATATTGATCTCTTTGCCCACTTTCCAGCTGAAATCTGCATGGTAAGTGAAGGCTCCCTCCCATTTGTCTAACCCCAGCAATGGGCAGGCAGGCAGGCTGTGCCCACAGCCTGTTCTAGCAGCCTGCAGGTTCTGAAAGGCTTGCTCTGCCTCTAAGGTGTGAAAGGAAATAAATCACCAGCAAAATGCTGCACAAGGGATTAGGGTTATAGTCTAAACCATTTCACAAGTGCAGGAGGAGAAACAAAAGCAAACACACATCAGAACAACCAGACCAAGCCAGAGCAGTGACATTCAAGAGTGTACAGTGTTTTGTTTATACCAACTTCATATAAAATATCACAGTTTTAAGAGATGTAACCAGAAACCCCCAAAAAATAATATGAGGCTGCTCACTGTCTTGGGAACTGGGTGTAAGTTGTATTTTGAAATATCAGTGTGTAATTAAACCACTGTTTCAATAGGAAAAAGACTTGTTAAAGTAACAATCTTAGTAAAATTCCAAAATTATAATTCAAGTAAGTGGAATTGATAATACAGAAGAGAATAATGTAGTTACATAAAATTCAGTTAATCAAGAGCTTAATCCAAAAACCACTGAAGGCAGCTGAAAAGCACCTATCAATTTCAACAGGCTTTACACCCATTCCATCCTGTGAGATGCTTAAGTGTGGGAAACTCCCATGGAGCTGAGGCTGCTCTGCAGCAAGTACAAGACTTAACACCCCAGAGGATCAGGACTTAATGAAATTGCAAGGGCAACAGTAAAATTATCTGGATTTCTGTGACATACACCGTTTAACTATGCCCACCAGAAAAAGATTTCTAAATTACAAGTATTGAGGTTTAAGAGGTAAATTCTTAAACATGGAAGATTTCATTTGTAATCTCAGTACACAGCGCTGAGCAAAACAGGTGCAGCTTTCACTCACTAAAGTGCTCTTAGAGGTAAGCACTCTCTTAAGGCAGGATTGCAGCACTGATACTAATCACTCTGCTGGGTCTCTGCTAGAGATGGATGACTAGAGTATCACCAATGACAGCCAGGAGTTCATCATCAACAATTCTAAAGCTGTGGAGCCACAGGCAGGTCCATATCCAGCATTGGGAGTGCTTTAGCCAATGAGAAGCAGACCAGAGACAAATCACATAAATACAGCGATGCCAAAGTAAAACCAAAGCTATCCCACAGTGAACTTAGCAAGTTGAAAGCTTAGGCAAAAGCAATATAATAATTTCTGTGTTTGATTTCTCACTGCTGCTGCTGAGTTGTGTAAAGCTCACCTTTGGATAAGCTATATGATAAATATATCTGCAACAAAGCTTAAAAACAATAATTAAGTCCAGTGGAGAAAGCAAGAACCAGTTTAGCTGAATCATAACAATGGGAGACAGGACTAGGGTTAAAGAAAATCCCAAAGTTAATATTCAAATAGTTAATATTTATAAAAGGTATAGAGAAAAAAAAAGTTTTATTTTATGAAAGATGTGAAGTGCTAAATGAGTGCTAAGTATTTGTCATTAATTGTTAATCAAAGAAGAAAACTCTCCAGTGCTTTCCTATCAAACATTGCACAGGTATATAAATAGATCAAAAAGAATATATAAAGTTTAAAAAACATTGTTTAAGAAATACCTCTTGAAGTTTCAACTTTTCTATGGATGTGGATGTCTCTGAGCTTATTCCATGGTGGCTGCCATTTTCCTGCTAATAGGCAGGAAGTAAGAGAAATTAGGACAGGAAGAAACTCATTCTGCATTGAAATCAATGGGATATGCACTGGACTTGGGATGCCAATTAGGTTGTGCTTTAATTTAACCAGCATTTTTAATTTTATTTAATTTGCCTGATGAACAACCTGTCTTGTCTCTGAGAGGAGCAAACTTCCATTTTCTCCCCTTGTTCTTTCATGTGCACAGGTTTTCAGATCAGTGCTTGCTCCCAGACCGCAGCCTGACTTTCACACGTGGCTGACAGCTCCGCCCCATCCCGAGGGGTCAGAAACGGAGCTGCCCCACTCTGGCCACAAAACTGACTCACTCCTCCTCCTGTAGCCAGAACTCAACTGTCAGCCTGGGGAAAAAAGCATAAATTCACCAGTGCAACAATCCAGGGGGAAAGATCCAGAGTGCCTTTTACCTGGACGCCAAAGCAACTCCTTGGATCTGATTTCTCAGCTGCTTCGGCTCTGTGGAGATCTTCCCTAACCTGAGCCTACATTAACAGCAATGAAAAAGCTGGAGTCAAGGCTTTGGCATCAGGTGCTAGAGGTGCTGAAGTTGGATACTTGTGAAAGATCTGTGAAGCACAGCTGTTATTTCAGGGGGATGAGTGCAGGATTACAAACTGAGCACTGAAAACCACTGCTGTTGTAGGGATGTTCAGCTTAAAATTGTCCTGTTTCTCATACTTTCATTCACTCTGAAGTTGGGTTGATATCTTCCCACTTTTTGGCACTCCAAAGTGTGCTGTGATGCCACACCAACAAAACATTATATATCACCAGTGTGCAAAGATATCTAAGAGCTCAGGTAAATGGCCAGTTTAAATCATAACAGAGCACAAATTTCAAAAATGCCATTACAATAGAGGATGCTGGAGTGCTCTGCTGTTTATGGAGTAATTCTCTTTTCCAGTAAACATAAACAAAGCATGACAATAACAGGAATTTTCAACAGGAACTGAGCAGATTCAAAAAGGATGCTCAATGCTGTTCAGGCTGCTCTCAGGGGGAGATAATTTGCCAAACAAAATCAATGGAAAAAGAGAATGGAAAATGGGCAAACAACATGCCAATATTAAGCTGTTTTCCTTCTTGGTGGCCAGATCTTGTGTTAGATACATATAATGGAACAGATGCATAACTGATTATGAGATAATCACAGGGAGAACATCATCAATTTATTCATCACTTTTCATATTTGGAACAAGTTTTCAGTGACTGCATCCCTTCTGTGGTTTCTACAATGTATAGCAGATCTGTGGATATTCTAGAAGACTTTCTAAATCTGATAGGATATTGCAAAGCATTTTCTGCAAAGACACAACAGGTCATTAAATTTTCTGTGCCTTAAGATTCACGAAAAATTAACTCTGCAGGGCTAAGCAATCAAAAATCAAGAACAACCCAAGCCTGAAGGACAATCTCAACTCTGTCTTGATGATTGTAACCCACAGCCTGTACCTTTCAGCTGAAATGAGCAGTCTATGCAGTATTATGGCACTTCAGATAACACACAGTAAGAAAGACTGCTCTTGGAAACTGCTATCACAAAATACATGTGTGCAAGGAAATGGAGCTGAGCTTGGCTGTGCCATCTTAGCTTCCATGTTTCTTTACTTCTGAGCTCTTATTATCCTCTGATTCACACAGAGTTGGTATTTATTATTCTTAAATCAATGTTAAACTACAAAAGAAATATCGGTCATCAGCTGGCAAAGGACGATTCACAGCTATCCCTGTTATCTGTGAACAATGCTCATCCAGTGATCTTGGGATCAGCTGGGTGGCTGTTCGTGTTGGGATGTAAACATTCATCAGCAGTTCACTGTCCCCACACTGTGAATTCTTTTTAGGAGTGGAATTTTCTGGTTTGTATAAATCTGTAACCCATAAATCATCTCAAGACGCTTGAGCCCATGTCGGGCTTTATGCAGGACAGGCAGTTAAATCAATGTGACAGCTCCATGCCCTGACTTCCAAACGTGCTGGGCTTTCACAGATCAGATGGATGGAAACCTTTGGATGGCTCCAGCTGTCTGGGAAACTTATCAGGATTCTTAAAATTTCAAAATGTTTGAAAACTCTCACAATTTGAAGGAAATAGAGGTGTGTCAAAACGTGCAACAATGCAGATCAGGAGGCAGCAATCATGTATTGTTTAGCTTCATAAAACGTGGTTAAACATTTTACAAGAAAAAAATCCTCTAACCTTCACTGTCCTCAAAAGAAAAAAAAGAAGAGAGTCTTGCTTCAGCTTCTTGAGATAAATATTAAATATTTCTTCAGAAGCCAAGCATGGAGATTGTTAGCCCAACTGTTTTAGAAGCTTGCCCAACATCTCTCTGATGGCAATGTGTGATGGTGGAAGCTGATTCTCAACTTTGTTTTAATTGATACTTCCAGGCACCTTTTAAATATTTCTATAAATAGATTACAAAGTATCTTCCTTCATTTCATCTTTCAAACCTTATTAACTATAAAAAACTACATACAACATTATGACATTGTACAACAAAGGATATTGTGATGTCATTATTCATATTCTCCCTGAGATAAAAAAGCTCCCAATTTTGCTCAGTGCAATGTTCTGAAGGCCATGCAATTTTAAAAAACAGTATCTTGACACATTATGATAATTACAATTTACTAATTTTTTTTAAGTTATTCTAAAAAAATGAAGTCAGCATTGGAGCCTCCTGATGGCAACAACTGCAATTAAAAAAAAGGGAGGGAATCATCAGTGACATGGACTCCAAGCCCAGGGGGCTGGGGAAGAGATCCAGGGTGAGACTCGGACAGCACAGCAGGGAAGAACAGTGGTGGGAGAGGCAGGAGGACCAAAGCTGTGGGCTGAGAGGGGAAGGGAGGGAGGTACAGCAGATGTCACTGTGGAACACTGCTCTTCACACACATTTATCCCAAATCACAGATCCATGGTATTTCAAAGTTGTCTGCACACATCAATGCAATGCCAAAGATTGCCCACAACATCAGTCTAAACCCCTCTGGCTCCTACCTGACACTTGTGAGGTCTCTCTGAGGTATGCACCTGTTTGATGTGTCCATTCAAGTGGTCTGGCCTTAAAGGAAAACACACATAAGCACACTTAAAACAAATACTAAAAGTAAAGTTACAATTTTAACACAAAAAAAAAAAAAGAAATAAAAAAAAAGATCCCAGTGCTGTATCTATGACAACTGTAGTGATTTTAACTTTCCAAGAACCAGATTGCCAACAACTGGGACTCTACCTTGTTATGTACCCTCTGCAACTTGCTAAAAAGCAGCATTTTCTCAGGAAGAAATCATGACTGAATGATCAGAGGAAACAGGAAATACAAGTTATGATTTTCAAGCCTGCATGTCCCCATCCAAAATCCTATTTAGACCTTAACAATCAGGGCACTTTGATTTACAGTTGCTGAATATTTGAAAATCACATCCTTTTGGTTTATGTCCTAAACACAGATGTAAAAAGCCAACTTTAAGCACCTCTTGCAAAAAAACCTATCTAAATTCTGTTGCTGTGACACATTTTCCATCTGCAAGATGAAGAAATACTCCTAACTTACGACTTGGCAGGGAGACTGCACTCATACAAATAAAATAAAGTGCTCTGAACGTTCCCACTAGAAGGTGCAATGGAAGAGCAAATCATTACTGTAGAAAGTTAGAGCATTCTTCACAACCAGCAAAGCCTGCTCGGAAGAAGAAAGGACTGAAGAGCTGCAGAGTGTCCTGGTGTGAGTTTCTCCTAGCGGGAAGAAAGCTTTTCATTGTATGAGACCAAAACTGCTTGGAAACAAGTTCTCCACCCTCTCCTCCCCCAACTTCCCAGGCGCACCAATGAGAGGGCACGGGATGGAATTCACGCCCTGCAGACACAAACGGGGCTGGGACTTTGCAGTGGGGCTCCCAGAGGCGCTGCTGCAGCGCTGGGCTGGAGCGGTGTAACCGGACAGACTGCTTGGGGTCCTCTGGGTCCCTCAAGCCCAGCAACCTCACCTGCTGCGCTACTGAGTACAGGAAAGGACACTAAAATCAGAGATCACGCTTCAACTTCCTCTGCTGCTCCTAAGAGTGAATACTGAAAGAGTCTCTGGTTTTCATTCATACTTGAGTTTAACAGATACGCAAGCGGGTTTGTTGTTAACTTTTGTAACAGCATTCCCGCCTGTTCACGTGAACTTACTGAGGAAAGTAAGAACTCAACGAGGATGTCTCACTTCCCCTTAATGACAAAAACCTTTCATACAGCAACAGCAGAAATCTTTAGGTGTCAATAAAAACAATGAAACTTGGCACACGATCCCGGGTAGCGCTGTAGTAAGAAAAGTACTTTCACTTCTAGCCACAGATGAAATTTTCATTTTGTGACCTTCCATCACTCGATCTGCAGTCCTTATGAAGATGCATCCCTAATTACTGCCGATTTTAAAAAAAAGGGGGGGGGGGCTACATTTTCATGATTTATTTCAATAACAGAAAGTCCCTCTATCAAAAAGAGAGCAGGGGCAAAATTCCACAATTTACACAGCCTGGTGGCCTTTTGAATTGTTTTCAGATCTCGAGTCCTTGCCTCACGTCAGAGCAAATCAACTGCTGTGGAAAACCGACTGCTGGTTCAGAAACAGCAGAGTACATCCCCCTCCCCCCCACTACTTCTACACTCAAAGCGAGCGGCAAACTTCCAAAAAAGTTTTGAATTCATTAACTCAAGACTATGAGATGTCACTACCACAACTACGTGTACCAAACTACTTATTAAATTAGCTCCCACAAACAGCGACAACAAAAAATCAGCAACATTAAATGCACAGATCTTACGTATGTTGCAGGGCAGAAACAGGATCCCCTTCAGAAGGATGCAAACCCAAAGGACACAAAGATCATGTATTAAAAGATACTTGATGCTGCAGCCTTTGAAATCTCACCTCTTCCTTCACATTTGGGTGATAAAAAACATTACGAACTAAGAGAAATGAAGGGAAGTTAAGAAAAAGAAAATTTAAAATGGATACGAGAAAAATAATAATCTTGAGATGTACTATTTTGCACTTCAACAGCACCTTCAAGCTACCTACACATCAGCGATCTCAAGACACTTCTGTGAGGCAGGTAATTATTGCAATACCCATTTCACAGAAGAGTCATTTGAGGCAGAGCCTGACTGACTCGCCCAAGGACACGCACACAGCAACTGTGGGACAAAGCTGGGAACGTTAGCCAGAAACCAGCTGACTGCCAGTTCAATGGCTTAATTACTTTTAAACCCTTCCAAGAGACTGCAGAACAGCATCTCAGAGGAAACGATGGAAGTCTCATTTCTTTAAACATTCTAAAGTGGAACAGTCAAACTAGCCCTAAGTACATTTCCGAGGGACGGCAAAGTCACCTCCCTAGGTTTCTGTGTCAATGTCCATACAAGCGCTCTCTTACCTGGAAAAGCCTTTTCCACAGCTCTGGCAGATGTAGGGCTTTCCCACAGAGCCATCGTGCGATCGAACATGATAGGACATCCTGTCTTTTCGCTTGAACCTCAAGCCACACACCGGACAAGAGTAAGGCTTTTCGCCAGAGTGTGACAGCTTGTGCCGATTCAGGTGGTACACGTCCCGAAAAATCTTGCCACAGATCTCACAGGCCACCTGTTTCCTCGTCCTGCTTCTTTTCCGAGGTGCGTCGGGATCGTCCTGACCAGGAACCCCATTTTCACCCAGCCGTGGGGGTGGGATGTCTATGTAGCCCAGCTGCAAGCTTGTCACCCCATGTTGAGCCTCGTGCTGCCGAAGACGATTAGCATCCGTGAATACCTTCCCACAGAGACCGCAAGGCAGGATACCAGCCTCTCGCAGGCCCCCCGGGCTACCAAACATCATGGAGTCCAAGAGATTGGCTTTACGGGGACGCCCTCTGCCCCTCTTGGTGCTTAAAGTGGGGGCACTAGCAGCAACATTCTGGAAGGGTGAGGCCAGCAGTGGTGGGGACAGAGGTCCTGCCACCATGGGCAGGCGGTCCACACCCTGCAGGACAGGCAGGGAGGACTGCGCAGCGGTGAGCGCGGCCCGCGTGGCCTCGTCTTCAGGCATGCCAGCGATGCCATTGCCATTGGGGGCCAGAGCGGCACCGTTGGTCATGTCAAGAGGGAAGCCGAGGTCGGCGGCCCCCGGACGGAACAGCATGATGTCAGGGCGTGCGGGGGGCACGAGGAGCTGCACGTTGGACTGCTTGATGACCTCCTGGCAGATGTCGATCACGGAGCGCATCAGCAGGAACTTGGCGGCCGTCATGAGCTCCGGGAAGCTCTCCAGCCGCACCACGATGCGCGACGTGTAGGCGAAGTCCAGGATGTCCCCGAACACCTTGGAGCTGATGGTGTGCATCTCCAGCTCCCGCCCGCCCCCGGGGGCGCCGCCGGTCGCCGCCGCAGCCCCGCCGGCCGCCGCCTCCGCCGCGCTCCCCTCCGCGCCGCCGCCGCCGCCGCCACCTGCCCCGTCGCCGAGCTGCGCGCTGAACACCGACTCGAAGTACTCGCTGCAAGCGGCCAGCACGGCGCGGTGCGCCGGGAAGCTCTCGTCGCCCACGCGTAGGAGCACGTCGCAGAAGCGGCCGCCGTTCTTGCGCTGCTGGTTGAGGCTGTGCAGCACGTCGGCGCTGTGCCGGCTCACCTGGTAGGTGTAGCAGCCCGCCGAGGGGCCGCAGGCGGCGGCCTCGCTCACCCGCTCCATGGGGGCTGCGCCGCCCCGCCGGCGCCCGCAGGGGGCGCGCGCGCTCTCGGGCCGCCCGGCGGCGCGCGCCGCCTCCTCCTGCTCGTTCCCCGCCCCTGCCCGGGCCGGCGGCGCGCGCGCGGCGCTCCCTGCACAGCGCGAGGGGCTCGCGCGGCGCGGGGGGGGCGAGACAAAAGGCTCGGGCGGCCGAGGCGCGCGCGCGGCCCCGCGAGCCCCGCCCGGGCCCGGCCGCCACGAGGCGCTGCGGCCGCGGAGCCGCCGCGGGAAGGGGCGTGCGCGGCGCGGCGGCTGCAGCCGGGAGGGACGGGGGTCCGGCGGCGGCTCCGGGCTGCCGGCTCCGTCCGTCCCTGTGTGTTTGGAGCGGAGGAAAGATGGCAGCGGCTGCACTTCCTCTTGCACTTTCACCCCTGGGGGGAGGAGAAGGAGGGGGCGATACCACCCCCCCTACAAAAATCCAGCGGGGGCCCCCCGGCTGCTGCTCCCCGACCAAGCGCCGCCGCCGCCGGCCCCGGTCTGGGCCCCGCCCGCTTCGACGCACCCTCACCACCGGCGCCGCAAACTTTCCTCTCTTCTTTGGACGAGAAGACCCCCACCCTATTCGCGGAGACCCCCCCCTCCAGCCACTCGGGCTCCCCCCCTGCCCCCCCGCTTCCTGCCCCCCTCCCTCCCCGCATCCGCCAATGCAAGAGCAGCCAGAGCCAGCAGGCCGGCCCCCACCCCGCCCGCCCGCGGGGGCTGGGGGCTGCAGTCTCCCCCTTCCCCAGCACCGATCCTCCAATGCCGAGCCGGCAGCGAGGCCCCCCCCCTGCGGCTCACGGGGGTGGTGGGGCTGCGCTCGCCCCCTCCCCCAAATATCCGGGCTGCAGCTCGCCCCCGAGACCCCCCTCCCGCTGGAGAGAGGAGGAGGGGCCGGCGGGGGGGGCTGCAGGCAACCTTCCCCCCTCCCCAGGCGCGAATCGTCCAATGCAAACCCTCCCGGAGCTGCAGAGGCGCAGAGCGGCCCCCACCTCCTCGGCTCGCCTGAGGAGAGCCGATCCCAGAGGGGCCAGGGGCTGCAGCGCAGACCGGCCTCCCCCCGGTCTTTCATTGCATTTCTCACCCCCACCCCCCGTACGCGATCAACTCTCAGCCTCGCTAGAAGAGCGCGGCGCCGGCATTGTGGGGGAGGGAAGGGGTGCAGCGGGAATTCTTCCAGTGCGAAAATGCCCTCCCCCTGGGAGCGGCTGGGAGGAACGGTACCCGCGGGCCGGGGGCTGCGGGAAGCACGGGCACCTCAGAGCCCCGGGTGCGTCCATGTTGGCGAAGCTGCTCCCGCGGAGCCCCTCCCGCGCACCCGGGGTTCCCACGGCGCCCGGAGCGCCCCACGCCCCAGCGCGGCGAGGCTCCCGCTCCCTCGAGTTACCCTTCCCCGGGCCCAGGTTAAACGCTCCGAAATGCTCCGCCGAATTCACTGCGCGGGGCTGCCTGGACTGTCCTAGTGCTGAATCTTCCCTGTGTGCTCGAGGTCTCTCTATGAAGAGCAGCTATTTCAACATCATCGTTATTCATTTGCGTCTGAAATCTGCTTTCTGTCTCAGAGAGGAATTTTTCTCTACTTTTGAAAAAAACATATCCCCCCCCACACACACACATCACACACACACACATTCCCCAAACAGAGTTCTTTGTTTTGTTAAAGACAACGCTTGGAAAAAAGTGTTCAAGGACACTTTTTTTTTTTTTGCATTTGTAACATCAAGCCTAATTAAGAATGCTTGGACCTCCTATTCACGATCCAATATTGTCACTTAAACTATTCTGTGGAAAATAGTGAACTTGGCTCATGTGAGGGCATCACAAACTACAGAGCTTTCCAAAAGCTCAAACCCAGCACTTGAATTAAATAGTGGTGGAACTGAAAAAGCATTCTGGGTACTGATGTGCAAATGAGCGCACCAAGCTTCCAACTTTCAAAATATTACATTAACACTTAAGGCCACACAGTGCCCTCAGCCTGTACACCAGATTTCTTCTGCTTTCGATAGGAACTGTTTGTCTCTATTGCAATCAGAATATAACCAGTTTTGTTACTGCACTATGTGTGCGAACACCCTGATATGAACATATACTTTGGGAAATTCGTGGTGGAGTGGTAGCAACGCTGACAAACCCAGCTTAAGTACACCCTATTATGTAGATAACACAGTGCTCGTATTCTCTTAAGTCCCACAGGCACACAAGTTGTACTTGCTACTGTGAGGAAAATGATTGTGTTTAACTCACTAGCCAGGCTGCAAGCACACACAGACGTGGAGCAGTTAAAGAATCTGGAATTTGCTTATCTTTCCTAGTGGCTTTGGACAGTTGTGTGCCTTTCCCCCAGTGGTTTATTAATTTGCTTTCTTTTAGCCCCCAGCCTCCTGACATGGTTCCTGCTTCCTATTTCAGTTCCCTCCTCGCCTGTTCTTTGTCTCTCCTCTAGGCAGGGGGAGGGGGGTCCTGCCTCTCTCACAGCACTTTCCTCAGAACTTTCTCCAGTTGCCACGGAATGTTCTGGTTTCAGCTTCCAGCCCTCCTGTTTAAAAGGCACCATTCCACACACCCTGCCTGCTTCTTGGGTAAAAGCTGACAAAACCCCAAAGCATGGCTGTTTTCTTGGCAAGTGACCCACTCACACTTGCCACGAGGATGCCAGATCAGCACACTGGGAGCTCACACTGGGAGCAGTCGCTGGATGCTCGTTCAAGATGACAGGCAGCACCTTGCAGTCCCGGGGAAGCACAGGGACACTGACACAGCGCCTTGGCTCCTCAGCACCGTGCCATGGCAGAGCCTGCAGCTCTCCTCTTGGCACTTACAGGCTTTGCACACTGCTCACTGCACCCTACAGCTCCACCAGCACACTAAAGGACTGCTGCTTAGAACGTTTTCTGGTCCCAAGCTTACCCTGTCTCCGAATATGAGACTATCAAAGTAGCCACTCAACTAGCATGTGTTAAAACATTGCCCAATTTCTTCTGAAAAGGAACACGTACTAAACACACTGAGCAAAAATTGGGCTCATCACTATGAACAGACTTGTGAGGTGAAATTCCCTAAATTTAACGTGATGACTAAATGGCATTTCTCCATACATAACTGTGTAAGCACACAGGAATGATTGCCTTTGAACTCAATTACCTTCACAACTAGCAAGTCACTTTCTGAAGACAAAGTTCCAGATAATGTGAAAGAAAGTTTGAAATTTCAATTTTGAAATGTATGTTTTCTGTATCTAATATTTCCTCTCCTTTTTAGATGATTCATAATCTATTTTCTTTGTCATCTTCTGTGCTGGAATGTGCTGAACTTTTTTTGAATCCATCCCTCTTTTAAATAAAGGCATTTTCTTCAGCTACTTTATTCAGCTTCTCACTATTTCCTGTCTCACTTCTGCTCAAGGGAATTCCTGAGGTGTCCCTAAATGTTTTGCAGCTGCCTGGTGCCTGCTGAAGCACTCTGATTGGTATTTCAATAGTATTAATAATCTCCTTTTCTCCAAACATGTGTGTACCATTTGGGACTCCACATTGTACATTGCTCGCTTCACTGCAGATCAATTGCTACTGGCCTTACTCAGAAGTGCAGACCTTAAATTGGTGTGCAAATATAGGAGGTAACAAAAGACTGTTACACTTGAATCTGTTCAAACATATTTGGGTATATGTTAATTAGAGTTGAGTCATACCTATTTGTTCAACACTTTCAACTTGTGAATCTGTGTAGGTCTTGAGGCTACTGAAATTTTTCAGAATAGTCCCATTATTATACTCTTTAAGAAGGTTAGTCACTGTTTCACAGGGATTATAATATTAGCAGGGACATTTGTGCATAGCACTTGTGCCAGCTAATCAGTCATATGAACCATTTCCTTTCTATGCATGTTCCACAGAAATACACAGCACTGAGCAGTTTGTGGCACACTTGCAATTTCAGTGGGTAGCTGTCAGTTTTTCTGAGCTTTCACCGATATTTTAATTAACTGCTACTGATATAATAAGCAATTAATTCAGCATTCATTACTTATTCGGTTGATTATTACTTAAATTTAGTTTTTAAAGCTTGCTCAGTTTATTATTAGGAATCATCCCATGAGAATGCCAAGCCTGGCAGCAAGGATTCTCAGACTTGGAGACAGCAGTTTCCTCTGTAACCCAGACGTGGGTTTAGTGATTTGTCAGCTTTCTCCTCTAGAAGCAGATGAAAACTCTTTAAAAATACCCAGCACCCTCACAAAACTGACAGCAATAGGATGGGATGTGATGCTGTGGAAAGTACACAGGAAGACTTACTTTAAAAAGAGAAAACAGCACTGTTTGATTTTCCTCGTTTTGATCACTCTCCTCACTGCACCGGGTGCTGTGGACTCTCTGTGTTGCATGGCAGTCCCCGACAAAGTGTGGGGAACTGGTGTTAAACTGTACAACTTTTAATTGTTATACTAATTTTACAGTCTTGGAAGCCAACCTTTGATACTTAATCTCCCTTTTGTTCCCCTCATTTCTTCAGTCTGCTCAGTTTAACTTATTCTAGACTGCCTGGAACCAAAGCAACCTGACCCATTCAAAACAAGATTGCCACATTAGGGATCTGTGCAACCTGGAAATACAACCTAGGATTCCATCTCCTTGACTCCCAGTGAATTAGGCATTCATGCCTACCTAAGCAAACCTGACAGACAACTTTTTCTCCTAAAACATACATTACAATACATTCCTAAATATGCAATGCAAGCACAAAGGTTTGGTATTTACAGATTAACAGCTAAACTGTGCTTTTCCCCAGGAAAACTCCTACCTAGATAACAAGTAATCTTACATTTAGAAAAGTTAATCCTAGAAGACAACTAGGAACAGCTACATCTTTACATTTTACAACATTCAAAAGAGACACAACCTTCTGTCTTTTGGCTCAAGAGTTAATTAAGATGTGATTGCATCAACTCTCAGAGTCACTTCACCTCAGGCAATCAGTATTATGCTTCCATTGAAGATTCAGCACTATGGATTTAAAAAATCTTACCTTTTGATAGAGCGTTTTCAAAATATCTTTCCTCCAAACAGGCATGGAGCTGGCCCTTAGTCAACTCATTATAGCTCATTATAGTTTTGTCTCCCCTTCAGCACAGCAGTTCTTCCCTGAAATACAATGATAGGGTTAATTAGTAGCCAGTTCTTAAATCAAAGCACAATTCATAGGGTAAATTTGCAGAACTGTAAAAATTAAATAAAACCAAACACCAAAACTGAACAAAAACCCACAGAAAAACCACCTTCAAATGAACCAATTCTCTATATGCCTTCAGTTGCAGTTACCCTTTTTTCATGAGGAAACTCTGGCAGGTGGTTACAGTCAAACACCCAACATTCTTAAGATCATAAGTACTCAGATCACCGTTACCATTTGATACAGATTATTTTTCCCTGGGCAGGTGATCGTTTCTGAGAGGATATGAAATGTCAAGATCCTTGCCTCACCTGAAATCATGATTTCATTTCCTCCCTGTCACCTTCTCCCCAGTTTCTGAATCCTGCAGAAATCCCACCACTGAAGTAGAAATGCAGTGTGTAGCCAGCCCACACAGCATCAGCTGATTGCCAGTGTAGTCTGCAGCTTCTGGCATGAGGTGAATTACCAAAACCACAAGGGCTGTACTACCAGAGCAGCTCTTAAGCTAAAATGACCTTCTCAGTGCACTGTGAATAAACTTGATATCCACAAGCATTTGAGTTATTTATTAGAATATAAAAGAGGAGGAAAAAACCTCAAACCTGACTAGGTGAGCACGCACTGCTTATTTTTAACAAGGTACTTTATGTGATTTTAATAAAGCATTACATGAGTTATCACAATTAATTTCATACTCACAGTGTATGTATTGTACAATGATAAGTTTTACATGGTTATCCAAAACACTTGCAAGCCTCTTCTCAACTTACTTTGTTTGCATCTCACTATCTCATGTAAGTAAAACTCTTACTCAAGCTAAAATACTGATTGTTTTAGAAAGAATTTCAGAATTTGACTCATAATGAAGTAGCTTATTTAAATTTGATAGTTTGACCTAAAACCTAAATGCATTAGCTCCCAAGCTCTGAGCTCCAGTTACCATCCTCGCTATGGAAACATGACAGTTTCAATCATTCTGCAGCAACTGCACATTCCTCTTGTGCAAAAATAAAACTGAGGCACAAGTAAAGGAAAAGACTTGCTCAGGATCAGTGTAAGCAGGACTGAAATTTGTAGATGATTTTTTGAAATGCATTTTTCTCCAGGCCTCCATCATTCAGATCTTGCTGATGAGCTATGTGCCATTTCAGTCACATTCCTGTCTCTGGTGAAACAAACACTCCTGCTTTTCCCCAGTCATTGATTCCAGGCTGTGTCATGTTCCTGAAGTGTTTGATGAGACAGATGCAGTCTTTGTCCACCTGCTGAATATCTTTTAGAATTTTGCTTTCCTTATCTTATCAGGAATATTCTAAGAGAACTGCTGAGGGGATGCACTCCCAGTTTATCAGCTAGTCATTCATAGGACTGCATGATCATTTGTGAGTTTTACTCCAGATCTGAACCTTCCTTCTGTGTCACCTGACATTACAGGCAATGGCTCCCAGGAGAGACTGACTGTGGTGCAAGTTACAGCCTTTGGAATGTTCCCTCTGCTGCACTTCATCCAGATTTCCTAAATGGAATGACTGCAGTTTAAAAAACACACATACACATTTTAATAAAAAAGATGGCAATTCACATACTCCATCTTCCATCAGTGCCCACTATAAAGCTCAATTAACCTTCTGAGCAGATCTCAGTCTCTTGCATCTCCTTTCATTTGCTCTCTGGTTCTACTGGGGGCTTTTATCCCTTCTGACATGATATCCAATTTTCTATTCATATTTTCCTTTTTCCCTTCTCTGACTGACTTTTTTTTTTTCCTTTTTCTTTAATAAGGTTTTATCATTTGCACTCTATTTTCTAGTTTTGACTGCAGTCCTCAGGGGACATAATTTATCAATTCCCAGTCACCCACCCTTCAGTTCTTTTTCCAGCTGTTGCACCTTATTTGCTCTGGTCAGAGCCACCCTGTTCTCTAAGCACCATATCACATAAAACACCTTCAGATTAAAAAATTCACAGCAGTTCTCACAAGAAATAAAAGTAACATTACTCTGTTCACAACCTGGAAACAATCTCTGTTGAACAGAAGCTTAAAAGATGGTGCTGTTATAAACTAATATAAACTACTTTAAATATCCTAACCAATTAAAAAGTGTTAATTTGGCTACCAAAAATCAGACTAATTATCTTTATTAATGAAATTCTTTCTCCCTTCAGGTAATTAAGGACAATACTCAACACTGAAAGAAGTTTTTAGGTGCCTAAATTCCTTATACCCTTTGCTTGAATAACTTTCTGAGAAAAAAAGAATTTAAGAGCTCACTGAGCAGCTGGATGTTAAGAACACTATGGAAACATAAACCAGGAATACAAAAACCAGTCAGTAACTAAATATTCACACCATGTACTTTATTGACATCTTTGTTAATTCAGCCCTCACTTTGAAAAATAATTTGAAGTTAGACTCAGTTTATGAGATTTGGAATGAATTTGTAAGAACAACTAGCAGTAAGTTCTGAAATTAACCATGATCTACTGCACAAAAGAGGGGAGCTCTTAATTCCTGACTGAGCATTCAGAATCTGTATTTTTCTCAATGTTTTTCCTTTCACTAAAAAGAACCACAAATGTGGACTGATTGTATGGCTAGATTCAGTTGAGGCATGGACAAGTTCAGCTCCATCTGAAGTAAATAGGAAAAAATTTGTACCAGGGTCAAATCTCTGTCCCATGTTAGAAAAGGATATTGTTCACAAGGAATAATTAGAAAACCATGAACAAATATAGAGGGTAGGTGCATTTATATTTACCCTAGCTTAGCTGAACTAACAGTACCAGGAATAGCAATTCCATTTTATTTGAGATTCTATTTTAGCAAGCTCTGTATAAGCTTATATTAATAACAGTTCCTACTAAAAGAGTTTATGACAATAAAGGCTTCTTTCTTGATTAAAATGAGACAGAAAGGGAAATGCAGAGGCAGAGACTACAAATAGCAGTGTGGTTCCCATTGCACTAGCACTCTTTTTTCCCCTTTTCACTGCAAGTTAAAGAAGATTTAATGATTCCATAAAAAATCTATCACTGAAACTGTTGTAAGGTTAGGTCAATTTTGTAGTTGTAACTCAGAATTCTGTCTGAAGATGTGGCAGGTGTGTCTGTAAGTGCTCACACTGACGGGCCCCCACAATACAGGAGAGTGTATTTTTGGCTTTTTTTCCCCTAAAGTTAAGTTTTACATCTAGATACACCCTATAGAAACAGACTTTGCAGTAAGTTGAGATAGAAGAGCCTTCCTGAACATGGACAAAAAGATTTCTATAAATATTCGAATTTAGACAAAATATGACACAGAAACAAACTTGTAAACCAAAGTCCCGAACAACTATTAAATTGTATTTTCGTGTCATAAAAATACTTTTAATTTGAAATCCAATTGTTTGGCTTCTTGCGAAACAGCCTAACGCTGGAAATACTTGGCATTTTAAAGTTTGAAGGGGCCTTTAAAAAAATCCTTTCTCTATTTAATTAGCCTGCATTCAGAGCAGAGTTTCAGATGTCCCTGGGGCAAAGTGGTACGGTCAGGGCTCAGCTGAAAGGAGCCGTGAGAAAGCTCCGGCATGAAGTCCCGGTGTGACAAAGCAGCAGCTCGGGGAGGCTCCGCCGCGGGCAGTGCGGCAGCGCCGCCCGGGCCGGCAGCGCTGCGGAGCGCGGAGTGCCACAAATGCACAAATACACACCTGGCTCTGAGCGGGGCGGGCTGCGGGAGGGACCGCGGAGAGGCTGCTCCGGTTTAACCCCAGGGAAGGGCGCACGGCACCTCCCCTCGCGGGCAGCGAGACCCCCGGCTCCTCTCACACCTGCGGGGCCGCCGCCTCAGCGCACAGCTCCGCTCGCACCGTCCTCTCTCCCAGCCGAGCGCCCGGCTTCTCTCGCCGCCGCAGCCCGGCTGCCCTCACGGCCAAGCGCCTCAGCCGCGCCAGCACCGTCCCCGGGCCCCCGTCAGGGCTCTCGCACAGCCGGCTCATGCCGGCTCCCACAGCCGCCACAGCCTCGCACACATCACACTGACACGGGGCACAGGCACACGGATCTCACACACACAGATCACATGTGCGCGGATCTCACACATACACGGATCTCACACACATGGACCCCACAGACACAGACCGCAGAGATACACGAATCTCTCTCACACACAGGGATCTCACAGGCACACGATCCCTCACACATATGGATGTCACAGGCACACGGATCCCTCACACACACATGGATGTTACAAGCACACAGATCTCACACACACGGAGCTCACATACACACGGATCCCTCACACACACACGGATCCCTCACACACACGGATCTCCCACTCGGGCATCTCTCCCTCACACTCGCCCCTCACAGCGTTGCCCGCTCTTTCTGTGAGGCGGCGCGCGCGCTCTGCACAGGGCCCAGGGGGCGCTGCGCCGCCTCCCCTCAGGGCAGCGCGCGAAGCCGGCGGCGCGCGCCGCGCGCCCTTTCGCGGCCGCCGTCTCTCGCGAGAGGTCGCCGGGCGCGTGCGCGGCCCCGAGCGGTGCGCGAGGAGCGGCGGCGCTGAGGGGCGGCCGGGCGGGCCGGGCCCGACGCCACCATGAGCGGCACCCTGGCCAAGATCGCGGAGATTGAGGCGGAGGTACCGCACCGCCGCCCTCCGCCTCCTGCGGGACGGGCCGGGCGCCGAGCGCCGAACGGGGCGGACGCGGGGTTCGGGCCGGGGAGGGAGACGGCCGTGGGCAGCGCCCTGGAGGGGTGACGGGGCCCTGTCCACGGGCGTGGCGCAGGGGCCGAGGGCAGCTCCCGGTGTGAGCCCTCGGTCCTGTGCCCTTGCAGATGGCCCGGACGCAGAAGAACAAGGCCACCGCCCACCACCTGGGGCTGCTGAAGGCCCGTCTGGCCAAGCTGCGCCGGGAGCTCATCACCCCCAAGGGAGGCGGCGGCGGCGGCCCCGGGGAAGGTGCGTTGTCTGTGCAGGAGCTGTCCGAGAGCGGGAGGTTGATGGAAATCGATCTGATGGGGGGCTCTTGTCGCACAAATCGCGTCAGGTTATCTGCTACACAGTCATAGACTCACAGAAGGGTTTGGGTTGGAAGGGACCTTAAAGAACATTTCGTTCTACCCCCGTCATGGCGGGGACACCTTCCCCTAGGTCAGGTTGCTCGGAGCCCTGTTTAACCTGGCCTTGCACACTTGCAGGGATGGGGTAGCCACAGCTTCTCTGGGTAACCTGTTCCGTCCTTGCTTTCTCTAGTCCTGCCCGGTACAGGACCTCTAACCATGATTTCTGTCCCTTCCTAGGGCCATGGGCTGGAGCACTTCCTGAAGTGTAGGTGAAAGTGCTTTTGTATTTTGGCTCATACAGTCTTTGCAGAAATCTTAAGGCTTTTACACAAAGAAGCACCTTTGCAGCAGCCACCTGTTTTTATATATAAAGGTGTGAATTTCCTAAGCTGCAGTGCTTAAAGGGAATGCTCCACTTACACTAAAGTCAAACACAGTCCACTATGAAGCTTTGCAGCCAAGATTTTATTAGACAGGTACATGTCATGGAGTGTTACAAAGTGATGCAAGGCCATAAAGATTGTGAACAATCTGCTTCCCACCCTCTTCCTTCTTCTAGGAAAGCTTACTTGGCTTTTGCTAAGGCAATATTAAAAATAATAGTGTGTCTGCTGTCGAGAATATTAGAAGATAGAAAATGTCAATCATTAGACAAATATTTCTACTCCTTGCTTGCAGGTTTTGATGTTGCAAAGACAGGTGATGCCCGCATTGGCTTTGTGGGTTTTCCATCAGTGGGGAAATCCACTCTTCTAAGTAATCTTGCTGGTGTGTACTCTGAAGTGGCAGCCTATGAATTCACTACACTGACGACTGTGCCTGGAGTCATTAGGTACAAAGGAGCAAAGATCCAGGTGAGATCTTGTGTCTGTGAGGGTAGGATGGGCTATACAGATGCTGTGCTGTTAGGGTTGAGTGGTTTGGCCTGACATCAGCAGGTTAGAAGTGATGTGTAAAAGTGCTTGAGAATGCCTTGGAAATGTTTCCATGAGATATGGATTTCTCCCTGGTTTTTACTTTGCTCTGGAAAGAAGTTCCTGTGGTAGTTCTAATTATTCCCTATGAGATAATGTGTTCCACGGGATCAATATGGCACATGAGATAATACAAGATATAACAATCAGATCAGTCATACTCTGTTCAGATTTGCAGTAGAGTCAGCTGGTTTAGAAGGATAAAAGTAGGATTGATTTAATGAAGAATACTTTTCTCATGTGGTACTTTCCTCCCTGTGACCAAACAGCTGCTTGATCTGCCAGGAATTATTGAAGGGGCCAAAGATGGTAAAGGCAGAGGTCGGCAGGTCATTGCAGGTGAGTATGTGAGAGCTGGAGACAGCAGCCACTCACTGGTTCATTTAACACAGTGCAGAGAATGGAGGGTTCACTCACTGCTCTGATGCCTGTGAAAAGCTGGATTGTTTGCTGCACTTGGGCTGTCTCTGAGAAGCAGGAGCTGCTTTCATATTGTTGTTTTCAGTTCTGGCTTTGTGCACTTGCTGGGTTTGTGCTCTGCACTGACACTTCAGTGAAAGCACATTGCCAGGTTTGCAGGCAGATGTGATCCCATCCTAAACAAGGCTGCTGGTTTTATTTCCTCACCCAGTTAATTGTCCTCAGTCTGGTGTCTGAATGGAGACAGGAAGATTTTTCCAGCTCTGTCATTCTTACAGCATGTACAGATCTGTCTGTCAGTGATGCTTGGCCAGCACAATAAACTTCAGTCCTACGCTGTAGGTACTTAAAAATAACCAGTATGCTTTGAAAATAACCAGGCCTTCAGGGGTTTTGTAGTGCCATCAGCCCATGAGCCACACTGTGGTTGTTTTCTCTCAGGTTGTGTGAGCATGCTTTTTGAGAGGTGACTTTCTTTTTCTGGTTCTCAGTTGCTCGAACCTGTAATCTCATTCTCATTGTTCTGGACGTGCTGAAACCCCTTGGCCACAAGAAAATCATTGAGAATGAACTGGAGGGATTTGGAATTCGTCTGAATAGTAAGCCCCCCAATATTGGCTTTAAAAAAAAGGATAAAGGAGGCATTAACCTTACAGCCACAGTAAGTTGGAACTTTTCTTTAACCAAAATTAAAAACAAATTGCTTGGAGAAAGAGGCATTTGTAGTTGATGGTGTATGTCTGGGACCATACTGAGCTGTGTGTGACTTCTTCAGGAGCTGAACTGCTGCACAGTGCTGCAGTCAGTTACTTTCCTTAGAGGAAAGTATCCTTTATCCACACCTCTCCTGGAGCCTGACCACTTTCTTGCCCTCAAAACAGAGCCTCAGTTGCTTTCCACACATAACAAGCTTGAGATCCAAAGGAGAGCGTGCAAAAACTGCCTCTTACTTGGTAGCTACAATGTTCTTCCTGAGAGGATTGCTCAGAGTTTCAGGCCTTGCAGCCCATTTACCTGAATCTTTAAAAGCATAGAAATAGCCAGAGATAGCAGAAGTCAGAACTCTGCACTCTGATGATACCTGAAGTGTAGTTGTCTGGGCTCTGAACTAGAAGATACTTGGGTTGGTGTTGCAGCTGGTCCCAAACTGAAAGGAAGCACTGCTGAAATGTCTGATTGCAGCTCCCAGTGGGTCACTGATATCAATGAAGCTGTTAGGACTCAGGTCTGTTTTTCCCTCTCCCCAGAGCAGCTCTGGTGGAATCAGAGTCATGTCCAGTCAGTTCAAATGCAGCTATTCTTTCTAGTAATGCACATGCAGTGGTTGCTAGGTGACAGCACTGTTAACTGTAGCGCTGGATTTGGCTGTTAGCTCTGCCATTCCTTAACTCTGTGTCCGTGTGTGTGTGTCTGCTCAGTGTCCTCAGAGTGAGCTGGATGCTGAGACAGTGAAGAGCATCCTGGCAGAGTACAAAATCCACAACGCTGATGTCACCCTGCGCAGCGACGCCACCGCCGATGACCTGATTGACGTTGTGGAAGGGAACAGGTACTGCTGCTCCCTGCCTGTGCCACTCCTGCAGTCTGGGTTACAGACAAAAGAATTCTCTCTTGCTTTGCTTCCCACACAAGCTGAGCCACCAATGTGGCATCAGCAGAGAGATAAGCTTTTTAAAACCATTTTTTCTTTGCAGTGTGCTGCTGTCAGGTTGCTCTGACAATTTCTTTCTCTTTGCAGGGTTTACATCCCGTGCATTTATGTCCTAAATAAAATTGACCAAATTTCCATTGAAGAACTGGATATCATTTACAAAGTACCCCACTGTGTACCCATATCTGCTCATCATCGCTGGAACTTTGATGATCTGCTGGAGAAAATCTGGGACTACTTGAAACTAGTCCGAATGTGAGTCAAAATTGCTGCTTTCTGTGCAGTTAAGTGCATGGCTGAGACTGAAGAGGGTCTCAGGAATGGATGAGGAATATTTTGCAGTGCTTTTCTACCAACTGGTGTTTGCTTTGTAACCCAGAAATTGTGCTCGTCGTAGCTCTTGTGTGATAGCCACAAGTGCTGATTTGAATTTGTAGGGGAATTAAAGGAGATCTTGTGAATCCAACACCAAAGCACATCTTAAAAAATTCCTGAAAACATGGAACTCTAGTCAAACTTCGTGGTAACACTGTGATTCCAGATGTAATCATCTTTTTAGTCTGTCATGGATGCAGCTCTCTTGACAGAGCTTAGTTCTTAATCTAGAATTTCAGATATTTTTACTACAAGTTATTCCAGGTTTACCTCATAATTCTTAGGCATTTTTGGATGAACTTATGAATGAATTTACTAATACTCATAATACAGTAATTGTTGCCTTTTAAATTGATATCTATATTCCTGTAATAATATAGAATATGTTGTGAAAAGGCATTTCACAATCCCTTGTGTCTGTGGTTTAGGTATCTGTGTTATAGACTTCATCAGGTGCCTTTTCTAATATATGTTGAGGTTTTCCCAGAAAAAAAACCAAAAAGGCAAGTTGGAGCCATAATACTAAAGATGTTCTTTTCCAGCAACTCTTGCCATTTGGCTTTTTTTAAAGCACCTTTGGAAAGCTGACAAGTGAGAAACCTTTGCAGTTACAAGGGAGAACCCTCTGCAGCCACTGGCTGCCCAGCTGCATTTTCAGCTTAGGTCCACCAAAGATTTTGCAGTGTATCCATTGGCACCACTGGAGTAGTGGGACTTGGCCCACATGCTGGGGGTGACAGTGCAAATATCATGATGGGTTTGGAAAGGAAAGTTTTGGTATTGACTGATGGTTTCCATCTGTGTTACAGCTACACCAAACCTAAAGGGCAGCTCCCAGACTACACCTCTCCTGTGGTACTACCTTACTGCAAGACCACAGTGGAGGATTTTTGCATGAAGATCCACAAAAATCTCATCAAAGACTTTAAATAGTAAGTATTATTGTAAAAGAATATATAGAATAGAAAATAACTTGCCTTCAGATATATTATTTCATCCTCTTCTAAACTAGAAGGGAATACCAGGACCTTTTTTTAATGTTAAATTGAATAAATCTGCCTATGATAATCAAACTTAATACTTCAGTTGCTGTATTTGATGTTCTCATGCTCTTGGCTACATGAATGTCCTCTGTGGAGACAAATTTATGTTGCTATTTAAAAGCAGCACTAAACACAGCGTTGCAAGGCATTGTCCCATGCACTTGGGTACTCAGGAGAAATTCAGGCTTTGTTTTGTTCTGTTTCTAGTCCTAGTTCACACCAACCACTCAGCCAGGTACTTGTAGGAGAACAAAAATAGCTCTGAAGCATTGCTGTCTGTATTAGCTGTGGGACAGAAATAGCTGCTGTTCTGCTTGCATATCATACTTCTAAGCCTTTTAAATTTGATTTTTCTTCTTTCAGTGCACTGGTCTGGGGTTCATCTGTCAAACACAACCCTCAAAAAGTTGGTAAAGACCATACTCTTGAAGATGAGGATGTTATTCAGATTGTTAAGAAATAAAGTTATTCTTACATGGTTTGTTGCTGTGCCTGAAATTTGTCATTAATTGTAAGTGACAACCCCTCCCTGCCCCCTCCCAGTTTTTATTTAAAAATGGCCTTTTCTTATAGCACCTTGCTGCATGGTAAAAGTGACGTTTCTGGCCAACTTACACTGCAGGGGCTCATTCCAGCAGAACTTGCAGATGAAAAACTCTGGTTAAATGACTTTCACAAGGACAAAATCTTACAAGAAGCTTTGATTGCTGAGATAAGGTTCTGCTGCATGTACGTGTCCTTCCAAATTAGAAAAATGTTCACACATCAGGAATTAGTTTGTTCCAAGAACAAAACACGAAAAGCAGAGGCTAGAGAATCATATCTTATGAAACAATGCTAGAGGACAGAGTTCCAGCTGCATTTATCTGAAAGTGTTCCTCTTGGAATACTTCAAGGCTATTAATAGTGCTGCAGTTGTGGAAAAGCTGGGCAGTTCTGCTCAGGAGCAGCTGCTTTTTCAGTTGTTTAGACTAGTGCAAGTGAGCTAGCTGCCTGTGCATCACTGAAGGATTCTAAGTTTTCTTAAAAGAATTTCCTGCCTAGATAAAGAAGTAAGAATGTGCCCAAGAGAAGCACATTGCTCAGAGGGGCTCTGTTGCTTAATAAAGATAAATAAAGAAGCTTTTAGCTGATATCAAGCGTGCTTATCAAAGCTTCTAGCATTTGCCCTCCTACAAAAAGGAAGTAGGGGTGTTTAATTATAGGGGTGTTTATTTAGATGCATAAAAAACACTCCCCCTCATGTTGTTATACATTAAAGAAGACCAAGTGATTAGAGACACCCACTCAAGCACTAAATCCTTGGAACAGTGGCTGCTCTTCAGCCTGCTAAGGAAACAGCCCAGCCTTGATTCTGCTCCCAGCATTCCCACCTGTACTTTCTCAATCCCTGCAGCAGTGAGGTGAACTGCTGCAGGGTGCTTGGGTCATGAGCCTCAGTGGAAGGGGCAGAAGATGAGGCTGGTGCTCAGATTGGGTTTCACTGCTGTCTCCTCACTGTCACACTTAGTTCAGAGCTGTTAGTTTTACAACTTCTAATACACTGAGCCTCATTCCTCACGTTTAGCTGTGACATTTAAATGCAGCAATTCCCTCCTGGCTCATCAGTGAGGCCAGTCACTCTTGTCAAAGCAGAGTGATCCTCCCCACCCCTGGACTAATTGAAGTTTTCTGCATCTCAACTCAAACCCTGGTTCCATCTTACCCACAGGAACAGTGCTAAAAATTCATCAATATTCTGACATCATTTAGTATAAGAGTAATTGATACAGAGAGCTGGTAGAATCAACTTTATTTACAGAATGTTACTGGGAAAGTGTCAAGTTAAAAAAGTATGAAAACAATCTTACAAGGACAAGCTGGTGATTGCATGTTTTACAGGGATTGTTTTGGGAACAACCACTAGAAGAATGGGTGACCTCCAACAGCTTCCAGGTTGGAGATTGCAGCTTGCTATTTCATACAACACTGTCTCTGCTGGACTGAAACAAACCCACCACAGCACACTGGCAGGGGTTATAAAATACAGACAAGTGATTTTTTTTTTCCTGCTGCTGGTTTTGCTTTCAGTGAGACCTAAGAAAGAGCAAGTCTGTGAGAGTTCTGGTTTTACTTTCACCTCTTAAAAGAGCACAATGGCCTAAGCTAGGTAGGACATGACAGCAGTACTAGACTCAACACAAGTGAGGGAGTGAAGTGAGGAACCATGCACAAGGATGGAAGAGAACATTTAACTGTTCAGGGAAGTGAAACAGGCTTAAAAGGAACATAGTATTTTAAAACCAAATATACACAGTAAGATCACAAAACTACCCCATCCTCCCCCTTTCAAGCCACAGAACAAGACTCCAAAGGCAAGTTTCACAGTAATGGCATCACCAGATGCACACTAGATTGAGGACAGTTCTCGGGACTCCCTTCCATGAACAGCACTGAAGGCAGTACAGAATATCCACAGCTATGACTGAGGAGTTGAAGGGTGAGGAGGATTCCAAGGCTCCATTTTGATGACCTTTAGTAACTGGCTTGAAAGATTAAAACAAGGAAAATACTGCAGCTAAATAAGGACCAGCACCAGCCCTCTTGAAAGAGCAACAACCAGTAGGTACCTACAGACTGAAGATCTGGCTTTATCATGACTGCACCAGGTCCCATCCTCAAGGCTTTTGAAGACTAAACAATTCTCTCATTTGGTGGCAAGAGTCACAGGGAATCAGACCTTTGTTACATAGACAGCAAGATGTGGGCTTTTACTTTGACACTTTAGCTACACTGAGTGCACAGTACGTGACAGAAAAGTGTGAGAGGGAGACCTAGAGAGATGAGCAGCAAGAAAAGGCAAAGCAACTTCATCCTGTTCACTCACACTTAAGATATGCAACTTTAATCTTAAAGAAAGTCCCACACGTACAATGGAGAAAGGTCCAAACCATAGGCACAACTAAAGCTCAACTGTTATCAGCTACTCTTATGTACAGCTGTATAGATTCAAAAAGGCTATTCTAGGCGTGTATGTACAAAAGATTGTTTATACACAAGTCTGTACAGAAGGGTCTATACATGTAGTTTTCTGCAGAAGGAATCCATAGCTGCTACCTCTACACTAGAGAATATCAGCACTTCATTCACATATCTTACAAAAAGAAACAAAAAAAAAATAGACACTTCCAGGATTAAACTGGCTTTGTCGTGCATCTAAATTTCTTCAGGCTTCACTATCAAGCCATAATGGATCCTTTAGTCTTGATGCAGACATGAGACCAGGACAGGTGCCATGTGCTTTAGTCTCTCAAAAGGAAATTCTGCACCGGAGTGCTAAAAATAAAAGCCCCAAAAACACAAACAGAGGTGAAGTCCTGACCATGGACATTCTCATCCAGTCTAAAGAATGGCAAGTGTTCCACCCAGTGGTCACTGTTCACTGCCGGAATTCCAGTTCATCCACACTGATGACTTTGGATGGCATGGATGGAAGAGGCTGCTGCAAGACATCTGAACCAAACCATTTTGCAAGGCCAATGGGAGAGCCACTCCTCTGGCTGGGGCGATGGTCGAGCTGTGTGTGCCCTTGAGATAATCCAGTCCGAGGCAGCACATTTTGAGGGGTTGTTTGTGCACCAGCAGGTGATCCCTGTGCTCCAGAGCCTGTGAAATGTAAAGTATTAGAGGTGCAGTGATACCCAGCACAGATTTGCCCTCGAGCTATCACCTGATAAGGCATGTGAGCTGAATGTGGCTTTTATTCATTCTATGAGCCCCAGGAAGTCCAGGTACCACGTGTTTATTTTCATTAGTACTCCCATAAATGGCCTGACACTGCCAGTTCCGGACACAGACGGGTTTGAAGGGAAGACCAGGATCAAATAGCATTTCCCTGGAGAACGTGGGTGGCCCGTGGCCCAAGAAGGCTGAAAGCCTGCACATATGCTGCAAGAGTCAGATCTGTCAGTAACACATGTTCTGAAACCAAACACTTCACTTGGACTTTGTTCTGGCATAACAGCTTGCATTGGCCCAAACCACTTGAGACCCACACAAAGTTAGTGATCACAAATAACTAAATTAAAGTAGCTTCATGAATATCTAAATTAAAGTAGCTTCCTGCTAGTCCAGTGCACTCAACACCCCAGAAAGGAGCCCTCTAGAACTCACACTCCTGCTGTCTGTTCTAGCCTACCTGATCGTTGTAGCTGCTGCTGCATCATGGCGAGCTGCAAAGGTGTCCCCGAGCGTGGATTTAGGATGTGATGGCTTGCTGTTGGTAGTGGATAAAAAGGCTGGCCAAGGATGGGAGCAGATATTCCCTGCAAGTGAGACAGGTCCACTCCAGGAGGAAGCATACCTGTGGAACATGAGCAAGAAAACTTCTTACCTGATGAGCATCAGGAACTTCATGCAAAACAAAACATATGTATTTAGATGGCTTGGAATTTATTGTCTGATTTTAAAGGTAAGTTCTGATATAAAGGCTATCAGTAGCATCAGTTTGTGCTGCCCCTAACAGTCTCAAAGAGAACATGCACGAACAGGAAAAAAAGTATGGATTACCTGCTTGCAGCAGAGGAAGATGTTGTGGATGGACCCCCTGTGCCATCATTCTCTGGACCAATCCTGGGTGCAGTTGATGAGCAGGTCGTACAAGTGGTACATGGGGAACAAGGGGTACTTGATGAACAGGACGAAGGAAAGGGCCTCCTGGTACTGGGGAGGCCATTGTAGGAGTCTTCCTACCAGCTGATTTGGGCCTGTAGTCTTGCTCTTTGGTGCAACGATTTGCTTGGGTAAGAGGTGTGGAACATGCAGAGCGTTGCAGTGCAGGTAGTTTGGTACCTAAGGTGGGCAAAGTTCCTTGATCTGCATTCTCCACAGAACTAGACAGTAGGTTATCTGTAGCTAGAATTGAATACAGCTATTACAGTCCACAGCTAGAGATTGCACCTAATGAAAATTAAGGCTTAATGATTGGATTTGATTGGTTCCAGAACTAGCTGAACTGTAGTCATATATATTTAATAGCAAGCATCTTTTTTCTGGATGCTTCTGGCCAAATTATTTCAAAAAGAGTAATGAGAAGGAATATGTTCCACAGGAATCTCTGTACAGCAAACTTTAATTAGTTTAGAATCAACAGTAACTCCACTTTTAATTCTTATTTTTCCTTCTTAGGAATTTTGAACCGGCAGCACAGCGGAGTCAGTGCCAAAGGTTGATAGGAGGTACAAGAGATCCTCCCTAGACAAGATTACAAGTTGGAGTTATGCCAGAAGTCTGGCCAAAGGTGGTTTTCAGTTTAGCTGTGTTTGACAGCAGCCTTCTACATCTGACATCTGCTTAGCAAGATTTGGAACTAGGGCACCTCCAGAAGCCACTTTCACAGAGCATCCAGATGAGTAAGACAAGGCCTGAAATACCCTGGCCTCAAGTACTGCAGTGGAGATATTTCAGTTGGACTGCTACCATGAACTGCAAGCTGCCTCTGCAGCTACCAGTGCTGAAGGACAATGCCACACCATTGGCCATGTCAGTCTGACTGGGTCAGGCAACTGGTGTTGAGCATTTCCTTTTAACAGCCTCTTACATCAGTTTGGGTGACAAAATGCTTCCCTGATCTGCTACACTCAAGAGTTTAACTGGTCTCAGCTTTGACTGTTCAGTTGTCTCAAGACAACAAAGTTTTCAATTACTGGTGTAGAGAGCTATGGAAGCATTATTGTCACTGTGCTTGTTCATCAAGAAAAGTTGCAAACAATTATGGTTCAGCCCTCTTAGTGTTGCTCAGAAATTGATAGGAAATAGAGATTAAGCCCCAGCACTACTGAAGAGTATTCCCTCCATAGCTCTGGCCCCTCCTCCCATAGGCTCCCTCCTCATCTCCACAGATCAGGAATGTCTAAAGGTAGCCTGGGTGTAATTATGTGCTGAGACAACCTGAGTCTATTCCAAATCCCTTTTGCCTGTGGTATTTTAAAGCCATTACAATACCTTCATTTGGTCTCTGATTTTCATCTTTAACATCACTGATTTTCATTTTCCCAGACACTGGATCCTCTTTGCTTTTCTCTTTGCTCTCGTACATCTTGCGAATCACCGAGGTAGGTGTGAAGGAAGGGGACAGCTGCAGAGAACACAGTGAGAAACTCACCCAGGGCTCATTATCCAGGCCACAATAGCTCAGCTGTGGGAGGACACCAATTCTAGCACATCCTTTCCATTTAAAGCCCTTTTGAATCAGCTGCTGTGTGCCCATAATTTTACTTCACCTCATTTCATAGCTTTATTCTATAGATTAAGCATTTCTCTTTAGCTTTTTTGCAAGTCCAATATCAAAATCTGCAGCTGTTCTCAGTTAAATGTACCTTAACAGGCCTGAAACAAAATAGCTGAGCTGTAGTGTAAGTTACAGCTGTTTCCTCTCTGCTATTGGTTCAGAAGAGCAACTCCATAGGAATTCCTACAGAGCTGCTTCATCTGCATTAGCTCAGGGCTGATGTTCTGCACAGAATTATTGCCTCACTTCGGTTTTCCCCCATTCAGAGTTCCATGGCACCTGTGGAAGTCACTCATTTGGAATCTAAACCTGTACTACTTGTTTCATTTGGCAGGTGATGGAGCTGCAAGTACTTGACTGATTAATTGGAAAATTTAGATGAAAACTGCATTCTACACAGTACTGAAGGTAGAGAGGCAACAGCCTGGCTTTGAGATTTCACTAATTTTCAAAGTGACCCTGAAGCTCCTAGGCATTACTTCAACCCACAGACACTTAGGTCAAACACTTCACACCCAAACACCAGTGTTGTCTAAAGCATCTCATGGCTTTCAGCACTTGTCTTAAAATTTAAGCATCAAAATATGATGGCTTGGTTTTTCATAATCACCTTCATTTGGTTTCAGAACATGAGGTCAAGGTAACATTAATGGTATTTCTTCAGTTTCAGGTAAGACAGTGGTCAGAAAAGGCTCTTTTCCAAGGTGAAGACATTCAGTTAAACATGAAGGAAAACTCATTCCATTATCACATTAACTCGATGGGCTCCCTTTCTCCCATCCATTACCACTGCTCTACTCTGGTAACTGCAGACACTTTGACAGTTCTCCTACAAGCACTGAACATCAGGTACTGACCATGCTTGTAATGGATGCTGCAGGGGCTGGAGAAGATGCATTCCCTCTGTGTCCTGGTGCAGGGGATTTGGTCATTCTCTGCTGCCTGTGAAGGGACAGGGAGTCAGAAGCTGCTCTGCTCTTGGCACAGAATCAAAGGCAGCACTGCCAAGAACCAATGCAATCCTGAGTGACTAGTGCTAATATCTACTGAAAGGCAACACTCACATTAAAAATCAGTTAACAGCATGCCCCTTATATTTTGCAGTCAGGTGTTCACCTGTTTCTGTAGCCATCTCTGCTTTTGTCCATTTGTGGTTTACCAAAGCCATGCTGGTAGAAATTTGCTGCATGTATGGCCAAGTCATGTGGGAGTGCCAGTCCTTCCAATGCAGCTTGCTGGATCTCCAGGGGACTCATCTGAGGTAGAGGTGGAGAAAAACCACACAAGTCAAAGCCTGTATTTGGCTGAGTTTTTTTAAGATATTGAAGATTGATTGCTATAGTTACTAACATCTTCACCAACATCTGCCCACCAACAGTCTTTTTTATTAACAGGTAACAGAAGTTTGAAAAAACTTTGTACTTCAGGTTCTCTAAAATGGGCCAAATGGCAATGAGGTTTGGAGACTGTACTAAATTAGACTTTGCATCCTCACACTGCAGAGTAAACTTAACAAAGCACAAACATCTGGGTGCAACAACTACGTATTTCCACAAGTTAGCTCTAGACCACAGCAGACAAAGACATGCAAATACATTAAACAAAAGGCATGTCATCTAACCTGTGCAGCAACTGGGCTCATGGGCTTCCTTACACCTGGAAAAGGATCACCAAGCAACTGCTGAGAACCTTGTCCAAAACCTAAAGAATATAAAACAGTTGGATTTAAAAGTACTAACAGTTCCTTTCAATACATAGAATATCCCAAAGTAAAATAATGCCACGTGAATTAAGGATTCCTTGTGAAGACTCTCAGCTCACCCCTTAAATCTACATAGAGCTCCACCTCTTCCTTGTCCAAGAGCTGGAGAGCTACAAAGGAGGCTCCTGGTAGTGTTTTATAGTACAAATGGCCAAGTACTCCTTGGAAGTTATTCTTACACAGTAGCTGAGCACATTATTCCTCACCAGAACTCACTGTGAGGTCTGGGTGATGAATTTAACATCAGAGACTAAGTGAAAAGGCACTTAGCACTCAAAAGGCAGACACTGCCCTAGTTGTCCACCAAGTGCCAAGAAGTTTTTATAATTCTGTAAAGCAGTCTTAAAAAAAATCCCCAGTAATGAAAGCCCCCTTTGCAAGCAGTCTCACCAATGGGGGAAGATATTCTGTGGCGCAGGTAATCGGCAGAAGCAGCTCGTGCAGGGAACACAGGAGGGATGGGGGGAGAGGGGGCTCTCTGTGCCAGCAGGGAGGCTGCAGGCTCCAAACCACCCATCAGCCCACTCAAGACATTCGATGAAGCAGGTCTGGTAATGGGTGGACCAAGAAGCTCCTAAGAATAATTAAAGAAAGAACATTAAAAATAGGACAAATTTACACAAATGAGCTCATTTTACTACACCACAGCCTGCCCTATTTATGGCAACTTGGAGACAAGGGGGACTTGTGCAACCAGATACACCAATCCTGCTTTGCCCAGAAGAAGGCACTCAGCAAGCTTTTCATTTTCAAGCTCTAATTACAGGAAGTAACATGACAAGACAAATTTTTAGGTAAACTGATCTAGTCCCTGGTTCTTTCTTTATACTATCTTGTCTGATAGTATAAAGAAAGGACACACTTAATGGATCAATGTGATCCATCATGGGCACTGTCAAGGATGACTGACACTGCCAGTATCTTGTCTGACTGTTGATCCCATAAGGCCTTAAATGCCTTATTTTCAAATAATTTTTGTTTTCCCATTCGGGATATGCTTTTAAGTACTTCCCTCCCCCCAGTAAGAATACCTGCAGAATATTCTTTGACAGAGGCTGGCCTGACATCTCTGGAGGTGACATTAAGTGGCTTTCAAGGCTCTGCTAAGAAAATGAAAACACTGTAAATTAGACATAGATACAACCCAAGCTCGTTAAGAGACTATTTACATTTGTTTCAGTGACAGATATAATTTCATCTGTTGTGCTCAACAGTAGTTTATGCAACAGCCAAATAAAATTTCAGCAAAGTTAAGGGCTGAGCTGGCTCACAGATTTCACCTAAGAAAAATGACTGTACTAGATTGGATACAGGTATTTCACTGTGCCTCGTTCAAGTTTGGATCAAATATATGAACTTATGTAATTGTGTCAACCAGAGATGGGCTATTGAGCCATTGGTTAACTGAAAATATGTTAAAACTAAAAAGTGTTTGTACATTAAAGAAATTATGCAAGATATTTTTCTGTGCATCAAAATTGCACATTAATGTAAAGAGACACCCAGGAGCAAAAGTATCAAGTCTGAGATCAATCCGCAAATTCTTCACCGGGCAAATTCACATTCTTCACTATCTTTTAGTGAAGTGGGATGGGTCTAAAAGTCCTTGGGCATAGTTTGGCAGGAAAACCACATGCTTTAGACCTACTTGGTTGTTAGAAGTATCTTCTGGTGCCAGAAATATTTACTGACAGCTTCTGGGTTAGGCATACTGCTTAGGCAGTTAGTGGCAGGATGAAATTTCATCCTACAATTCCCTGCAGTTTAAACCTTACTGTCATCTGTTGTTCAATATTAATCTTCCAGCTAACAAGTATTCACTTCAGTTCCATCTTAGTACAAGTGTGGTGGTGTTCACTGGGGTCTTAGGATGAGGGGAAGAGATGAGGATCTGACTCCATGTTTCACAAGGCTTGATTTATTATTTTATGATACATATTATATTCAAACTATACTAAACTAATAGAAGAAAGGATTTTATCAGAAGGCTGGCTAAGAATAGAATAGGAATGGAAATGATAACAAAGGCTTGTGTCTCAGACAGAGTCCAAGCCAGCTCCCTGTGATTGGCCATTAATTAGAAACAAGCACATGAGACCAATCCCAGATGCACCTGTTGCATCCCACAGCAGCAGATAACCATTGGTTACATTTTGGTTCTGAGGCCTCTCAGCTTCTCAGGAGAAAAAATCCTAAGGAAAGGATTTTCCATAAAATGTGTCTGTGACATCCAAGTGCTCTAAAAGTCAAGTGCAAAATAACAGATTGTTCACTGCCATACCTCTACTAAACAAAGGTCACTAAAACCATCTGGGCCTCAGGTAAGTGTTGGCTGTAACCCCCCAGGTCCCCAGAGGCACTGGCTGCACTTACATTGGCTTTGGGCTGGGAAGGCAGAGTCCCGCTTGCCTTCATGCTGCTGACCAGTTTGTTAAACGCTGTCATGTCCCCATCCTTCTTCATCTGCCTGGAGCCACTGACGTTCAGGGCTTCTTCCATTTGCTCAGCCATAAAGGGAGTGGCAATTTTCCCCTCCTGATCCACTTTCAGACCTTTTAGCCCAGCTTCGACCTCCTCCACTGAAAGTACAACCCCTGAATGTGCTGAGAAATACAAGAGAAATACTGGTAAACCACAGGTCTGTTCTCAAGTGAGCTAATAATGCTTGTGCAGGTGTTGAATAAAAGTTGTTTGAAAATTAGGAACAACCAAAAACTTAGTTTTTGATACTGATGCTAAGTGCCAAACCATGACTGATCTGGGTTTAGACTGACACTGTAATATAGACATGCACAACCACTGCTACATAAGACTCCTTAACAACCTGTTTAGGCTTCAGCTCTAAATTCTTGCTCTTTCATTTATCCTGAAAGAAATGTTGTTACTACATTTTACAACTTTGCCTGCATTTAACAGAGAATATTAATGTGACAATTGAGTTGGTTTCTTTTCTCAATTAGGAAAGTTTCATTTATCTTATACTCCAGGAGACCAGATGGTTTTACAGCCACAGTGCAAGCCATGCCAAATTTCTGAAGCTATCATAAGCAGAAAGAATACATACCTGGAAAATCTAGATACTTTAGAGACTCAGTTACACACTTCAGCTCAGTGTGTACAAAGTTTGAAGTAGATTTTTTTACTCAGAAATTAAAGCCTCTTATAGAAAGATTTCACTGGCATAACCAGCACAAGGTACAGTGCTCTTAGCAGTACTTTTTCTGTATATGCATATATCTACACATATCTAAACACCTACTGGTGCCTGACATCAAGGCTAAACATGCTTTATGGACCAGCTGACACACATCACAAGGCATGACACCTTAAAAGAAAAGAAAGAAGAGACAGAAGCATGCCATGGGTTGCAGATATCGGACCAAAGAAATAAGATTTACTAGAAATTTGGGCAAGGAGGTGGAGAAAAGAAACAATGATGCAGACATGCAGCACAGAACATGAGTAAACATGATGTTGGTGGAGAGGAATTGGTCTGAAAACTCCACAACATTTGAAGAGCTGTACAGCATTTTGTGGGAATGCAGAGCCCCACATCAGGTACTTCTGAGTAAATGGAAGCTTCCCCACTGATTTTTGTTCCTTCATCCTTGGTTTGTGAGGATCAAAGTTGAAAAAGTTTTTAGTAGGAAAGTCAGACTAAGCAGAACAGAAATAGAACTACAAGTCTTTTTAAAGTGAAATTAAGGAAGCTCTCCACATGTTAGCCAACACTCCCTACTCCCAGACTGGATGTTTAAGAACATTTGCAGTGCTTAGATGCTTTCCTTCCCAGCTGCTTCACACTAATCACTTTTTCTTCAGTCCAGTTTACATGGCAATACATGCTGCTTGCCAAAGAGAAACCAATTTGGAATTAGACCTCAAGATTTCACAGAACACATGCATTTTGTACACTCCATGCATGCTATGGGCCCAGACATGCAAATCCCTACACTGGAGGCACCCTTGAAAAAACAAACAAACAAACACATCCCATTCTCAAGGCACTGTACAACTTCTTAGATACTGACACTTAATGGATCAATGTGATCCATCACAGACACTGTCAAGGATGACTGACACTGCCAGTTTTTAGTAAAGCCAGAGTTTAAATGCCACAGTTTCAGAGCTGACATTACCAGTCACCAGTATGAAAAACTGCAAATGCCATACACAAAGCTGGGAACTCAGATCAAGACTTGCATCATCTTGTAATTGTTTCTGGCCACTAAAGCAGTCTGATAAAGTGATGTCATCCTGTGATTAGGATGAAAAGAGTCAGTGATGATATGACACAGCTGAGAGCTGCTGAATACTGAGTTTTCAGTGCTGTAAGTAAATCTGTAACACTGCCTACTCCTGGATTTGGGCAGCTGAGGTTTCCAGAATACCAAGCCTCTTGCTGGGGGACACTGCATCACAAGAACTTGACAATAGCTGAAGAGGCACTTACTGCTCTCTCTAAGCTTTTCCTTGTTGGCTGAAAGACTTGAGAGAAGAGGTTTTAAGTCCACTTTGGCTTTCTGTAGCATTTCTAGGATGTCCACTTTGTTTTCAGAGTGGTCTTCCAATGGAATGGGAGCAAAGTAGTTTCCAGAGTTCTGGCCAGGGGAGAGAATGGCTTGCTCTAGACCTGAAACAGTAAAACCAGGAGCACTGCGACATCAGTTTACCAACCCAATGGCTCAAGATGAACATACACTGGCAACCAACTTCAGCATGTCACTGCAAAGTTATGCCTCACACCCCTTGCCCAAGATCAGCTGGAAAGTCATCAGGAAGCACCGACAAGAACATTTATTAACAAAGAACTTACAGCTGCTTACTCTAAGAGCTTCCAAAAGAATGCCAAGTGCTTAAACTGTGGGAGAATCCACTGTCCTAAAGCCTTATCTGCCATCTTCTTATTGAATGAGTAAGAAAGAATGTGGAAGGAGGCTCCCTGACCCTGCCTTGTCCTGCAGCCTTACCTGCCAGCCTCTCCAGCTCCTCATGAGGGGTAGATCTCAAGCTGCTTGACCGACTTCCAGAACGACTGGGATTAGAAAACCACCTGCTGAACCTGCTGGCAGACACTGAGCCTTCCCCCAGCACATCCTCTATCATCTAAGGGAGGGAAAAAGGAAAAAAATCTTAACATAAGCAAGATCAGCAACATTTCTGAGAAGCTTTACTGTGCAAGCAAGATTCTTCTGCTACAGACAAGTAGATGCTGCTCCCAGAGTTTCAAAGCTTTGATGTGCTTTTCTCCTGCAGACAGTTAACATAACCCAGCATACATCCCTGACACCAAATATTTACTCACAGTAAAACTGTAACTGAAAAAGCACAGTCAGAGCTTTAACCAAAGGCCAACAACTACACCATGTTAAAGTGCAAGTGACAAAAGAACTCCAAGTATTTAAAGACCAGTGCATTATAAAAATATAACTCAAACTAAAGCTTCTCCTATACTTCAAGGCAGTACCCAGTTAAAGCCTGGCTCAGCAGGCACAGATGCAGTTTCAGGCACCATGTTTTCTTTTAGACAAAAGGAAGAGCAGCTTCTTCCTCTCAGAGAAATTGGTTTATTTCTGAAACAAGGAGCACTCAACACTATTTACAACAGAGAAAAAAAATAGTACTGCTCCATTTGGTTTTGATTGTTTGACTCTAACATATTGTACAAGAAATGTACAAACCTATGATAACACTTGCCACAGACACCTCACCAGTACAAAGAAACATTTATGACAAGTTAGAACATCTGCCCATCTGCTTCATCAGCAGTTTTTTTTCACTTGGGAAATCCCTGCTTTTAAAAGGAGTCACCACCTTGCACGTACGCTGAAAATCAGATTATCAAGCCTAAAGAAACCATTTACAAATTCCATAGGGAGAATGAACTCTCCTCCATGTATTTGTCAAATCACTGGCACCATGTAATGACTCAAGCAGCTTGTCCACACTTAAGATTAGGTCAGAAGTCCATTTGTTTTTAAACCTCAACATTTCTAAACCGTGTCAGGTCTGTTTGTTTGCAGTCAGAACCCAATTTTTGACTAAACTGGTAGGCTGTGTTTATCCAACACAGGAGTGATAGTTCTAAAAGATTAATTAACCTCTTAAAGGTTTAAGTAATAAAGATTCAAACCCTTTCAGACATACATCCTTCCAGGCACTAGTGTCTCCAGGCTCACTGCCTGCCAGGAAGTCTGCACAGGAGGATCTGCTTGCTGCATTTCCCAGACTTAGACAGAAAAGGCTGCCTTCAGCTAGGCTAAATTTGTACAGTGAATCTTCTCTGAACATACCTTTGATAATTCCAAAGAAGATCCATTCAGAATGTCAATTTTGAGCCTTCAAGTAATGACCAAAAGAAAGGAAAAATGGTCAGCTAGTCTGCCTCTGACACTTACTTTGGAGATGGAGCCAGTCCCAGGGATAACACCTTGGCAGAAACATCCTAACACTCCAAAGCTAAAGCTCTGCAAATTCATCTTAAACGTACACACTTCATAAAGGAACTTCCACAAAGCAAGAAGTTTTAGCTTTCACAGAATGCAGCTGCAGCAAAAATGCTTCTCATGAATACACCCAGTCTTAAACCCCAGAAAACTCACTGAAGCCAGGCCAGGAACACTTTTATCCAAGTTAAAGAACTCATTGAAGTCAAACTCTCCTGGAGCTGGTTCTTGTAAAACAGCTTCTCTAGGAACTTCTTGATCTGCTGGAGTTTCATTGGCAAGGACAGCTTGCACTTCATCCTCTTCTGCCACTCCACCATTGCATTCTATGCCTTAAAAAGAAAACCAAGTGACTGCTGAATCACTGAACTTGACTATTTCCTGTGGGAACAGTGCCTGGCAGCCAATGCACTTGCCCAGGGATTAGAAACACAGGCCCAAAAAAACCCAGCCTCCAACTGATACCTCATCAGTTCCACTCCACTGACTCCTGCTACAACTCCTAGCACACAGCTTCTAGTCTGGTAAGACTATCTAGCTCAGAAAAATAAGAATTGCCATTGAACTGGGCACAAACTGCATCCTGATCAGCCTGGGCTGTTATGCCACACCAAGCACATACAGCTGTTGCAGAAAGTCAACAGCTGCTCCTGTTTTTCCACCAAGAATCCTTTGGCAGCTCCTGCCTTCTTGACATGGGTTCTTAATAGTCAACATATGACAAATACTGCTTCTCCTCCTTCACCAGGAGCAAGGCACTTCTCACTTTAGAGACTTCTCAGCAAGCTTGCACAGGGCACTGCAAAAAAGTTGGGACATAGCTACAAACTCCTGTGCTTGGAACTGCACTACAATCCAGTTGTGTTGTCCACCTGCAGAATTTCTAGCATTAAAAAGTCATCTCTCTTGCCATACTGCAACTTTTTTTTTAATCATCCAATGACTGCACAAGTTTCCTAATTCAGTTTAAAGCTATGTTACTGGAAGATGTATATCCAGATCAGTGTTCCTAATGTTAGTATTACCATAAGGAAAAACACTATTTCAAGTACCTCAGAGCATTAGCTTAATTTAAACAGAGCCTTTAGCACCCAGCAGGATATAGAAATGAACAAGACCTTTAGAATAACCTATCAACTTCTGATATCATTCAGCATCCATACAAGGTTTTTTCCCAGCCTCTCAATCTCGCCTCTCTTCGGAAAAAAACAGTAATTTATCACCTAATTGATCTTCCAGATTACAAATACCATTATAGACTTTACACCTTGTGCTTCAGGATGACCAAAAGCTGTGCAAGCTTAAGATAAAGGTTTTCATTTACACCTGTCTGGATGTGTAACAGTCACTGCACACCCAGCAATGAGCCCCACTAGCAGGCAAGCAGAGCTCCTGGGAGCTTTGTCCTTACCTTCCTTCAGCGAGGCTGTGCGTCGCCTCGTACGTTTTCTGCCTTTGTGATCTTCCTCCAGAATTTTATCATCAAAGCCTGTCAGCTCAATGGTTTCAGACTGACTTGTAGGCCCAGCAGAGAACCACTCAGGTTCCTCTTCAGTGTAGGAATCATTCCTTCTTCGCTCCCCAAAGACACGTTTGCTGTCACCAAACTCCCTCTGAAGGCAGATATTAAAAACATTAGCCTTAATAAAATACTGCTTCCTAAGATTCTTCCCCAACTTCCACCTTTCACACCAGTGCTGGGTATTTTTAAATGTGTATGCAACCTCCCTCAATGCTCTGTAAGCTTTTAAATTTAAAGCTTCACAGCTAAATTTCTGCTTCGTTACACCAAAAGCTATTGATCTGCAAGTGCTTCCATAAACTCAGCTTTGCAGCCTGAGAGTTAGCAGTTCCTTTTTTTAAAAAAAAGCATTAAAAAAAGCCTGAAAGCATGGAAAGCACCCATTTACTGAGGTTATGCTTGCTGACAACTGCCAGGTCAAGAACTACAAATGAACTATTAGACTTTTGAACCTCTTGCTAGTAAAGTCAGCCACGGGCAGGGTTTGTCTGACAAACAGCATTACATACACCCCTGTAAGCTCTCTGAAGGAATGTAAGTTTTGAAACACCAAGTGCTCACCCTTAAAGGGCCTGCTTGCACAGAACACTTCGCTGCTGCCTGCAGCCCACCTGCCCCAGGTGCTTTCAGTGCCCAGGTGTCCAAAGCCCCGATTTAACAGCGAGGAAAAGAAGGAACCAACCCTGAAGCGTTTATCCTTGTAGTCCCTGTCACGATCGCGGTCTCTGGCGTCCCTGGAGTCCCCGCCCCGATGGTCCTTGTCGAAGTTCCGGGAGGAGATGATCCGGCCGCTGCCGATCCTGCGGCCGCCGATCACGCGGACGCCGTCGCTGTCCTTCTCCAGGGGGCTCCCTGCCCGACGAGAGCTGACAGACGCTGTCACATGGCAGCCACCCCCAAAGCTCCGCCTCTGGGGACTCAGCACTACATCCAAGTCATCTTCTTTCACTCGCTCTCTTGGATCTACGAGTCAAAGATCACACAAAAAGCATTAAATTTAATGTATTAAACACAAGTGAGTTGTGTGTACAGCACCCCTCTGTTCCATAGCCTTGCTGCTATCCCAAGGCTTTTAAAGGAAAATGATCATGATTTATTGTTGTGAAGCTGATCTAGCTGAGACCACAGGAAGTGCAAACAAAAAATTTACTGGGTATTGAGGAACTACTGTGGTCTCCTAGAAGTACTTGCTTTCCCACTAGAGAACTTCTAAGTGCTCAGCTTTGAGTCCCAGCACTTGCATTTTACATATGTATTCACTATTACATGGCAATAATAGGAGGATGTAACTGACTGTTGCACAGGTTTGTTCTTAGGTAATAGTCACCAGAAAACTCACTATAGTCTAGTCGGAACATCCGAGTCTTCTTTGACACTTATCCTGTGCAGCCAAACAGTTTTCAGAGACTTTGTTTGGTCTCCTTTGTGCTATCCCAACAGAAAGGTTTTGCCAACAGCCCAGGTTCAGTTTTGAGCAAGGTGCTCAAACACACTCACCTACTATTCTACGCATAAGAGAAGTCCGATCGGAATCCAAATCTTTTTTAAAGCTTTCCACTGGTGAAGTTCTCCCTGAAGTTGGATATAAAGATGCATGCCACTTCTCTGGATCCCAGACACCATCACTAGGAAAATAAAATTGCAGGATTGTTTGCTACCTTGTAGTCTAATAAATGCTTCATAATGCTGCTGTTGGAAACCTAGAATTCACTGGTGAGCAACCAGTACAAGTGAATTATCCTTCATCCCCAACTTTTAAATCTGCTGTACTATGGTTTATTACTTCACACACAGTATTTGGATCTCTTCTGTAACAGGAAACAAGTACAATAGCCAGTACCAGATTTTAGAACACTAGTTATTGTTGAAGCTTGCCTGGTACACTGCAAAACAGTTCAAGTAGATCATATGGTGCTGCTCTTCAGCATTTGAGTAATTTTACCTCAATCTCACGCTTCCACAATAAATTCATCTGAATAGTAATGAAACTGCTCCTTAATAAGCTTACAAACACCAGCCAAGAACACTCACCTCCATTTTTTAGTGAGGTACAGTGACAACATGGGAGAGTAATCCACTAAGCAAGGCAGCTTGTTACAGCCTGACCCAGTCTGTGCTACACACCCATCCATGTTCTTGGTACTTTTTCCTGCAAGTCTGTAAGACTTGTGTTGTGTGAAGTTATGAGATCCAGCAGAAAATAATCTCTGTTCAAAGAACAAAATCCTTGGCCAGAGCATTGAGCCCTTCCTAGCAGATTAGTACTTCTGAAAACTGGACTCCATAGCAGTCTGAACTTTGTGGCACATACACCTCCCATCAACACAAGAGCACTTCTTAGCTAAGTGGTTTTTTGCAATTTAAACTTTTACTTTGAAAGAAATGTATATAGCCTTTGTATAATCAAGAAAATACCTGTCATATTTTTCAGAAAGACAAGAAGGTCTTTTTTTAGAGTAGGGACGCTCTTTAATATCCAGCAGCTCCTCCTAGAAAAAAAATTTAAAAAAAAATCAAGACATGAGTTTTGATTCACACTCAGACAAGATTTAAGTGACTCAAATCATCTATTCCAGACTGACTGATCAATTGAGTGTTTTAATTTGACAGCCCAGGTTTCCCAGTATGTTGTTTCCTATCCTGTGAAATACAGCACTGAAAGTTTATATTTCAGTTGTTCTACCAGTGGCACTGACCAAACACTTATTCAAAGCACTAAGCCTTACTAGGCCAGGCTCAGTTTCTTGTGAACACTCCAAGGCTGCTCACACCATAAACATTTATGTATTCACTTCCCTGGACACTTCAGCTTAAAAACAACACAGGCATCATGGACACCAGAGCTGGTGAGCTCTTAAGAAGGAATCAAAATTGCTGTGGTTGATGCCATATAGAGTTCAGCAGGTAAAAAAAGCATCAGCACAATTTCAGTTACTGGTGTAGATCTGCAAATTCCAGTCAAGCTTGCCATTTCTGACCATCACCAACTCCCAGATATCATGATGTGTGTTATACAATTACCCATTCCACCCAACACTAAATAAATGCTGAATAATTTATTTTCCCACTTTCTACCAGCTTTGACCAGCCCTTAGCTTACCACTGCACACCCTGAGCAGTCAGTCACTCAACTGGCAACCAGTGCAGTCTCACTGCAGCTTGCCACATTCAGAAAGCATTATTAATGGTGTGATCATCAGTGCTCTAAATCAACATTAACTCTGCTGCAGTTAAGATGCACATTTCTAGTTGCACTTACTCATTCTCCCAAGATCCCCTTTCTTCAACCTGCCCCACTCCCAACTGTACTGAAATATTCAGAACTGTGCAGGGATCTGTGAGCAGCTGGAAGGATAAAGAAATCCTAGCAGCAGACAGCATACATCAGCCAAACTGAAAGAAATCTCTTTACCCTTTCCCCCCAAAAATACAATATCCTTCAGAACTCTTACATCACTTTCCCCACATGATTACAATCAGTTCATTAACTATGCGAGTTTGACACTTGCTCTAGGTGGCAATTTGGTAGCTGGATAAAACTTTACCATCCCCCCCACCCCAGGCATCACCCTGTATCAGAGCTCAGCAAGAAGAGTGCCATTAAAGGGAGCCTGGCCTCCCTGCCCACAGCTTCCCAAAATAAACCTCAATCTGTGAGGAACATCAGTGCTGTAACACTATCAGAGCCTGATGCAGACACTACAAGTATGAACAGCCCTGTCCATCACCAGACTGGGAATGGGTTGTTCTGCTGGCCACGAGAGGGAGTCCACAGGCTCTCATTCACATCCTATCACAACTCTTCACTCAAGTGAGGAAAATTTGAATTGTTTCTTGCCTTTCACTCATTAGCTGTGCACCCTTGGAGGAACAGCTTCCCAAGAAGCAGAAAAGACACAGCTTAAACTGTAGAGCACTCCTCCAACAGAGGAGATAAATGCTGGCACTTCCACCTGTGGGGTTTTATGTTTAATTCACATACATTCTAAGCAGGCTGGGGGAAGTGTGCTTAGCTGTTATCATACAGTTTTAAGCAGACAGCTTAGAACTACTCAGAGAATGAGCCAGATGATTTCATAGTGGTAGTAAATGAATATAAACCATTAAAAGAAATCACTCCTCTTTCTAAATCAGCAGCACATACCCCAAAACAGTGTTCCCTCAATCCCTAATTAGTAGGAAACTGGAACACATGAAAATGCCCTACAATGTTGATTACCTCACCACCTTAAAATATTTGAGCTGTAACATGTAGAGAAACCATATGATGTAAAGTATTTAAACACAGACTGATTTCTGGTATTTCTTGATTTAAAGTTTCTTGGAAACCAACTGATAAACAAGACTAGGCACCTTCTGGCACCAGTTCTGCAACTTTATCCTGGTCAGAAACCACAGGTACTGAATTAACAAAACTGAAGTTACAAAGGCATTACTTTCAGTCAACAGCCACCACCAGCATGGGCTGAACATTGCCCTGAAAAGCAGAGCAGAAATTGAAGCAGAATTCAGCTACTACACAAGAGGACTTAGGCAAGAGTGAAAGAGAATAGAGACCACTTTTTCAGCAGAGGAGCTTTAAAAACAGCTCCTCTCTTTCTCTTAGCAGTTAACTGACTAACTAGGTCTGAATAACAGGATACTTTGCATCCTCAAAAGTTAAGGGCACATCTTTTCTAAGAAGTTAGACAGATTTAGAAAGCTGTACTATTCCCAAGAAGTTTTGCCAATTCTGAAGTACGTGGTTTATTGTTGATGTCTACTTAAAATAAGCTAGAGCTCTACTATCTCAACAGAACATAGCCACAATGATAACTTCTTTTTCCTTTAAAAAACAACCTGCTAAAAAGCCAACAGCTCCAAATTCCTCAAGAAAGATAACACAGTCAGCAACAATATACTATCTCTCCTGTTCCACACTTCAGGCCATTTGCTGCAAAGTATCTTAACAGCTTTTCACAAAGCAATGACCACCTGTTCCCACAGCTTGCAGCCATGGGGAAATCAACCACCATTACAGACACTTCCCGAAGGCATTTTTCAGCAGTGGTACCAAAACCCCAAACAAAATTTGAATCTTAAACCCTACAGCATATCAAGCTCACTTAGTACTGAACAATCTTTTTTATTTGCAAGTTATCTGGCTCTTCTTCTTCCCCTCACACATATATTTAGGCATCACAGTTAAACAAAAGCACCTGTGTTAACGTTTGAACACTAAGCATTGATTAGTCACAACTGTTTAGGCTTTCAGCAATCAAATATGAGCAATTCTAAGGTTACAACAGGCACCCAGTAAACATATGAGAGGTCCTGATAAGATCTAGTGTGCTACACCTTCCTAGGAAATGGCATCTACTGCAAGAAAACATTTTCGATCAACTTTTCAAAAGAATACTGCTGAAAACAGAACTATGAGGCGCTGGTAGAAAAAAATACTTCAGTCTACAATAATCTCTCAGCACATGCTGTGGGGTGCTCAGATATTAAAATAAGGTGGTGGGAATCAAAAGTATATCGAGGACAAGATTGCACAACTGCATCGCATTTAACAAGCCGCTCATTTGACACCACTTTGTAAATCCTAATCCAGGCAAAGGCTTTTCAGCTTTCACCTCACTGTTTCCCTCTCACAAGAGCCTCCACCTCCCACTCTACTCCTGTGACCGAGACTTCCACGCACAACTCAGAGACGAAAGGAGAGTGATCTAACCTTTGTGTAACGATGTGGGTATTTAGTTGTAATTCTGTTCAGCTCCATGAAAGCATCGCCATTTTCAGTTTCTGTTGCTGCACCTCCTCTTTTATCCATGGTTACTTCAAAGCCTTTGACCGCGGAGCTAATTAAAACAAAACCAACCCGTCAGATTCCAAGACGTACCTTTCTAGAGGGTGCATTTTCTCTCCAGCCCGAGTCAGTTCAGCACTTGGGCACAGCAAAGTAGAGCCGCGCTCCCCAGCAGCGCCTGTTCCCTCCCAACCCTGCCCCTTCCCCCGGCCGGCCCTGCCCGCGCTCGGGCGCTCCGGCTCTCGCAGTATCGGTCTGCGGGCACGGCCGGGGCGCGCGGCCGCCGGGACCCGCACCCCACACAGCCCGCGGGGCCCTGAGGGGCCGGGCGCCGCTCGCCCCGCGCCGCAGGGGCAGCGCGGCCCAGGCGCCGTCCCGAGGCGCCGGAGCCGGGGAGGGGAACAGCGGCAGCGGGGCAGGTGACTCAGCGGATCCCCGCCCGGCCGCACTCACCGGCGGGTGTCCCGCGCCGCTCCGCTCCGCTCAAGGCCTCACCGCCGCCCGCGGCGTTTCCTGCTCCGGCCGCCGGCCCCACTTCTCCCCCGCCCGCCCCCACTGAGGGGCCGCACGCGCCCCGGGCCGGCGCTGCCGCCGCGCTGCCGCCGCCGCCGCCACCGCCCCCCCCCCAGCCCCGGCCACCCCGCGCAGCCCCGCGCGCCGCCGCCGCTCCCGCTCCGTCCGGCGCCGCCTCCGCTCAGCCGCCGTAGCCGGGGCCTCGCGCCGCCCGCTCCGCACCCATTTAACGCCCCGCGCGCAGGCGCGTCGGGCGCGCGCGCCGGGGGCTCCCCCGCCTGCCGCCTGCCCGGGAATGGGCGGCGGGAGGCGCTGACGGCGGCCGGGCTGCCCTCCCGCTCTGCGTCCCCGCCGCCGGCCGCCCCGCGGAAGCGGCGTCTCACCCTGCGAGCGGCGCGGTGGGTGAGGAGAGGCGCGGGGCTCGGCGAGGGCCTGCAGGCAGTCTGGGCGGGCAGCCCTGCGGGGGAGGCGGCCACCGGCGGGATGCGGTGCGCGCCATGTGCGGGGCGGCGGCGGGATCGGCGCGTCCCTGTCCCGGCACTGTCGCTGTGTCCTAGTCTCGCCTCAGGGGCAGCGCGGGGTCAGAGAAGGGCGGGAAGCGGCGGGGCGATCGCGACTGAGATGGCCTGGGAGCGCGCTCGGTGGGCGCTCCCCTCGCCCCGCGCGTTGGGGGGCTCGGGGGGGCTGCCCGGGAGCGGCCCGGCTCCCGCGGCTGAGGGGGGCGGTCCGGCCGAGCCCGCGCCGCTGCCCAGCCCGGCAGTGTGAGCGCAGGGTCCCGGTGTTCTCAGCCCGCACCGGGCTCCTGTCACGTTGGAGTCTGGTGTTCTGTGGGATAGCAGGACTAGGTTGGTGCAGTGAGCGGAGCAGCTTATGCGAGGGCAGCAGAAAAGTCTTTCAGTTTTTGCTAATAAGGAGCAGACATTGTTTTCAACATCATTTCAAGGAATTTACTGAGCGAGATCGCCTGCTCTGTTTGCCCGCAGCTCTGTCCCCGGCACTTGGATCCGTTCTGCCATAGGAACCCAGCGGGGGCATAGGGTTTCCAAACACCTTGGGCAGCGAGCTCTGTGTAAGAAAACGGATTTCGTGTAGCATCTGGTCAATAATGTGTTCTCTTCCCCGATCTATAATGAAGTTGAATACCCGAATTAAAGTCTGGTTACCTGCGGAATGAGAGAAATAAATTTCTCACTTTTTTTCGTGACTAAGTGCTGCATTATTAATGAGACAGCACTGCAACTATTGCCCAGTCTCTTGAAGCCAGCAAGTACTTTCCAAACAAATACACAGGGAGACTCCATAGCAACCAGTGGGCCACTAGCCTCGAGCTGAGTGGTTATTATGAGATGCTGTAGGCTTTGAGACGGCCTGAGCTACGTTGTGTTTCACTGTCACCTTTGTGCCCGTCGCTGTTGTGAGCTAAACCAGGCTTTTTGGCTACCAAGGCACATCTGCCACAGGTGCCTGTTATAGCAGAAATGTCCAGTGGCACAGAAGTGGCAGAACAGTTTTTTCTCAAGTGCAGCAACAGCTCCCTGCCGCGGCCCTTCAGCCAGCCCCTTTTCCTGCCCGTGCTCGGTAAATCCCGGTCACACCGGGGCTGTTCCCGGCGCCGGGACAGCGCTCGGCCCCGCCCCGCCGCACGGGGGCGCCCTGCTCAGGGGCCGGGCGGGGCGGGGAGAGCCCGCCCCTCATGGCGGGGCCGCCTAAGGCGCTACTGGTTCTTCCCTCCGCTTCTCTCCCGTTTGCCGTGATTTCCCCGCTGCTTTCCGCCCGTCTCGTGTGCCGGTGCCGCATCCGCCGGTGCCGGGATCCGTGGCGCCCCCAGCGGGGCAGGGGCGGCTGCCGCGGCCCTCACGGCGGGGCTGTGGAGCAGCGTCGTGTGGGTCTCCAGTGTTTGTCCATCAGCACGAAAAGCGCTCAGGGTACAGTTACCTGCTGAGGGCAATCTCGTGCAGTAAAACTCCAGAAAAATCTTGTAGGGTTTTGTTTTGGTTTTTTTTTTTAAGATGGTTTGTTTGCCTTTGGTGTTGGGTTTGTGGGTTGGGTTTTTTTTGGGGGGGGGCGTTGGGTTTTGTTTTTTTTTGGTTGGGTTTGGGTTTGTTTGTTTGTTTTTGGTTTTTTGGGTTTTTTTTTGTTATTTTTTAGGGTTTTTTTATTTTTTGTTTGGTTTTTTTGGAGGGCGGTTTTTTGCTATCACACCCTAACCAATGCTTATAGAAGAATCCACTTTGGGCCTCACACTTTAAAGGAGATGCCCGGCCAGAATATGACTCTGTGAAAGCACAATTCCAGGTGCTTTCACAGAGTCATATTCTTCCTGGGAAGTTACAGGGTTCCAGGCATAGGGATGTTCTCAGTGGAGCTAGGTGGAACTCATTGTTTTCTTCATTTCTGAGTGCTTGTGAAGGAGAGGAACACAGTATTAAAAAAAAACAAAACAACAGGTGAAAGGAATCAGCTGCTGATGGTGTCACTCTTGGTTAATAATTTATTCTTAAGTAGGAGCACATAACTTGGAGTAGTTTACTTTTTACAGCACCTTTCTAGCACATTTTTGTTTAGGTGGGCAGAATTGCTGCCGAAGGATTTAAATGGTTATAACTTTATTACCATTAGATTAAGCTAGCACAGTGTTGCTGAGACACACAGATGCTTTTCATGTTAAACATCTGGAATTGCATTATGCTGTTTGAGTGCAGCAGAAGTCTGAGTGGAAATCATGTTATTTCTATGATACAGACTGCATTTAGCATAGATCCATTGCTGGATTCATCACAAGTAACAGGCACCAATTCCTGCTTTGTTCACAGTTAATAAACAACATTGCAGAGCAGAAAGTGCATTTGAACTGCAGGCTTGGAACTACAGTGACATTGTGAGATTCAGGGGCAGGTAAGCAGTAATAGGAAGCTACTATGTTAAAGACTTCAGCTGTAATTTATTTTATATTTATGACATCTTAAGATTTCCGTGGGACAGAAGAAGTTGACTTACTCTCACAGAAGGGCTTATTAGTCTCTATGGAACTTTGTTAGTTCCTCTTAAAAGCAAAGTAAAAATCTAAAAAGCACCTAACTCCCAAAGTGATCATGAAACACATCTTTATGTGAGTTTACATTATCTTTACATTTACTTGTAAAACTGATGTTCTTGAGCTTGAGTAACTGGACTGGAACATAAGGTACTTGGACACAGCTGTTGGACCAAGCACAGATTTACTCCATCTTAGTTCTCTTATTCTTCCCATGCTTTTGTTTTCTAACTTTAGAAGGGAGAAATGATCCTTCTTCAACTTTTATTTTTCATGGTCACTTGCCATAAATTTTGGGGGACATAGGCTGTCATCATTAAATATATGCAGCACATAATAGTGTTCCAATTAGAGAAATAATCTGTTTCAAAGTACATATGTTGGAAAATCACTAGCTGCTCTCACACCTTAGGCTTTCATACAAAACTTCCGCATGTTTTACCCAGGTTTGATTTTTTCAGTTCCTTTGTGTAAGGCTGTCATTGCCTGTGGCCAGACCAGGTTTATCTTTGGGGCAGATGAAATAGTTTCAAAGGGAGTTGGGCCTAAGAGGTGTGTACAAGAACTTGTGCTGAAGACTGTTTTGCAACAATTTTAAAGTGCCTGAAACTCCTCTTCAAACGTGCATAGAGTTGCCTTAGAGTTGCCTTAACTGCACATCTTGATGTGAAGTATTTTGTGTGCTGGTCAGGGTCTACCTCTTTCAGAAAACATTCAGGTAATATTTTATAGAAAAGAATTTCTCACACAAAATACAGGTCTTGTTTTCTTCCATTAACTTTTATTTTTAACTCTTTGCAGCCTGCTGGAACAAGCCAAAAATACTGTATTTCCTCCCAGTGATTTGTATTTAGTAGTGGTTATTCAGCTGAACTTTTGAAACTTGCATTCTTCCAGTCACTTAGTGAAAACAACATTTTTTTCTGGCTGCAGCCATGTTTTCCCTAGCTCAGTTCAGGAGATCATTAGGGTGAGATTTCAGATTATCCTCTTCTGTTGCCTCTTCTGGAACTCAAGAATGTGTTTGTGTTTCTAATGTGCAAATTTTCAGGGTGGTGGCAGCATTTGTTTTGGGAAAGAAGCTTCAATGGAACCGGTGCAGCAAGTTTTATCTGCATAGGTTTTTTTTTTTATCCTTGTTTTCAGAAAATTACAAAGAAAAAATATTTAGAATTCATAAAAACACACTTGTTATTTTTCAGATTAGAACTACACGTGAAAGTAAACTGTGTGATAGAAAAATAGGTCTAATTTTGTTTTTTAATGATTAATATGTAAAAACAGGAAGAGATTTTGAGTTGTTTTTTTCTAAGGAGAAACACAGTTAAAATATGAACAAAACTAGGAAAGAAGTAGTTTCTAGCTAGTAAAAGAGCAGTTTATGTTAAAATGGAAATCTCACTTCAGTTCACTGGTGCTCAAGAGAATTTATCAGCAGTAGGCAGAATACCTTGATATGTTTGAGACTAAAAGGCAGAAAACCACAAGCAGAGCTTCTCTCTCAAGACACCCTGTGTGCACACACAAATGCATTTCAGTGATTTCTCATTTCAGCTTTAGAGGAGAAAGGAGTTGTCTGTGGCACTGAAATGCGTCTTCCTGGTTGTGTTGGGGAAAGTTTAAAATTCCAGGTACTGAAAAACACCTGATAAAGAAACAATAAATGGTTTAGCATTTCACAGCTGTCATGTTCTGTGTTTGATTAGACACCTTTGTTACAGACCAAGCTATTGAAATAATGCCACTCCTTTGCAGGTAATACAGCTTTCCACAAAATATTTCTTCTTTCCTTTAAAGTTCAAAATCCCTGATGATGGATGAAATCCAGCAACCACCTGAGCATCAAGTTCATGCAGCTGGACAATCTGTTGCTCCCCTGTCTGCAGCACATGAATTTCAGGACAGAGGTCATGACAAGCCAGGTCAAGATGGGTATACCCAGAGTCAAAGAAGAATGTTACAAAAATTCCAAAGCAGGTGATAAGTACAAAACATATTTTTCACTAAGTGGAGCAGGGGATCAGACCTGGAAGTGTCTGGGTTCAGTGGTACCAGTGCAGGTTGCAGCAGAAGTTTTAGTTCATGGCCATGGCAGACAGTTCTGAGGAAGCCTTGTGGTATCTTGAGGACAAGGATTGACAGTCAGATTTCATGTATTTTTTACTTTGAAAGGCAAATTTAAAAATGGCTATTTAACAATATTCTTTGGTACACTGCCAGGTGTCATGATTTCTTCTTGCTCTCTTCTAGAGTTTTTTATTTGCTTCTTTTGTTTGTTAAAAGAGCCGTGACAAAGGTGGGATGTAATTGTGTAGAGACTAAAAGCCCATCATTGGCTGAGCAGCTCAGACCTACTGAAAGAGTGAGGCCCCCCTTCCTGGCTGTGTGCTTTAACCAATTACCTTGTGAAGGTAATTACCTTGGTGCTTACTGGGGCCCTCCCTGTGCCAGCTAACTCTGGAATCCATTGGGGAAAAAGAGGGGAAGGGTGGCAGGGTCACAGTAACACATGAGTGAGCTGAGCTGGTGCTGCGAGAAACTCGTGGAGATGTGGAAGTGCTGAGGGGAGGTGGGAAGAGGGAAGATTTGCTGGCTTCAGGGAGGGCCAAGCATTAGATTGGCTCAGGTATTCTGACTCAGCTGGTTGACTTGGGGGAACAGTGATGTCACACACTGAGACCTCAGAAGGGGCTCCCAGCCAGCCAGGGCACCCTGCTCAGCTGTGCCGCGGGCTGGAGCAGGGCTGCTTGGAAGGCATCTTGGCTACCCAGCATTCCTACAGGAATACATCCCAATTCAAGTTTTGCACTGATGCTTGGGCCTCTTAATCCTTTCTGAAGTGCTGTGTTACAGGTACTAATTTCAATATGCATTGATCTCTGAAAACCCTTACTTTTATTACTGAAACTAGAATAAAAATTCCTATTTACACTACTCCCTGGGAATTTGCAGAGGAGGAGTACAAAAGCAACTAATCTTTCCTTGTATTCCAGATACCTAGCAAGGAAGTTTTTCTATCTGTGGGCAAAAATGACATTTGGACAAGTTCTCCCTTCCAAAGCCAGGTACATAAAATTACAGAACTCAAAAGTAGAGGTTTTTTGTTTGTTGTTTGTTTGGTTTTTGTTTTGCATTTTGTATGTTTGAGGGGTTTTTTTTACCACTGGGCTAAGAGAGTACTGGCTGCCAAGAAAATATTTGTATGTATTTTGAGATCACTTGAAGATTTTCTTTGGGTACCTTTCTTGCTCTTGCTTTTTTTGTTTGTTTTTAATAATCATGGTTAAGCTTCTATTAACCAAATTAATAGGAATTGTGTTTTGATGAAGTTGATCAGTAAGTGCATATAAATGATGGGATGTGACTGGGATACCTGCTTTAAATTTAACTATTTCCCAAAGTTATGATGACAGAGATTTCACAGATTATTCTGAGTTGGAAAGGACCCACATGGATCATGAATTATTATTGTTTGCACTGTTGTTGTTAATGTATATCTGTGTATGTTTGGTATCTGTCTGACTTGGAAATACCTGTGGCAGATAATTCCTTTCTGCTGTCAGTGTTCTGTGAGCTGCTGAAACCCCATGCTTTGATATTCATTCCTTGTTTTGCATTAATTTGCATGTTCATTCTTGCTTGACCACACCCTTGGGAACTGAAGTAGTTCCCAGTGGGAAGACTTGCATCTGGAATAAGATCAGGTCCTCAGTCATTCAGTTCCATTTTTCTGTATCAAATATATTCTTTTTCTGCCTTTGTTGGAAGTTGGTCCTGTGAACCTCACCACTCCTCCTGTCCCATCTACTGAGTTGGCACTACCTTGGCTATCAATTCTGCTCAATGATGAATTTATTTTTTAAGGGAAATAGATTTTATAAAGACCAGCAAGGAGCACAAGCAATAATGAATTGCCTTTCTAGATTCAGAAGTCCCCAGTTCTCCATAGCTGTGATACCTCTTAGTGCATGTGCAATACTGTTAATACACCAGGTCCAAAAAATAACATATAGCTCATTTCTTTTTTCTTTTTTCCTTTTCTGCATGAGTGCTTGGAATGACTTAGCAGCTTGGCTCGGGGTAGGTGGCTGTAAATTGCAGCTTGTGAGAGCATAGATATGTTTCACTGAGAGACCTCTAGGTATTCTGTGCCTAATTCTGCTGTTATTACATGATAAAAACATCAGAGCGTTACAAAATCTGCTGTAGCTTTTGTATTTATTTATATATATAAAATATTTTGTGTTAAAAGAGCAAAGGACAAGATTAGAAAGGAAAATACATGTATTATCTACTGTTCTGGTTGTTAGAGTAAAACACAGAACTGAGGACTAAAGATGTGCATAGGTCTCAAGTCAACTGATACTCTGATGTTTGACAAGTTAACACATCTGTCTTTTATTCCTTTATGTGAAGTGTTTACAGTCAGTAGAGTGATTGCTTCTTGCACTGATTGCATGGAGTCTTCAAATCAAGTGTCACAGTAGGGAAGTGGTTTTAAATGCAATTAGATGTTGTTAGGCTAATCAGGCAAGCCTGGAGAAGAGGTGGTGTCATATTCATTGAAACTGATTTGTGGTCACTCTGGAAACCTGTATGACGTTTCTTCTGTCCAAATCTTTCAACTGTTTAGATGTTTCTATGACCAGAAGATTCTTCAAAAGACTTTTGGAGAGTGGAAGGAGCAGTGGACAGTTTGCAGAGAAAAGAAGCTCAGCCTGAGAGCAGACAACCATTACAGGTTAGTGAAATAACTTCCCTTTGGGTTGTGTATGAGACATTTTCTGAGGGAGGTTTTAGTACCACTGAGCAAGTTCCATCCATGGTACATCTAGGCCAAGAGCAATCTTTTCATTGCTTATTTTAATATTTCACTAAATGGTACTTTCATTTTTCAGGCATTTACTCCTTAATTTGATATTCAAGGCTTGGAGAACTTATGTATGCCAACAGCAAGGCAAGAGGAACAAGAATTATGTTGCAGAGTCTCATGGTAAGTGAAGAGATGGAAATTACCAGTGTCTGGGGACATACTGAGATGGGAGCATGCACAGGGAATTTTTTACCAGAATCTGTGTCCCTTGTGCCTGTTTGCACCCTGAGCTCCCCCACCCCGTGGTAGTGCAGTGCTTGCAGGAGCAGATGGCAGGGGGTTCTGTCATAGGGGTGTAGCTGTATAGTTATTTAGGGATGCCAGTGAATAAGCTTAAGAGCCTCTCCATCTGCTCTGGATTGCACTGGTAGTTTTTGAGCTGGTGGCTTGATTTTTGGTTGTTTTTTTGTATGGTTGTTTGGTTTTTTTACTTAATATATTTTCAAGTAGATGTTTTTTGATCAAAAGTTTTACTGGAATTCTCTATCAGCTGTTGCTATAAGCATTAGATAGCAATTCCCTGTGCTTTTAACAGCACTTATTTTATATCTATTGACTGGTCCTTCCAGCTTGTGTCTAGCAATTGAAAGAAGCCCAAACTTTTAAAGTGCCTTTGGTCTTACTGTGTAGGTTCTTTGCTCTGCCAGGGATTTGACTTAGAACTGTCTCTACTGGTAGCAGCTTTCCTGGGTTCAGGGAATGTTTTGCTGAAGGGAGTTGACCCTTGTTTAAAGAGGATACTGAGGTTTTGTTCTGTGCTGATTTGCAGAGGAGGTGAACTGCTCTCTTTGCACATGAACGTAGCCTCAGAATGTCCTAGAGACTGGCACCTTTGGACACAAACTGACAGGCTGTCCAGAGCTCTTTCCTAATGAGTGAGGCCAGAGTATTTACAGCAGAAGCTGTGTGTTACTTGGTCAAAAATAGGAGAAGGTGACCTGTATCAAGGTAGGTTAATGCTGGATTCACTAGGAAATCCTAAAAAAGAAAAGTCTGGGGTTCCTTTATGTGTGCGTGTGAAGTGGCATGGAATCAATGAGAGTTTTTTCTAATAACGTTGCTTTAGTAGTGTCAGTTGTGACAAGCCAACCTGCTGTGAGGAGAATATGCAGTGTGCTGCACTAAGTGGTAAACTGGAATTTGTGACACCACTTCTGTTTTTAGCTGCATGACCAGCCTGCTAAATAAAGTTGACTTGTTTCTGGTTCATTTCTCTGCTTGTAGGAGAGAATAACTCTCGAAAAGCAACTGATGAACTTGATCCACGTTTGTTTTTTTTTAACAAACCAAAGAGAATCCTCTAACTCTTACCCAGTAGAGTGTTATGCTGACTGTTGTTCTGCAGTTATTTCCCCTGAGCACTGAAGACAGGGCGGTGATGGGCCATTGTCCGATAATTCACGCTGCTCTGCACAAGTGCTCGGACCGTGCTGTCAGCGATTCTGAGGCTTCTCGCTGGGACACCCTCGAGCAGAGCGAGGGTCGCTGTCATTTCAGGCTTTTCCACAAGGTGTCCCTGCAGGTTGAGGACGCAGAGTCGGGGGCGAGCTGTGATGGAGTGGTTGAGATTTGCCAGATGACAGAATTTAAGGTGCTGCCGTTTTTTGTCATGCACAGCAAAGAGGCAAACTCTGCTCAGGACCTGGCAGCACTGGCTGGTTTATGTTGATGTTCAAAGGACAAAGCATGGGATGCAGGCTGTGGCACTGGCATTCAGGAGAAGAAGCTGCTTGAGGTAAGGGTGGAATACAAACAGGCAGAGAGGCACTGGGACTATAAGGCCTTGGCTGTTATCTGTGTTATGTTATCATTTCCTAAAAGATAAAAAGTCACACCATGACTTCATTTGGTGTTTGATTTTTGTTTAAGAATTCTTTTGCTTTCTGGGATTTGTGAGTTCTTCTGGCACACCCATAGACTGAATTTAAGAGAGATTTTACAGCAGCTTGCCAATGCCTGATGGAGCCTACAGGAAGGCTGGAGAGCGACTTTTGCAAGGGCATGCAGTGAGAGGACAAGGGGGAATGGCTTTAAGTTGAAAGAGGGTAGATTTAGATTGAATTTTAGGAAGAAATTCTTTACTCTGAGGGTGGTGAGGCACTGAAATCTGGAGATTACCCAGAGATGATGTTGATGCCCCATCCCTGGAAGTGTTCAAGGTCAGTTTGGATGGGACTGGGAGCAGTGTGGTAAATGGAAAGTGTCTCTGCCCATGGCAGGTGATTGGAACAAGATGATCTTTAAGGTCCCTTCCAACCCAAACCATGTGGTGGTTCTTTGAGAAGATTGTTGTTCATACCTTTTTCCAGTCAGATGAAAGTGATTTCATGCACCAAATGATGGCACCTGTGTTTGAACTTGTCTGTAACATTGTTTTGGCAGCATTTCATGGGCAGTGTGGAGGAGACAACACTACCAGAAATGCACTGGACATAAAATGAATATTTTGGCTCTGCAGCATTGGGCCCAGAGCCTGCAATTTCGAGTAAGTCTCAGGAGCTTCAGCTACTGCCATTTCTAATGTTTAAGTTGCACACATGTGAAAATGTTGAAAATTGCAGTACTAATGATGGAATATCATATCAGGACATGGGGAAATGGAATGAAGCTGTGCCAGGGCAAGTTTTGACTGGACATTAGGAAAAGGATCTTCCTGAGAGGGTGGTCAGTCCCTGAACAGACTCCCCAGGGAAGTGGTTACAGCACCAAACCTGTCAGAGTTCAAGGTGCATCAAGTCCAACTTCCTTCTTCTTGCAGCACTACTTAAAACTAAATCAGATGACTGAGAGTGTTGTCCAGGTTGATCTTAGCTGAAGTGAAAACAGCATGGGCTTCTTTTTTTCTTTCACTGAAACTTTGGCTTTTTGTCCATTTCATTAAAAAGAAAGGATGGTATTTAATTTGACCTGCACTATATGATGCAACAATACTGTTTTAGGGCAGCATTCTGCTAAGGAAAGAAACTTGTGACTTGGGAAGTCTTATAGTATCTCATGATGAGATTCCCTTTTATATGAAAATAATCTGAAAGAAAACCTGTTGGCAAAAGTATTATATTGTTCTTTTTAATGGGAAAAAGTGTGAAAGTATTTAAAAGAGTGAAAAACATCTTTGACTTTTTCTATGCTGACATTCCTTTGGTGTTTGTTTGGGTTTTGTTGGGTTTTTTCCCCTTTTTGGGGGGGTAACCTCATTGCACATGGCTTTCACCTTTAGAACTTAAATGGAATTTCTTATTGCATGTGTGTTCTTCCTCTCCTCCTCTTTCTTCTACTTCCCTAATCTTGTCTGGCTTTTCCCCTTACTGCCCTTGCCCCTTAATTGTTCCTTCAGGCTTGGTTGCAGTGGCGAGAGCTGTATTTACACACCCAGAATGAAAAGCAGAAGGACACCAGGGCAGTAACTCACCATCAGCACTGGGAACTGAGGAGATGCATGGGAGCATGGCTGGGATACCTGAACCTCCACAGAGTAAAGAAACGCCAGAATGGTGAGTGAAAGTGGGGAGGTGGGACAGAACAGGGCTCACCCCTTTGCTGAGGGCATGGTGGTGGCTTTTTCTGTTCTAGGAAGCACTGCAATGTCTCTGCCCACCCAGGTCATGAGATGCAGCTTGGGCTGTACACTGTGACAGACCTGGCTTAGCTCATATGCTGGATTGTCAGGAAAATCACCTGCTTTCCACAGGATTTAAAAGAAAATGTTCTGTAATTCCCTTGATGAAAATGTGCATATTGTCTCTTGGATTTTGATTGAGATATCTGTGAGAAGGATGTATTCAAGACTTTGATCAGTCAGTCTGTGGATTTTCTTGATAATCAGTCAAATCACAGCTCCTATAGGATGGTAAAGGTTGTTACACCAGTTCCTTTGTTTCTTCCCTTGAATGGGAATGAGTTCAGATATTTGTATGAGTTGCTTTTTGATTGGTTGCAGTGGAAAAGAATCTAGCTTGGATGTGTAGGAACTAGTAATAGGAGTATGCTGAAATGTAAGCAGGTTTGAGTGTGCTGCACAAGTAATACATGGTCCTACCTTCCCTCTCTTAAGTCAGCACAGCAGATTACTGCTTTAAAGCTGCCTTTGTGATCAATAGGAAGAGTGTGGTCTCTAGCTGAGAGTCAATGTGAATTCTTGTAACCATTGCTCAGTGTCAGAGCTCATGTCACTTGTGAGCCAGTGGCTCAGATGCCAGGACCTCATCTGATACGAATGATCCTGGGACAGAGCAAGCCATGAGTGATTTGTGTTTGTCTTGCAGAGCTGGCCCAGGAGTTCCACCGGAGCAGGAGGCTGCGGAGCTGCTTCTCCGATTGGCAGCTGGCACGGGAGTGCAGGAGAAGAATGCGTGCTCACGGGAGGGACCTGGAAAAACAAGCAGCAAGGATGGCCTTGTGGAGAGCCTTTGCACACTGGAAGCATTGTATCCAGCCCAGATTTAGTCCCTAGCAAGGCCCTGTTAGGAGCATTCCCGCAGGGGGAAGATCCAGTTAATAAGCAGGAACGTTGTGCAGTAGCCTGAGTGACAATAAACATGTTGTCATTATGTGTATGTAATGCCATACTAACAATTCATTAAACTGTTGTAATTACAGTGTGCTAGCAGCTGTATAAGAGTATATTAGAGCCTGCAGAAGATAATTTATGGGTGTTACTTAAGAGTGAATCAGAAATACATTGTAATAAGCCAGCAAAATCTAAAAGTTTGACTGTAGTCAAAACTTCTGCAGATAAGAGTGCTGGATGTTCAAACATGGAAGAAAATTTAGATGGAGATGTAGTGCCCCTCTGTGGGGGAAAGTTGTTCTGTGTAAAGCATAACTTTAACTCAGTGACAGATGTTGTGCTGTGTGTGGAAGAGGCTCAGCAGTGTGAGCTGGCTGAAAAGCACTACAAGAGTCACCTGCTGGTAAGAGCACTGTTATGTGCTGGGTGTGAGGGGCTGTGGGTGTCTCTCTAGCACTGATGGTGGTGAGAGGGTGTTGGGTGGGAGATACACCAGGTTTCTAAATTCCTATTTATTCTGGAATTTGCCAACTGAATCCAAATGGGGAGACTGTGCTGATCTTCACTACTGGTGAAGTAGATTCATCTTGAGGGTGTTGAGTTACCTGCTCCCTGCTATTCCACGAGATTGCCTTACCCCTTGATTTTTTTTTTTGTTGTGCTGTTTGCTACAAGAATTAATTGTTCTTCTCTGCAGTAATGTGTGCATGCTGCTTTTCACATGAGACCAAAGATAGCTTGCTGCATGTTCAAGTAGTTGATGTTTTGGGGTTTTGTTTAGGTTTTAAGGGTTTTTTAAAGAAAAAATAAATCCCTGAATGCTATCTGAAAGGTGGGCACAAGCAAGGCTCCAGCTTTTTGGAACTGAACTATTTTCAAGGTTGGATCAGTATTGGTCATTAAAAGAATGCCAATAAACTGGTTTGGATTGTGAAGTGAAAACAATAGTGATTATGACAGCAGGATGATTAGTGATTTGAAGTAGGATGCTCTCATAATGCTGTTTACCATTTTCTGCCCCCACTCAAGGGATTCTAGGGTTGTAGATCGGTTCTAAATTATCTGATTTGGATTACAAATGAAAATTGTGTTTATTTCTTGTGGTTACAGGAACTTGGCCTCAAGGGTCTTCGGCAGAATGTCCTGGACACTCGTCTTCAGCGAATGAGAGCAAATCTGTCATCCTGTCAGCATCGAGTTACTGTGAGTTTGACTTTGGTTCTTGTGTCACTTTGTCTTCAGCTGTCCTATTGACCTCCACTGTCACCTACAAAGTACTTTTTTGTTACAGCAGTGACTTTGTTCTTAAATACTGATAACCACAGAAAATCTGTGTGAGTCAACTGTCACTCTTAGATATGTTTAGTTTTTCATTTCCCTGTGTTTATGGTGGATTTTTTCTTTTAGCAGAAAAACTTGTAAGAGGTTAAAAAGTTTGGTATATGAAGCGGTGCAGGAGACAACCATTGCAGTATGCAGTTTCATTAGGACTTGAAGAATTTATTTATTTGCATTCTTCTCCTCACTGGCTGTCTTTGGGGGGTTTTGTGTCTTTCTTATTTTACTTCAGGTGCTGCAGAAGTATTGGAACCGCTGGAAGTCCCGTTTGGAAGAGAAGGAGGAAGAACAGCAGCAGGCCTTAACAGCAGTGGCTCATGCCCGTTACAGGTATGCAGAGAAATATTGATACAGACTTGTACAGATGGGGAATCTGTGGGCCTTTGGTTCTCTTCTTAAGTATGGTAATACCTTTGGGGACATGACTTGATGGCAGCTGCTCTGACATTTTCTGTAAGTAATGAACAATTTGCATCTCCTGCTTCTCTCTGGAATGTAACAGGGAGATTGGTTAAGCCTAGCTCTGAGTTTTATTTAGTCAGCTGACATTCATAAGACCAATATGTTTTCTGAAGGAATTGTCTCCTGTGTGCTGACATTTTTCTCTTTTGCTTGCTAGGAGAGTATTGATGAGACAGGTATTTGACACATGGCTGCTGAAGACCTGCAAGCTGCAAGGGTATCGAATGGGGGAGAACAAGGTAAATTTAACTCTTGTATCTTGCTTAGGAAATGGAGGGGATGATTTCATAGTCATTGTCTGTGAATATGAGTTAGCATGAGATAGAGTTGGTGTAAATTCCCTTTTCCCTGGGGAGGGATCAAGTCAGGGGAAAGAGATTACAACCGATATTTATTGATCACCTTTTTAGTTGTTTGTTAATAATAGAAACAAGTTATTATTAGAGGATTGCCATTCACATAGTTCATTCACTTATTCCCTCACCCTGTAAAAGTGTGTGTGCTCTCTCTGTCTCACACAGTCTTATAGTTACTTTGTTGAAATAATAATACTAAATGACCAATCCCAGTCATTTAAGAAGTGCACGGTTATATTGAGAAATTAGCTGCTTCTAGGTAGGTGTCCATAACGTTCTATACAGGGCCCTTCATTTTTTAAGGGGGGTGTGTGTATGTATGTGTGTGTGTGTATATATATATATATATTTGTATATAGTCCTGGAGTCTTCCCATGCAGCAGCCACTGTGGCCTTTACATGCTCTCTTACAGAACTCCAAGTTGCCAGTAGCACGTGTGGGTGTCTTTGTGCAGATATGGCTCATCCTTGGTGGAGGGAGGTTATCAGTTCTTGTACATTCAACAGGACTGGTTTCTGGAACTTATCAGTCCTTAGGAGTCCTTCACATGCTATTTATCAGCTTGTGGTTTTCCTCTCTTTGGCTTGCTGTATTTTGGTGACAGCTCCTCCACCCACATGCACACAGGTGCCTGCAGAGCACGTTACACAGCCTCACCACAGAGGGGCTTTGGTGGTGTGTCCATTGCTGTTCAATCTCAGAAAACAAACATTGGACAGTTCTGTGCATGCCATCTTTAAGGAGGTGTTTCCTGTTGTTTGCGGCTGCCTGTGCTGTGCATTCATTGCCACCTTCCCTCCCTCCATCTCAGGCTGTGCTCCATTTCCAAGGGCGGCTCTTGCGCTGCTGCTGGTCCTGCTGGCGGAGAAGAACAGCCGCACGTCTGGAGGAGCAGGAGGGCTTGGCTCGTGCAGGAGAGCACTACAGTAACCAGCTGCTGCTAAAGGCCTTCTCTCTGTGGAAACAGAAGACTCAGGAGAGAGAAACAGAGTAAGATTTATTTTGAAACAGCGAATGATTTGGATTGGCTCTCTGGCAACCTACTTTGGAGAGCATTTAATTCACAATGGTGCTCACTGCTCACTCCTTTTTTGTGCTTTGGAGTCTACTAAGTTGTCTTTCAGTAAGTGAATTACTGAAAATAACAAATGTGGACTCAAATCTGTGCTGGAAGTGTCCAGTAACATGGATTGCATTGTAGGACAAATAATTATTTTTCTTATAGGAGGCTCAAGGAGACAGAAGCATTAAGATTTCACTGTTCAAAGTGTCTGCAGCAGACTTGGAACAAGTGGAGAGAGGTGAGAGAGTTAGCAGATGGGAAAGAGCATGAGCCTTCCTGTTACTTGAATTGCTTGTACTCATATGGCTAGAAGTTGAGTTGTTTAAAATAAACACTAGTCATTCCTAAGCTCTCCTCCCTTTTCATGTGGATAAAACCAGTTTGGTGTATGAGTGGAACAGGAACTGTGTAGGGAGAAGAGAGAATTCTTTTTGTTCATGTATGTAGATATGATGAGAATAGGAATATGGTTTAGATGTACCTGGGGATGTAATCAGAGTTAGTGTGATGAAATTGTCCCTGCCCAATACTAGATTTGTCCTTCTCAAAAGTTAGAAATTTGCAGCCAGGCCTTTCTGTATGACCTGTATTTGTGTTACAGGATGTCACAAACACAGAATACTTTCATGTGTGCCCCTTTTCCTTACCATGATATGAGGTACCAGATGTGCTTTGCAGCATGTCTTGAAAATCTGTGAGAAATTTTATAGTTGGAGCTGCTATGTTGGTGCAGACCTGTTAACTTGAGTGGTTTACATCAGTCTTCAAGAGGATTCCTACAAAGGGCAGGAAAAAAAAGCACCTCAGCTGGGCCTTTTGGGGACACAGCAGAATGCAGCACCAGGTTGAGTGAAAAGCTGGTACAGCAAGGTGAAGGATTGATTCTCCAGAGAATGGAAATGGTCCTTTTCCCTCCTCTCTCTGCCATTGCTTGTTTTCCCTTCTTCATGTGTATATATCTTCTGGTTTTTTTCCATTTCCTCCCTCTAGTATGTGGGACATAAGCGTGAGAAATGGAGGAAGCTGGTGCAGGCAGACCTGCATTATCAACATGTATTGCTGGGCAAGACCTTGGCAGCTTGGAAGGTAGGATGGAGCAGCCTTTTTGAGGCACTTACCTGTGTGTGCTGTACCATTTCAGTGAGAGCTGAAGAGCTCCCACACTGCTTCATGGAGGCACATACACACCACATGTGCAAGGTAGAATGGAGGCTCTTGTATGTAGGACTGTATGAGCTCTTGCATTGCTTTTTGGAGCAGAAGGACCAAGGTAATCTTGTAGCACTGGTCATTGGTGTATCACAGCTAGCATTAACTGTTGTGTAGTGACTGCTTGCTACAGCAAAGCAGCATTTGATTGCAGTGGGTTGTATTTTTTCCCCCTGTACTTTACTGCCAGTGCTACTTATGAGTTACTAAGAGTTGGTTAGATGCTAGTAAGAGTTTCTAGATGTTTCCTCTCCTCACAGGTGTTAACAGTTGAGGTAAATTTTACCTCTCAATACTATTTTTTTTCCAGATTTACCAACAAAACATACAGTGCATTCTGTATCGAGTAGCTGAGAAGGAGAAACATCGCACTCGACTGCTGCTGCGGTGAGCCTCTGCCTAGGCAGCATGAGAGAAGTGACTGCACTGCAGTCAAATTCATTCCTTCCTTTCACTGCCACCTCTGCAACTTTCTGAATGTTTGGTGCTGGGAGTGGACTCTGCCATGCCTTGCTGTTTCTTTGCATGAAGATCATCTAGCTAAAAGAAATCAACCTCTTCCTGTTTGCTATCTGTTTTCTTGAATATTTTTTAAATTTCTGTTTAGTCCTGGAAGAGTCATCAGACAGCAAACATCATCATTTATGGTATTAACTACATCTGTTATTGTATTAAAAGAGCCTGGAAGATGCAGAGCCTATCTTGCATTACAGTGAGGAGAGTGATTAAAGATATTATCACATTGCATTGGTTGTAGTTATTTAGTTACCTTATTTTAATGCCATACTGATTGGCTCAGCTGAAACTGCTGATTTCAGACTGTGTTCTGTTTTGCTCTGCCTTCTCTTCAGCAGAGACCTGAAGGGGCAGAAGTTGATTTGCACAACTGAGTTTATAGATGCAGCTGGTTTTTGTTCTCTTGTGAGTAGGAAGGTGCCAATTGAACAAGTGAGAATCATTCTTAATGGGTTTTATTTTTAACTTTTGTGTGTGTTTTTGCCTTCAGAGAGGTGGTGTATACGTGGAGAGAAAATGCTCATGCTCTTATACATGAATCTGAGGCAGCTACTCGGGCAGATGAGCACTACAGGAGAGCAATCCTGTCAAAGGTAGGATCTGTACAGCAGGTGCCAAGGTCTCAGTACAGCTGCTGGTTCAGGCAGGGGTCAGATAATACAATTAGAAGGACAAAAAGCTTAAATCTAAGAGCCACTACTAAGAGAGATCTGGAAAGTGGGAGTCTCATCTTGTTTTTACAGGTGTCTCTGAAACTTGTCTCTGTAAGCTCGTGGGTTTTTCTCTTCCTTCTTCTCATTCCTTAGAAAGAAGGAAAAGCCAGTAGCATGATACAACATAGTAATATTGGTGAGTGGGGCAGGGAGGGGATGGATGAAAGAGACACCTTGAAAATGCCAAGGGGACCCTCTGAAATACTTCTGCATTTAATTTGTAGGAAATTCAGTCTGCTGAGCCTTATGTGAAGAATGAGGTGGAAATGGTTCTGTTACAGTGATGGGGGAGTACATTGTGTCCCCTTCCACTGCAGTGCCAGTCTGTGTCCCAGCTCCTGTTTGCATTGTACCCTCAGGTGCTGCTGCAGTGGAGAGACACTGCCTGGCTACGAGCGTGTCACCACCACCTGAAGGTGACAGCTGTGCTGGAGGCCAGAAAACAGCTGGATTTAGGTGAGTGATGTACATGCTGAACTATCAAAAATCCTCATTGTCTGTGAATGAGCCACAGGCAGTGTGTTGTGTCGCTATAGGACACAAAAGAACACACGCTCACACTGTTCTCAAGGTGAAAGAGAAAAAAGGGCCGTTTATTTTCTGACTCTAACATTTATAGTTTTCTAAAAGTGACAGTGGATTGGAGGGTGACAGTGGCACCTCTCCAATGCCACTGGTTAAACCAACAGTCTATCAACTCTCTCTTCTTCTATAAAGGAATGCAAAACAATGAGTTATTTACAGAAAGTGTGTGAGAAAATTCACTACAAGAATGTCAACATCAGAAGGCTTAGAAAATCTTAAAAACCCAGGGTGACAGTGTTGTGTTATCTGTACAGATGAGGTGACTGGATGGTCTGTTGTTACAAAGGATGTCCCCACAGAATGGAGAGTGAATTGGGACTCCAGTGATCTGCTGAATGCTGCTTGTGTTACTTTTGTTTCTCTGTTTGCTCTTTGTGCTATACAACGGATGGTAACACTTCCTTCCTCAAAGGAATTTTCCATTACTAATTTTGAGAACCTCAGACATCTGTTTTGAGGGCAATACAAGTAGTCTTATCAATTACTGCTTCAGTCTTTCTTTAGTAATTCTTACTGAAAGACCCTCAAACTCCAAGCGTTTTCATGGTGCCATGGTACATTCTTGGCATGAGGACTCTGAAGCACAGAGGGCTTTCCTAGAGGTTGTAAACAATATCAGTGGCAGCAGGGAAGACTTGCAAGTCACAGCTCCCTGTGTGTTAGATGAAATGTTTCACAGTTCTTCCCATACTGAATACTGTCTGTGCTGAGTGTTGTCCAAGTTGAGTATTGAAACAGTTGGGAAGAGTAGCTGATCACTTGATACTCTGAGATTAATAATCTCCCTTTGGTACATGAATTAATTTATCTTCCCCTAACAGTGCGTTTACAGAGTCTGTTCCTGCACTGGAAGGAATTAATGAGGGATTCTCTGATGCTGAGGGCTCAGCACCACAGGGCAGCACAGCACCACCAGCAGCACCTGCTCCAGAAGTACCTGGTGAAATGGAAACATTATCATCAGCAGTGCCTTGGGAAAAAGGTGGGAAGGATCAGCAAACTTCCCAGCCTGTGGGAAGTCATGGATATGGAGGAACACACTGTGCTCCCTGGTGAAGGGAATGGCAGTCTGGGCTGAGCAGGAGCATGACAGCTTTGTGTACTGAGGAGGAAAGAGCATGGCTGTGTCCTGCCTGAAGGAACTGATAGAAGTAACAGACTTAACAAGACAACCTGAGCTAACTGCGAAATGAAATCCCTGCTGGGCTTGTAGCTGTCTGCACATGGGGTTACACTGTAGGGCACTTGGGTATTGAGGTACCCTCCCTCAACAGAGCAAAGGGAGGGTGATAAAGGCTGTTTGCTGGCTGTTCTAATAGCATTTGTCTAGATAAATGGGGTTTGTCTGCAGGTGACTCACTGTTTTGGTTGCCTTGCAGCTGCTGCAGAGGAGGGGAGATGAACTAATGACTCACAGACTTTGCTCTGCTTCCTTCTCTTGCTGGAAAACTCGGGTAAGGAATTTTGCCCTGGGTAGACACCTAGCTCCTTGCTAGTCATTTTCCCTTCTCCTTCATGTTCTGTTTACACAAGGACCAAGAAAACTTTATTTAAACATTTTCAGGATTTTTTAGTTCATCTAGCATGAGAGACACCTTGCCATAGACTGGGTGAACTGAGGGTTTTCTGCTCTGGCTCTGCCATCACTTCCTCCTTGCTTGGTGCTTTGGCTGGTGTTCCTGATGTTGAGTATGTGAACTCCTAACCTGTGCATTTTTTTTCCCCTAATAGCTGTTGCAGCAGCAATGGGAAAAGCAGAAGACAGTGCAAGCATTGTGGCACTGGTCCCTTTCAGTGCAGAGAAAGGTAAGGGGCTGTGCAGGGCTGGGGCAGGCAAGTGAGTTTGATGATGTGCAGATTTGACTGCAGGCAGCAGAGTGCACACTGAATGTGTTTCCTTTCCTCTTTGGGGTGCTGTATGTTATTTTGGGATGCTGGAAAACTCCCGAAAATTTCTTAGCTGATTAAAAAATATTCATATTTTCCCCATCTGGTCTCTGCTGATTTAAATCTCTGTCCCTTTGTCATCATGGCAGTGTCCTGCTGTTGCTGCAGCTCTGCTTATTCCTGTCCAGGGGAAGGGAGGGTGTTGCTGTCTGCAGGGGCAGTCCCTGGCCTGGAACCTGGGTGTGCAGTACTCACAGCTCTCATTGTTCCTGTTGCAGGTATTTGATGCTTGGCTCAGGTTTGCCAAGGGGCAGCAGGAGAAGAAAGATGGCATTGAAAAAGTCACAGGAGTTCACCACACAACTCCTTTGAGAGAAGATGTAACCTGTGCCTTGAGAAACACTGCTGGCATCAAACAGCTGCAGGGACAGCTCCATCCTCAGCCCCAGCTGGAGGTGAGAGAGATTGCTCAGAAATATTTCCAGAACTGGGCTGCTCTGCTCTGTGTGTGTGTGTGTCTTGCATGTCTGTATCTTGGAGCTCCACATCCCAGCTATTGTTTTAGATCCTACATACACTTCTATCTCTGGTTCAAAGCATTTCATTCAGCTGAGATTAGAGGACTTCTGACTTACTAGGAACATTTCTTAATGAAACTATTTTAAAACTGGCCATTTTCTGCCACAGACAATACTCTGATTGAAACCTTTGCATGTGGGTCAGGTCTCTAAATTCTGTGCTCGAGTGAAGCATTAGAGACTACATCTCTTCTTGTTTTAGCATTAGCACTGCTTATACCTTCATATGTGGGCTTGTGTCACTTCTGCCTTTGAGTATCAACCCAGCCCTGTGTGTGAAAAGGATGCCTGTATTGACTGCTCTCTTCCTGCCTCTGGGCAGCATTCCCAGCTCTCTTCCAGGTTTTCAGGATACCAGTTGTTCCATTTGCTAATGTGCAGCTTGCCTTGGTGCAGAAGTACCCAGTTAATTCTGCTCACCCAAATGTTACCACAGTGGAGCTCTTGATTTAGTTTCAAGAGCTGGTATGGCTTGGAGGGCATCAGAAATCTTGGTTCCTTCTCCATGGTGCTTCCTGCTCTCAGCCATCAGATGCTCTGCTATTCTTTGTGTTGGCAGGCAGCCTGCAGTCTTCACCAGTCAGTGTATTGTTGTGCCAGGCTGTGGAAACAGAGGCTCTCTCCCAGAAATTAAATAAGCCTTTTTCTTTTCTGCCACCCCTGAAGAAGCAAGTGACATTTAAAAGGCCTGATGTTAGTCCAGAGACAAGAGGGCATTCATCAGAGGAAGAGCCATGGCCTTCAAAATGCAGGCATCTACCACTTCACCCTGCTGAGGAGGGCTCAGTGCTCCGTGGCCTGTGAGTGTAAATTTCCAGTCCCTCCACTGTTTCTCTGGCATACAAATAACTTTGCATATATATAATCCATCTGTCTCATGTTTGTGTTTCCAAGTTTTCTCATTGATGACTTTGGTTCCCTGCGTTTTCCTTAGCTCTGACTGCATCCTGTGGCTGGTGGTCCAGAGTTATCCAAGAGCTGCTGTGTAATGCAAACATCAACCCACACATAGGGGGGTATTTATGACTGTACTTGCCAGTGACATGTAGAACCAGCTCAGCTCAGCTTCCACTTCGTGTTTCTCAAGGCAGCACTGAATTTGTGGAGCATTGGCCATTTGTCATAGGAACAGTTATACAGAGAAACACTGAAAGATACCTTTGATGGGACTTGAGCCATCAGGAGAGCTTATCTTGCCCGAGTGGCCCAGTGTCACTGGAGCTCTTGTTTTTTGCACTGAAGTCACCTGATGAAATTATAAATATCAAGATCCTGGTGTACAGAAGCTGAAGTTCATTCTTGCCTCTTTCTTTTCCCTGGGCAAACTATTCCTTAAAAAATTCTATTGATCATGGGGCAGTTGCAAAGAAGAATTGTCTATGAATCTTCTCAGTGCAGCAGCATAGGAACCCTGCAGGGAAATAAGATTGTAACTTCACATTGCTTTAAGCAAGTATATGCTGCCAAAAGAGGAGTTTCTGCCCTGTTCAGTTGTGTCACTTCCACCATTCTTTGTGTTGGCCCCACCATTCACATGGTGAACTAGATTCTCACATTAATACAGGTTGACATTTAATCTTTAAGAATCAGGATTGCATGCAAGGAGAATGTTGCAGAGCAGGGATGAATGATGAAGCAGGACTGTTTCTTTAGCTGCAATGCCAGCTGATGCCAGTCTACAATAATCATAAGTCTGGGGCATTCTTTGTTCTGTTTTTCTTTTCAGAAATGCCATTCAACGAGCCAGGTTACCACCACGGAAGCCTGACTTCCCTCTGGAATCTCTAGAAAGCAAGGAACTGCTGGGACCGCCTTTTACTAGGTAGAAAATCTAATTTTAGAAGTAAAGAGAGTGACTAACAGGGGGCATAGTAGAGCAGCTAATTGGAGAGCTGTATGCAAGGGAGTGACAGGAGCCTCCCCTTTTTTGCACTGAGCTCAAAGGACAAGAGCAGCAGGTTGCAGTGCATAGTGACCTTATCTTTCTTCCTGTCCAGGTCAGAGGTGCCCTTTCAGCAAACATCTGGGAATAAATGTCCTGCACAGACTGGGAACTTAATGCTGACACCTCACACAGAAGAAAGTACCTGTAAATGTCTGTCTCAGATGGACAATGCTGCTCATCCCCATCCCTCTCTCACTTGTGCTTCTCTCCCCACATGGACACAGGACATGCACCGAGCTGGGCAGGGGCCAGAGCTGTGGTCTCCTGCATCTTTCATGTCCCACATGAGAGCTGGCTCAGAAGAGGTGAGTGTATGCTGGAGGAACAGTTAGTGTGTGTGTACTGGGCTGCTGCCAGCAGGCCCATTGCTCACTGCTGTGTTTTCTTGTGGTTCTTCTGAGCTGCCCTGGTTGAGCTGGTTTTCACTTGTTCTAGCTGTCATCTTTAAAGCTGACCAAGTGAACTGCCTCTGAATGCCCAAGAACTGTTTGCCCCTAGTCTGAAGCAATCCACATCTGGGGTTCTGTATTTCATGCCTTTTTCCTGGTTGTTTTCCTAGCAAGTGATGTAGGGTGCTGCTTCTTTGGAGTTCAGAGCAGTCACAGTTTGCTGCCCAGATTGCAGGGATTTAAGAGAAACTCAGCTTAGGAGCAGTAGGTGTGTCTAAGAGTTTGAAAAAATTGAAATTCACTTAACCTGCAAGTAGGTGCTTGCTTTTTGAACTCCTTGTTCCACACCAAATGGGGAGTTTTAATCCTGCTGAAATATCTCCATGCTAGAAATCAAAGAGCCAATCTTTTAAGCTCTGCTCCTTCTGTGGGATTTTATGAGAGGGGCTCAGCACCTACAGGACTTGTCTGAGTGGGAGTACGACTAAGAAGGTCAGGCACATCCCACTTGTAGGGTTTGCTTAAGAAAACCCTTTGAGGAAAACCCCAATATCATTCTGATCTTCCAGAGAGGAGGTCAGCCTGCCAATGGTCACAAAGGAGCCCATTCTCAAGACTCTCAGCAGAATTCTGTGGAGAAGAAGTTGCCCCCAAATTTGCAGCCACATTTGCTGTCATCTGAAGGCTTGGTGGGAAAAGGGAGTCACCAGACTGCAGGTACATCCTCAGATCCAAACTGTAGCAGTTGCTCATCCTCCTCTCTGATCTATATTAGACTGCAAGTCACTGCCACAGAACGTATGGGAGACAGGGCACCCTTGTGTGCCAGCATCAGGAGGTAAAGGGTACCAGTACTCCTTTCTGGGAAGGTAACTGCAGTGGGTGGATTCTGCTGAGTCTGGGGCTAAAGCCCTGCTCTAGGCATTGAGGATGGGAACTGCTTGAACATTCTTTCAGCAGGAATGTGCTCAGGTGCTGGGGTGTTCACATGTACAGCAGAACTTGCTTCAGGAGGGAAGTTCATCCAGTCGAGCTCTCTGAGATTTCCCTGTACTTGCAGCATGGCTGTAAAGGGGACAGATGTGTCTAAACACCTCCCATTGTGGTGTTTGAAATGACACCAGAGCATGACATCTGTTCTGCAGGACTACTGCACTTAGTTACTTCTAGACTAAATGTGAAAGACTAAATCCTGAACAGGCCAAAGCAGTATGTGTAGTACTGAACCATCCACCAGAGCATTTTGTATCTTTTATGTGTTCAGACTGAGTCTTCAAGAGCTTGTTCTGTTGTCAGAACTCCTTCCCTCTCACTGTACCTGATCCTTTGGGGTGAACAGGTACATGTCACAGGGTAACCAAACACATGAAAAGCACTTGGGAGGGTTCCTTTTTTCCTGTCATTAAAAATATTTTCTGGTTTTTTGACAAGAAGAAAGAGTGGATGTCTGTTCTACCTCCATTGCTTGTGCCTTGTATCTTCCATTCAGCTGAAGGGGAGGAGAGGGAGCACAGATCCAGAGAAGAAACGATGTTGGAGAGAAAGGTGGAAGTTGAACTCTGGCATATCCAGCAGCAGATGCAGTACTACTACAGCAGGAAGCAGGAACTCAAGTAATGCCCCTTTAGCCAGCCTTTCTTCATGTTGTCCACTCTGTTGCATTTTTTCCTGTGTATCTACACTAGAAATAATCAGTCTGTTCACAGTAGAGCTGTGAATGAAACAGAGAAAAGATCCAGAGATTTTTATTTTCTCCTTTAAAGTTCACTCCAGGTGAAGGAGAGTTTGTCCATAACTACTTCTGTAGTCAGCCAAGTGGTTTAATTACACCTTTGGCAGCTCTTGCAGAAGCATGTCAGAGGTATCACTGGGTGTAATCAGGAGATAGTACAAATGAATAGGGCAGAGCAGTTGAAATGTAGCTTTAGTTATTTCATCAAGAGGAGTGAGCTTTTCCAGCTTTCAATTAAAAAAATTAAATATAGCTGGTATTTGATAAGTGCTCTACTAGAACAAGAAAACAGAAATGCTCAAAAGAAATGGGGCTGGGGGGGATTTAACTGTCCGGAAAAGAAGAAGTCAAGGGCTAGAAGCAGGAGGTGGAGACAACAGTTTTCAGATTCCTCTGCTTTCCAGCATCTTTTGGGGGTTTGGGTTTTTTTTGTTTTTTTAAAAAAGCCTTTTAAAAAAGATTTTAACCATTGGCTGGTTTGAGACAAAAATATGGGTCTTATTGCATGTATCAATTGCAAGTCTAAGTTGGCTTAGACTGTTGAGCTCTTAATTTGGATAAGAATCCTTCTAATCCATTTTATCAGGTGCTGTCAGCAGCAGGCAGAGATTCTGCAGCAGTGGCTGGAAATGAGCAAGCAACCAGGAGCCCAAGATGGTGTGCAAGGAGTTCAGGAAGAATTGGGTCAGGTGTGTACACAGCATTTCAGCTGAAGCTACTGAAGTGATTATCACTGTGCCTAAAGGCTGATGGTAGCTGTAAGGAATTGTGTAGTAAGCTGTTGGTAAATTGCCAAGGGAAATTTGTAGTCAGAAGTAGGCTGAGGAGCAGAAGAGTCTGTGTAGATGCCTCTTCCTGTTTGTTCAGAAATGTAACTCCTGCTCCAGCAGACCTTTCTGAGGCTATTTCCAAGCTATGGATCAAGCTTTCATAGACTCAATCTCAACATTTTTTCTGCAATTTCTCAAGACAATTCCCTGTGTGCAGACTGGACCTGCCCTGCTTTCAGGCCCCAGGGTCACAGAGCCAGGTGTGGGTACTGGTGCCTCTGAGCTGTTCCTCAGTGACACCATCTGCCACGTACTGGCCCTCAAGTGAGATAATACAAAAGCTGCTGGAGCAGCTCTTGCTGTCAGAAAGACTAAATACTGTCTGACTGTACAAACTTGTGTTGATGCTGATGCACTTGTGTTCCTTGCAGTTGCAGGTGAGGATCAGCACTCTCACCAAAGCACAGCTGGCTGAGAGGCAGCACGTGCAGGCCTTGCTTGCCCGCCTGAGAGACATCCAGCTTGCCCTGGATCTGTAGGATCTACCAACTTCCCAGCTCAGGGGTAGGACTTTTTGCCCCTTTCATAGCAGGGGACAATGGAAGAGATGTATCCATTCACTTAGTTCTATGTATGGAATTTATATTTGATAAATTAAGTGAAAAGAATTTTGCTTTTTTAATTGTTACTGTAGCTGGAGCTACATCTACCTCATGCTGTACTTGCAATACCTAGTTTAGGTTACCTGTCATGCCACAAAGATAAGCAACACAAATAAGACTCTTTATTTCAAAATGTTTGCAATTAAATGAGTTCATGTCAGTAAGTCATACACTTTGACATACAAAAATACCGTGCTACTGATACAGTTGAATTAAATGGATTCTCCATGCAGGAGAAATTCACAGCATTATCAGTACCCTCGAGGAACTTTTTCACTCCTGGGGTGCATTGCTGGCCCCTGCATCACAAGCAATGTTGGTTTATTAGCTCGCTCTGCACAGTATTAAAACCATCACACCAACAGCCACTTGCATGCTGAATCCTCTCTTCCTTCTGAGATTTCTAATAAAGCAAACATCAAGCAACCCATCCTCCATCACTAGGCTAATATGTACCTTCAGATACTATGGATGATGCTGCTGAGTAGGAAGAAATTAAAGCTTAAACTTCCTTTGGTTCTGTCTGGATGTCATAGACCCCAGTGGAAAAGAAGGAAAAGATTCAGTTGTCTTTTTCTCTCATCCACTGCAACAAATTTGCTTTCTCTCGTTAACATGACACTGAAGTTTAATCAAAAAGCTTACCCTAACTTTATCCTCTTGGAGTTGATATTTGCCTTACTCTTTTCTCACTCTCAAAGGTTTAAAAAGACTTGTATCTGGTACTATACTGCTGCAGGAGTAAACTTGCTAATACCAAGAACTTTAACAAGATAGGTGGCTGAGAGCCACTTCAAGCTTTCAAACTCCTCCCTGTGTGAGGAAACACTGACTCCTGGAGCCAAATGAATTTTCTCCTGCTTGTCACCCAAACAGCCACCCTCATCTGACTCATGCCTGGCTACATCACTTAGAGGCAGTTTATCATCCCTTCCTTCCCGATGACAAGCTAAGCATACAGGACTTGGCAAACTGGACATTTGTACAACAAAATCATATTCTATTTTCTGCAGTGTATACAAAGAAGGGTTTCTTTAGGAGATCAGAGCTTATCAAAGCCTGTCATCTCCTTGAAGTAGCAGAAAAGTAGCTCAAGCAAGGAAGTAGTAGGAGAAATTTTTCAGAAAGCACAAAGGCAGGTTTCATAAGCGTGTCCACTCCAACAAGCTCTGGATAGCAAAATCATGTTTGAGTGCTGGGACTTGAAACAGTTTATTCTCAAAAAAAACAATTTATACATTGCTTTAAAACTCAATTCCTCTTCATTTTGGCAGTGGTTTTTGTCAGTGCCACGTGCAGTAGATCCAAGGTGTTAGATTTTAACTCTTCTTGATGTGAAGTCACAAAGAGGCTTTAAAATTTTACAGTGGGTTAAGCTTCAGCACAAAGATTTCAGCCCCCAGCACATTCCTAGCATTAAGTATGAGGGTACAAGTCAGAGCCAGTGTGGTTTTTTGTTTTGTATTTTGAATAAGATGAAGTTGTTGCCCAGTCAAGGGAGGGCCAGATTGGCACCTGGGAAGCAACATGGGATTTCTTTAAAAAGCCATAAATATTTTGAACACAGTCAGTGCATAGGGCATTTCACTCTGTACAATAAAAATTGGTCCTGAAGTAGCTGAAGCTGTCCTTTAACAGAGGAACTAATTCTTCAAGAATTTAGTGACAAAGTAACAAGAGACATAGCAGAAAGGAAAAGCATACTTCAGTTGCCATCACATCACCCAGCAAAAATATGCCCTGTGTCTTCTAACTCCTTAATCCAAGAGGTGAAGTTAACTGTCTTTCATAAAGACAAAAACTTTAAGGCCTGGAATAGCAAAATAAAACCATGAATTTGGAAGAGGACACAGATCACAAGATGACAAGTTCTGATGTCTGGAATGTAGACACAGGTTTAAAATACTCTGCAAACCCATTTTTAAAGGAGCAATGTCAGACAAAAGAACTGAAGTTGTTTAACAGTACAGAACTCAGGATGAGGGATGAGTGTCACTCATTGTACTGACTGACTGTTGTACATTTTACTTTGTTTGGGCCATGAAGCCACACCAGCAAATTTCACTGTTTGGCCATCTGTGCATTCAGAAACTGCTTTTATCTAGTGGGTGGAGTTTCTTAGAATAAAATAAATATGAGAATATATTCTTTACTCAAGGTCTGAAAAACAGATTCTGTAGATGCAAGGTACAAGGTTTGACTCAGCCTGTCAGTGTCCCTTTAAATACAGGTAATCTCTACCTCCAGCCTTTCCTACTGCACCTGCCTAGGAAGGCTTAAAAGGGACTTAGAGGCTCTAAGAACATAATTATCCTGTGGCACATTCAGGGGAGAGCATGAAAGACTACAGGCACAGGGTGGGCCTGAAACCACCATGGGCAACATCTTTAAAGGCAGCTGTACCCGATACATCCATGATCATTCAATTCAGTTTCTACATTCAGCAGCAGGTAAATGTAGACCAAATACTTTCAAGTTTAATGCAGCAGTGACATCTTTCTTCCTCCTCACCCAGGTCCTGCTGAGTGATACAAACTTGATAAGTGAAACACTCAGTGGTGTGAAAAGAGTCCCTTTTTATAGAAAATCTTCTTGCTGAGACAGTTCCTATAGAGAGCCCAGTGCTTCTCCAAAGCGGATTTTCTGTCCAGCTTTGAGGTTGAATCTGAAGTCCTTGGGTGCCTCAAAGATTAGCACGATCGTCGAGCCTAAGTTAAATTCCCCTAAATGTTCCCCTTTCCTCATGGGGATTCCCTCCTTGTTGTTGTTGGAGATGAAGCTGAAGTCATTGTAGGAACCTTTAGAGTAACTTGGACTGTTCGTGTGCAGGTCCTGTCCAGAGAAAGAAGAGAAGGATTTCAGTGCTCTGTATTCATTCATCACCACAGCTGTGAACTGTACACACTCATGCATTTTCCATGCACAAACTCACAGTGCAAAGATGCAATAGGAATATTTTTTAAATTGTCTATATTGGAGACAAAACTGTTTAAATCAGTCTTAGAATATCAGTGCTGTGAAACACCCTAATTTCAGGGTAATAAGATTTTTCTTTTTTTTTAAATTTTGTTATGCTGCACCAACCTCAAGCATTACCAGAAAGGTGCCTGCTATGACCCTGCTATGCTCACCTGGTCAAAGTAGATGCGGATGGAGCCCACGTTTGTTGCTCCTACAGCTGTTAGTGAGAAGAAGCCATGTTTCCAGTCACCTGTAAGGACAACCCGTTCATTGTGGCAGAACAGTTCCTTGATCCAGCGAGCAACTCCAGGATTGACAGACATCAGAGAGCCTGAAGAAGTGAGAAAATATTCAGGTTAGGTTGTCTGGTTTGTAGTGATAGTGTAATGCCACTCAGATGTTGTTTTCAGTGTAAGTGGAGCTGATCCAGTAAACAGCTCTGTCAGTTATTTGTAGGAAGAGAGGCAAGTGCCAGGCAGAGCAAATAAAAGAGGAGTCTGTGCTGAAAACAAAGGGGTCACAGAAGGATGTGCGTGGTGGGTCAGTCTCCCTCTCATGGTGTTTGAAACCAAACCCAAATACTTAAGGGTTTTGCTAGATACTAAGAAGTAAAATATTCTTATCTGCAAGAACATCTGATCCCAGCTCCAGTAGTGTAACTGCTCAGTTGCATTTTCTTTGCCAAGCACAAGCAGAGATCATCCTTTAGGCTACTGTTTGGTGTGAGGAGAATTATCTATATTTCAGATACAAACTGAATAAACAGTGTTTGGGAACAAATCAGCTCAGCTTGAATCAAGGGGTATTTCAAAGAACTCAAACAGTTTGAATACAATATTACTGTTTTCACCATTTTTATGGTGATTTGCTCTGGTAAACCATACAGCTGCAAAACCCATTACTCTTTGAGACAAATCATTTTTCTACCACTGTCTATCATATTACTGTACAACTTCTGCACTGGGGTGTCTCATTCTGCAGAGGCCCATAGCAGTGCTTCCCTCCAGAGCTGCTCTGCAGCTGTTCCCTAGGAACAGAAACCAACCTGGGAAATGCCGGCGGTGTGACACTGTCCAGTCTGTGGGCGAGTGGAAGCAGTGATAATCCCCTGGTGCAAGGTAAATTACACAGTGGTAGAGCTCATTCCCCTCCTTTGTGACCAGTTGTTTCTGAAAAGAGTTACCAGCTGGGGCTGCAGAAAAAGAAGGGAAAGGAAGGGGTTAAAGATATTCCTCCTGAAGTCATCTACCTTAGCCAGGCAGTCTGTGTTAGACTGTGCAATAGCAGAGGATTAAATGCAGCTCACATGGATTGGTGAGACTACAAAAACATAGGTTTCATGCAGAAATCCAATATTTCCAAATGTTCCTTTCCCTTGACAAGAAAATTAGATCCTGGATTGTTTCAATCACAATGAAAAATTTTCTTTTGGAGTTTGCCCTTCCCTAAGCAAAACAGCAGAAACTGAAATCCAGTACAACAGAATTTTTATTAAAGCTATCCTTTAAGAACAGAATTTGTGAAGAGTCCTCTAAGTCATTAGAGGGGTAGTGCTTGAGCATGGATCTTGTTAGGATCCAGTTTTTGCTAGCCAGTGCTTGGGCCCATTTCAGTGTGACTGCAGGAGTGCTGCAGCCAGGGTATACAACAGATATTGTAGTCAAGTGTAGGAACCAAGCAACTCAGTTCAGATAATCAGAATGAGCCAGGCATGACTGTATAAAGGCACTGGTGAGAAAGAGAAGAACTAGAACAGCAACATGGTTACCCGCAAATAAAACAAACCAAAAATCAGACTTGCTTTTGTTCCTGACAGTGCGAGAAAATGTTACATTTTTTCATCTCTCTTATGATTTCTGAGAACACTGAAAGAGTACAGCAGAATAAATGCAGAACTGAGACAGAACTCACCCTGGCTAAAATGCGTTTCCTCTGTAGAGATGCGAGGTCCCAAGAAAGATTCCAGAGAATAAGTAACCCCTTTTACTTGCTCCACTTCACAATTTTTTACCTGTCCGAAATTCAGGATCTTTCCATCAGAGGGACTAATCTACAGCAAAGAGAAAAAAAAGGAAACAGTCAAGCAGTTCATTAATTCCTCATGAAACAGTGCCATTCCTCTGGGAACTGAGGGAATGGCAGTGCAGGCAAAGCCCTCCCTTCCTTCCACTCACCACGCTGTGCACACAGCACACCGGCCGTGCCTGCGGTTTCAGCTTCCTGCGGAAGAACTCACTGAGGTTCCTGTAGTGGTGCAGATCCTCCACAGCTGCCTCCTTCATGTTCACCCCGAAGGTCCAGATGTACAGGCTGTACACCGGCTTCCGCAGCCACGTGGGCAGCTCCACCTGGTTCAGGCGGCCCCAGGCTCGCGAGAGCAGCCGCGTCGGGACCGACTTGTACAGGGCAACCTGAGGGGAGAGCGGCAGCACGTCAGTGCTCTCCCCACTGATGGCTCCCTTACTTCTAACACAGGAAGGATCAGACTGTTCCTGCAAACCCCTCCCTTGAATTCATGTAGCCTTTAAGGCAGCAAAAAATTTACACTGCACTTCATCGTCATTCCCTCCATTCTGGCGAGAGTAGACAAGAGATGAAACATACAGGATAAAACTTCATATAACTTTAAAGTGAGGCCAGAATTTCCAGTCCTTTGCAGGCTGAAGCTCCACACTGAAGTTACTACAAACTGCCCAGTGTGAGGCTTACAGAAAAAAAAGAGACAATTGCACATATTCTAGTAGAACGCTAATCAGAAAGGCTTAACATTACCAATGTATAAATTTTTGTGAATAACTAAATGAAAATTGACTGGAAAATAACTTCTCAGTGTTGGATGACATGTTCCTCAGATGCAGCTGCCACTGAGGGTGCTTCCCACACACCCAGTACTGTGTGTTGTATGCTCTAATGAGTATACAAGTACCATCAAAGAAATGTACCCACTGGATACAGCTACACAGGTATAAACTTATACCAGCCTTACTCCTTCTCTCACAACAATGGGAGCTGCTAACTGCAAGAATATGAAGTGCCTTTATTTCTGTAGAAATACACCTTTGGACTTGCACCAAAACCCAAGTTTTAGCAAGGAAAACAAATGAAGCAAAGTTGGCAAGAGGTATCTGCTGTTGATGGAAGTGGAGAGATGACAACATCTTTCTGTTGATAATTCCAGCAGACAGCTCCTCTGGGGTTTGTGGTACTTGCTGTCAGCCAGGAAGCTCACATGGCTATGATGTAACTGGGGGAAGCTGGGGAATATGGACCAAGGGAACTGAACACTCTGAAACCAGTTTTACAAAGGAAGTGGTGATCTGCTGACTGGTGCTTCTGAGTGAGCAGCTACATTCAACTTGCAGCTAAACCTTGGGATTTTTCTTAGTGAGAGTCATTTGTTCTCAATCATATCCTTCATGATGAAGTCTTGCAAAACACAGCCATCAACACAAACAGAAGTATGCACTGGCTCCATCATACCAAATACAGCAAATTAAGATTTCACTTACAAATTACCATCCTGTGTACATACAGGGATATTTCAGAAAGGAAGTACCAACCTAATCTTACTTCAGATAAAACCTTCTAAATAAACAGTGCTTTAGGTTATATAAGCTGAAGTACTGAAGAAAAAAATGTTGCCATTTTATTTGACGTGCCCTGTACTGTATTAATTTCTAAAAATTAATTTTGCTGTTTTCCACCAACACCGAAAATGTACATACAACTATAAAATCACACCAATTGTCAAAAGCAGTATTTCCTAGCAGCCCCTTGTCTTCAATGGAGCCTGGTTTTCAAGCTGATGGGATCAAACAGAACAGATGTTCAATGAAATAGGCTTAAGAATGGCAATTTTGTTCCTGTTTGCAATCAAAATACTTACTTGGTTGTTGGATTCTGAAATTGCATGATTTGTGGGGAGAATTACTACATGCAAGCCATGCCATACCCTGCTCTCAACAGTGTCAGAGCAGAGATCTGTGTATCATTTGGACATGCTGGACTACAAATGCTCAATGAACTTGAGGAACAAACCCTCTTGGTGTGAAAATAACAGAAAACAAGAGACCATTTCAACAGAACCAGGAAAAGGAACTTGCCAAAAGGTTTGGTCTTCCTTGTCCTAGCCCTGATACTGTGATACTGAAGTTTCTGTTGACTTTCCCTGACTGTTAGAGGACAAAGTAATTCTCTGCTCCTGAAAAAGTCACTTGTCTGTGAGGCAATTAATCAACACAACCACAGTGAAAACTAAACAGAAGCATGAATTGCAGCTCTGCTTTCACAGCAGTGATCAGCAGGCTGCCCTGCTTGCAGCAGCTCTCCCCCCAGCTGCTGCCAGCTCCTCCAGGACACAGCTCCCAGAGGTGGCACACGAGAGAGCTGCTCACACTTACCCTGCTCATAGGCCTCCATCCCACTCTGGTCAAGGGTTTAAGAGCACCGAAAGGCAGAAGGTAATAGAGAATAGTCAGAGGCCAAGAACGGAGTTTCAGAGCAGGCCTAGACATACAGCTCAGCTGGCCCAACCTTCGCCTCAGGGCCAGCTGGGGGAATTGCAACCTGAAAGATCACATACACAACATCAGAGGGTCAGGCATCTCAGCTGCAGAGCCACCAGCTTCCGACAGCTGGGTCACTTATTCCTGCTAAACGTTTCTTAATCTTTCATACTACAAGTCTTTACTCCTTTATTTTGATCGGTTCTTCCCCTTCCCAAAATAGAACAGTTTATCTAAAAAGTCCAAATAATGGTGTTCACCCTCATAGGTCACATTTTATGAATGACACCCTCAAAAATTAAAGGTAAGACCAGTTTCCAGGTCTTAAAGCCTTCACTGAGTATCCTGGTTCCAAATAGGGAACATGTGGACAAAGCCAATATTTCTACTACGGCACAACAGTGTAGTCTCCATAGCCCAATAATCAACTCCCCTGCCTCATAACCTGCTGCATCTCTTGATTTTTTTTGTTACATGGCTGTCTGACTCAGAGAGACCTCATTTTACACAAATATCATGGCGAGAAGTTGACCTAACTCTCACAGGGAAAAGCTGCTCAGCTTCTTAGCAGAGGACAGACATTGGGGGCCTCAGTTCAGACCTTGCAGGAGGTCTGGATGCAAAACCCTTCAGGTCCCCATTTATTCTTTGGCTTCTACTCATGAAAAAACCACTGGCATTTCCAAGGTCACATTATCAAATGGCAATCTGTCTACCTGAGGGCAATCTATTGAAATGACTGACTGAACTCCTGGCTAGGACTGTTCTGCAAGCAGGCCACAGCGACGTGCACACACAAACTGAAGCGGCACAGTCTGGCTGCTCCAGCTCACTCTCTCAAGGGATCCTGTGACATGAAAGAGGAACTACAAAATACTGCGTATGTCTTTCCAAGACAGAAAGAAGCTGAGAATTTAAAAGGAAATTTTCTTGCCAACTCGTTCTTTTCAAAACTTGGATCAGAATTAAAATATCAGGCAGACAGGTATAATTGTCACCACTTTGGGATACACGATGGTGCTTTTGGCTCAGAGATGTTTTTTCTGCAGTGAACACAACTTCTTTCCCTGAAGAACCAATAAATAGAGAATGATCTGTGCATTTTAATGCAACAGGGAAAAAGAACCCTGAGCAGAAGTGCTGTCTTAGCAGAGTTAATGCAGGATTCTCAGCAGGAGGTAGGACTGACATGGGAATAGGAAGGGACACTTCACATTCTCCCTCCCATCCCCACCACCCAGCAGAGCTGGCGGGCCAGGAGCCGGGTTGGGTCCTGTTCTCCCCCTCCTGCTGCTCTCCCCCCCTTCACTGCAGTCGCTCCTGGACCAATCCCTGCAGAGCTGCATCGCATTGGAGCCCTCGGGCTTCTCACTGCCTTGGCCTGGTTTCAGAGCAGCCCCTCAACTAATTTTTCCATTCTCCTAGTGATAGAGAGTAGAAGGGAAAGGAATGAAAGCTTCCCCGTTCCCCTTGTCAAGGAACAGCATGCCCTTCTCTGCCAATACAATGTATAAGGAGCTTTATAGTAATTAGGCCAAACAAAAGCTTCACAGATGGCTCCCGCTCCTTCTGCCCAGAAACCCTCCCAGCCTCCCTCCCGCTTCAGTCACCATTCCTGCAAAGCAGAAAATACTGAACAGTACCTGAAACGAGTTCTCCTACTTGGTGTCCCACCAGCAGAGCCAGCTGGGCCTGGACTCTCCAGCTGTGGGTGCTGGTCCCCGGCACAGCTGCTGCTGCCGCCGTTCCCTGAACGCAGCCTCCGGACATGAATTTTAACTTTGCGGAGGTTGTAGCAAGAGGGTGGAGGGTTAGATAAAGCTTTGTAGCATCTCACCATTTCCCTGTGTGGAGCTCTGGTCCCTGCAGGGTGTTTGACTGACACATTGTCAGGGTGACGGCTGTTGCAAGGCTCAGTCTTTTTTTCCTCTACCTCTCTTTCCTTTGCTTGCTCCGGTATAGGAGAGAGGACACGGCGTCACAGTTCCTAAATCCCCCGCTGGTTTGTCTCTGGATTCCCTCTCTGTTTCCCACTTGAATCTCTGCTACGAGAGTTGCAGCTATTGCAAACAAACAGGCATTGTGTCATATTTCAACATCCCACTACAAAGCCGACTCTGCACACGATAAAAATGAGCTGTCCATATGAGCAGTCCTTGCTTGTTGCTAGTCCGGGTGGCCATTGAAGCCCAACTCCCCAAAAAACACCCTGCAGTCTGTCCCAGGCTGCTGGGCAGCAGTGCTCTAGTGAGAGGAGCAGCCAGCTGGCCTTGCACAGCTCATCCCAGCGCCAGCCTGAATGCAAGGCTGGGAGGAGGAGTGGGGCGGAGAAGAGGAGGAGGAGGAGGAGATAACTCCCAGCTTCAATTCTGCAGTGCAGCAGCTGCTGCTACGAGTTCTGGACTCTTGGGCACCAAAAATCCTTTCCTGCTCTTAGTGTCCAGCTTGTAAAGAACAAAACAGAATGGAAAGGAATGTATTTCTATTTTACAATTCTTGCCAGACACAAACATCCATCTGCGGAAATCTGCTTCATCTAAAAACACTCAGTTAAGGGAACAGGTAATGGATGTTCTTCTACAAATAACCAGATACATACAAAAAAAGCCAGTTTTAGGGCCAGCTTGAGAACTGGATATAAAAGAAGTGTTATGTGTCTATTATGTGACTTTCAGTATTGTCACAGCTTTTATGTCCAGTAGAATTAAAATATAAAACAGTAGGAAACTGCTTGGTAGCTGGTTTGATTCTTAAAGACCACTGTTTCTATCTAAGCATTCTAAATATACAGAGCAATTTCCCTCTTTAATCCTACAGAACACACCTCAAACATAGATTTTCTGAATCTCTTGTGACTGGGTTTGGATTGTTAAGGGAGTCCTGCTTCAAGAAGTGGAAGTCAGATAGCTACATCTCACCTCAGGATTAAACCAAAGACTCAGAACAATTTCAGGACTGACTCTCTAGTGGTTCCATTTCACTTCTGCTTTCTGCTGAAGCTGGGTTCAAAACAAACAGAAAAACCCCTCCTTGTTTCCAAAGCCTTCTAAGCACCATGAAAACTCTGTGGCTAACAGAGTCGATGAAAAAGAGCACTGTTGCTCTGACTGAGGGAAAGGCTTGTATTGTAACAGGGATAATGCAGGAGGAGTGGGAGGACCAGCAGGAAAAGCTAGAATTAACTAGCAAATGGCATCCCAGTCAGGCCTCAAAAGGAAAATATTCAAGCAGTAATTGTGTATTTTGATTGGCCTTCAACTCCAAATATTACAGATACTCCCTAGACACACCTCTGGAGGTGCTGCATTAGAGTATTTTTCTCGGGTAGAAAACTTCTCTATGGTATTCGTGTGTCAGGAAGATCCAAGACCTGTGTGCATGTTGTTCAAGCTGAATTTTAACAACTGCAAATCAAAAAAGAAACCAGGCTAACTGAAAGAAGGGAAATTTAAGATCAGTGAAAGCACTCAAAACATACTCCTTCCTCCCTGAGCCTTGTGCCAACTCTTTTTGTTTTCCTATTTAAAATATCATTTAGTCTTTCTCTGGCTGGCACAAGAAACTCCTACACAACAAAAATGATGCCATCTGTATAGTAAAATGCTGAAAGCAGCCAAAATCCTATCAAAATTCCAAGAAAAGCATCAAGGAGCATAGGAGAGCTACTTTGGGAACATTAGAAATTAGTAAATACTTAATTTTAAACAGCAACAAGCTAAATCGACAACACTGTTTCAAAAGAAACTTCATCTGACCAAGACAAAATTATTTTTCACACTGAACACGTGTGTTCACAGAACTGTGGGGAGAGAATTCGTTTGGAGCTGGGCAGGAGCAGCAGAGCACCCAGCCCAGCAGCTCCTGCAGCCAGGGTGGAACCCTGCTCCCCATCCCTTCTCCTGTGCAACCTTCACCCTTGCAGAGAGAGAGCAAACACATCACATCTACTTCAGTGCTCTTCCCTTCAGGATAAGGGAGGTAGCCCACAAGCTCTTCCAGTAAAATCCAATTTGATCCCTCAAAACACTTTTAAGGAATTATCATATTCTCACTGAGTAACCATGATTCTATGGAAGCGTGTACCCAGATAAACAGCTGACCTGCTCCCTAAAAAAACCCAGACACTGAAGTGTTCTACAGCCTGATGAAGTGGGTAGTACCACCTTTCAGTCCAAAACAAAAAACGTGGGGCAAGAGAGATTCCTCTCCAGGAAGGGGAAAACATGGGTGTTACAAGTTTGTTTTCTCCACCTCTTAAAAAAACTGTGTGCAGCCAAGTAAGAAGTTTCTCTGAAGTTCTGTTCTAGTCCCCTCATTACATTCACCAGGATGCCAATACCCCAGTCCTGCTGAGGTGCTGAGATGCCTGCTGTGGCTGCCCCAGAAGTAACATGCAGTTCCTACAGTGCAAGAAGGCTGAAATGAAAAATCCACCCTGAATTTACCTACTTTCCATGGGGAAAGGAACAAGAACTGCTCATCAGACAGCTCATGACAGAGGAACTCATATAATGGCATCTCAACAGCTGGACCTCTTGGGATGCAGGCAGTGCCCACAGCCTGTGTCAGCTTAGATATCATCAGCTTAGACAAAAATCTTTAAAATGTTTGGTTTGTAGGGGTTGCAGACCATGCCCAAACTCCCTCACCTGTCTGAATTCACCCAGAATCCATGCTGGGCAAATAAAGCAGCAGTTAGCAGCAGGTATGAATCCATAGAGAATGATCTCATAGAGAACTGCTAATCTGCCAGCTATGCCACAGCTTCTACTCTGTCAGCTCAAATAAGCATCAAATCCTGTGACCTCTTTTAATTACTTGTCAAATAGTGAACTACTGAAATCCTTCTCTCAAGTGTTAAAAAGACACAGCAAGGCAGTTGCAAGAAAGACTAATATGCAACTGAACTGCAAACCTGCAGCCTCGGTTTTAAACCGTAAGCATGAATCATTAGGCTTGGAATGTGCTGGTCAGTGCTCAAAGCCCTCTGGTCAAACTTTCTACATTTGGTCACAGAACTACTGTTTAAAAAATGCACTGAACGCACCCCAGTGCTGTACTCAAGTGCCAGCAAAAACTACGGTCTTGCACTCAGGGGCGAGGTACTGGGTGCCCGTTGTTAAATTCCCTTTCCTTTCCCAGCAGTAACTGTTTAATATCACAAACCTCATCCCTGCTCCCACCCAACCTTCTCCGCAGGCGGCCCGGCAGGACAAACACTGGATATTCCACACCCAGGCAGGAGCTCCCGGACTCGGAGAGCACAACAGAACCGCCCCGATGCCGCTGGAAAGCTGAGCGCAGGCTGAGCGTCTGCCAAGGCCACGGGATTGCCGGGCAGCGCCTTCGGGAGCTCTCCCGGGAGGAGTTTTCCAACGGGACGGCTCCGCGATTGACCAGCGCTGCCTCAGCAAATGTACCATGCTCGCTGCCCCGTACTGTCTGAAATGCTTTACCTCTCGTCTGAAAAAAGCCTTTCTATACAATCTCTCTTCGTGTATTAGGAAAAAGCTTTTTATTGCTTTCCTGTAACTTTACAATGCTGTTTCAGTTACTTTGTATAAATAGAGCAGGGAGAGGGAGAAAAAGAAATATTTTAGGATAGCCTAACTGGAGGACTGGGTTCTGAATTCTGTGCAAAAATCCCGTTATACAGTCTCAAAGATCTTCTGTGAAGCAAGGAGATAAAGCTTTATTTATTTTTAAAAGTGACATGAAATTTGATGGCACCCTTTCAATACTTTGTAGTAGTAATTTCCAATTAACGGTTTAGAACAACACTCCCCAGTACCACCCCCTACTATCGCCCCATTATTTTAGTTCAAGATATCAGTAAAGCAAACTCTCAGCTCCAGAAAGGATCTCTAAAGGAAGCAGAAGCCGCATTACATCCTCCCCACAGAGCAGCACCCGGCGGAAGCTGCGCAAAAGCTCCGGCGGCTCCTCGGCCTCCTGTCCACCCCGAGGGACTCTGGACTCCGATAAGCTGGTCCAGCAGACTCATTCTATTTAAATCTACTCAGAGATTACTCATGAGTCGACTTTGGAACACCACCTGAAACTTCCAGCAAGCCAGAGTGAATCACCCCTTGGCCGCCAGCCCTCGCACATCTGCCCTGCGGTCCGGTAGCCCTTACCTGATGCCCAGGGAAGTCTCCTTCGTCCCGGCTTTCCGCCTTCAATCGCCAAACGACACCGACCCTTCCTTTCAAAGCAGTTTTCAGACACGTGAACAAAGCTCGGCGGACTGTGACCCCCCCCATGGCACCATGCAGCCATCCCGCCCCCGGGGCCCCTTCTCCGGGCTGGGAGCGGAGGCGGCCGCAGCCGCATGCCCCGCTCCGTTCCTACCTCCGCCGCCGGCAGCCGCTCCCTGCCCCGCTCCGCTGCGCTCGCTCCCGGGCGGCGCCGGCCCGGCCCGGCCTTAAGGAGCAGCGCGGGCCGGCGGCCCTGCCCCGCCTCGGCTCCAGCCACTGGCGCTGCTCGGCGGCTCCTTCCCGCAGCGCCCCGGCCCCTTGGAGGAGGAGCCAGGGCAGCACAAACGCAGAGGAAGAGAGCGGAGGGCTCCGGAACACGGGCTGCCCCCAAGGGTCAGGCACTCGTGGGGATCAGCGCTCCGCTTCCCAAAGAGCCGCTGGCCCGGACAACGGGGAAAGAGAATTGTCGGGCAGCAAGGCACCGATGGGATTCTGTGCCTTGCACAGCTTCCCACCGCGTGTCCGGCTGCGGGAACACAATCCCACACGGGCACTGGCAGCCAAAGCACCAAAGTGTGCTCCAGTCTCACAAACTGCTTCCGGAAAGCTCAGCTAAAGTGCTCCCTAAGCTCAGCAAGGCGCTCAGGAAGATGCACAGGAAGTTGCACGAGACAGAACAGACTCATCTAGTCAAAAGCTTTTTTCACTGTTTAGATTTTTAAAAAACCCACAAACCCAAACTGGTTTTATTTGGTTCCATTTGCCAGGACAACCGAGAAAAACATTTACACCATTGCAGTCTTTACACAATCTGATGCTGTTGAAATTACACTGGGTTGAACATTTTCTGACCATCTTTCTTGTGTACTTTGAACCACTTCACAAAGATTTTTTTAATAATTGCATAGATGCTCCAATAAAACTCCAAGCATCAGAATTTGGGAGCAAGAATGAGGAATAAGAGACCAACTGGAAATTATATTTCTTCCAAAGTCGAATTAAAAAAAAATCAGATATGCTTTCATTATTAGCTCTTTCTTGAACTTGAAACACACCTCTTACCATAACACTAAATGTCTCCTCTGGGCCAAGAAAAGCACCTTCTGTATTGTACTGCCATATGAGCTCCAGTATCCTCTGTTTCATAAATACAAGCACTTCCTGCCATCAGTAGGAAAGACTGTTGTTCTTAATTCTGAGAATCCAGATCCTAAACCTATACTCAAACACTTTCCTGGTGAATTAAGTTGTTTTTAAAAACTGGCCCATGACAATAAGCTGCAGTCTGAACAGTGCAGCTCACTTCCAGAGACGTTTACTGTGCTTTCCTGGCACAATCAGTCCAATAAACACTGCTTTTTCCTTACACAGAACAGAGCAAACTACAGGAGCAAAGGACACCTACAAGTTCCACTCTCAAAACTCTGGTTCATCTGCTCACTCTGTTCCTCCAAACCGCCCCTCTGGCCAAGCTTTCCCACAGTAATTATTTGATGCTGTATCAACAGTGCCCTGGTGCCCAGGTAAGAAGCAAAGTGCCTCTGGTTAGCATATGAATGGCATGCCATGCATGCAGATCCCAGCCAGGAAATGTTCTGTGACAGCAAAGATTTGGAACAATAAGCTTCCATCCAGCTGATAAACATCTACCTGTCTCCCTCCAAGCCCTCTGCTTTACCTCATCTAATTAAATGAAAGCTGATCCCCACTGGTATTCACAGTAGGAGACACTAAGGCGTTAATCAGCTCAAGCTATTAGCGACAGAATGTCTCTAAGAAAATTACACAAAGAAAAGGTCTGTGCTAAAGAAACAGTGGTTCTGTCTTTCCCTGTGGAGAAACGTAAGGGACACTTGACTTGCACCAGATTAATTTCTGCCCCATCCTTTCATGAAGCTCAAGCCAAACAAAACCACACAGAAGTGTACCCACTCTGTAATTCAGTAAAAAATGATGCAGACCTCAGTGAGGATCCCAGCATGTACCTCTGCTACAGGGGAGCTCCCCTGCCAGCTCAGCAGGGTTAATTCATTTAATATCTGTCTTCTCAGAAGCAGGGCAATCTGCCTACACACAGAGCTGGCAGGTGGAAGCTGGTGCACATTCCCACAGGAACACGAGCTGGTACAGTGGAATTAGCACTTCAGAGCAGCAGGCTCGGCAGTGAGGGCACAGGCACCAGTTCCTTGTTCTGCATGACTCTTTCAAAGCCCATTCAATCACACTTGGCCCCTCTTTGCCTATGCAAAGGCTTATTCTGCCCTAAAAACAAGACAACACCCCCCCCTCCACACCCCTTAGCATGAGCCCAGTGATGCAAAAAACCAAAACAATGGAAAATGATAGGTCAGCAAAAAAGCCCACTTCACCCTACAATACAAAGGAACAATGCAGCTCTTATTTTTCTTGAATCCTTCATTGTTTAGAATATTTCTTGCAATGTCTGACCACAGTTTCTCTTCTTCCTCATAACTATTGAGCTTCCTTTCCCTCCCACAGAAGCATTCAATAGAACTCAAACACATCAGGAAGGACTGGGCTGTCTTGTTAGTGTCTCCTGCTAGGGTCTGCTGCATCTGGGGCCCTGCTTATCAGTTTGAAATTCCTTGTGTGTTTCCCCACTGTAAAAACCAAATCCTTTAAGCTGTTTCATCAAAAACAACACTCTTAGCTTCACCAAATAATAACAAATCAGCATATCAGTATAATGGAAGAAGGCAAATGCAGTAAGAGAATTACCAAATTTCATACCAAAAAGTATGAACAATAACAAAAGAATATTTGTTTCCAAGCATCAAAATTGAATTGACATTGCCTTGTTAAATAAATCCTCTGTGGACACTTACCAGTTCTTTTTTTAATCAGAACCCATTTGAAACAAACTTCAGCAAGAAAAGAATATACAGAAGACAGATTTACAGACAGATTCCTGAGGAGCTATCACAGCCTAAGCTGTTAGCATCTGGACTGTCTGGATCATATCTGGTTTTGGTCACTACTGAAATTTAGGGATTCCAGCCTAGTCTCCCACAGGCATGTGGCCAAATCACTCACACACCAGCAGCTGTGCTCAGGAATGCAAAGAAACTGCAGTGCCAGAGGTCACACTGAAGCATCTCCTACACAACCTTACAATCCTAGAATCTTTAACTCCTTGCCTTCAGAAGTGACACTGAAGCAGGCACTCATCTGGCTGTTTGGAAGAACACCACATAGATTTTAAACTGTCCAACGTGGAGTTGAACAATAAACTTAATACTTCAAAGGCAATACAGTAGTTGCAGGAAGCCATGAAGTATTTACTTCAGTGCTGCAATGGGTGTTTGACCTATGAATACCATTCACACCACCTGCAATTCCACAATAATTCCTCAACTCCTTGGAATCCAAAAGGAAAAGGCAAAAATTCCTCAGGATCAAGAGGAATTACAGACCTAAGTGAAAAAAAAAACCTATGAAAAAAGGTCTTGCTGCACATTCATTCAAGAAACAGGTAAATTTCTATTAACCAGGCACTCATTCCATCTCAGCTTTCTTGTAAAGCACATATGGTGTCAGCCACACTAAAAGATGGAGGAGTTGCTGGCAGTTGCTAAGGTACCATGACTTCAGCCAAATGAGTTCCTGAAGTGACAGAAACTTTAGTTCCATGAGCTGTCAAGAACACATTGTCAGTAGATGCAAATTCAAGACTCCTGTGTTGAAATGGAAGCAAAGGAGCTTTGCATCAAACGTGGCAGAAGTAAAATTGCCCCAGTTTTCTTACCTCCCATTCACTTGCAAGCTTCACAGGCACCTCTATGCCCCTCTTCTCCAGCTGTTGCAACTTGTAATCCTCATATTTCCTGTATCCTGCATATCCTCCACCTGTAGCTACCAGAACATGGAAGGGCCGCAGGCGGAAGACTTGGCCCACAGGAGCAGTGTGAAGCTTCTTCCTGTCTGTAAGAAAAAATCACAGACTTCAGGAAAGAGAACAGCAACACAGGAAAGAGAAAGCAATCCTTGCAGTGAGGGATATGAGCTGGGTGATGAAAATGTGATGAGAAAAGAAATCTGACACAGAAGGTCTGTACAGATGCTCCTGAGTACTCCAGTTCTTGCAGTTTACCAAGTTACTGTAACTCAACTGACCAACACCAATTGGTCATCTGTGGTTTTAACCTCATCCCTGTCCCTGCCACCCCACATGCTTCCAACATTCTTCTCCCCAAAATATGTATAAACTGTGCTCCCTGAAAGCCCCTTGGAGAAATACACAGAATTAGTGTCTGTCAGCACTATCAGTTTCCAGCTGTGAGAACATTGGGACTGTGTGGAATAATCATTTGCTGGGGAACAATCTGTACCACAGTGAAGCTTTGTGCTTCTCAGTCATTAAAGCTTTCACTGCAGTCAGGGAATCCCCAGACTGTACAGCTAACTGGAAAAGGGAAGGAAATTATGACCCATTTTAGAGTAGGTGGGGGAACAGGAAAACAGGCCTATTTCTGCTGTAATACAAGTCACCACATGAAACAAAGAGATGTGTAGTATTAAATCTGGTTTTTACTGAGTAAATACCAAGCTCCTCCTGCCTAAGTCCAGCCTTGCAGTCACTGTGAGATACGAGGACACAGTGTGGTCACTAAGGAACAGACTTAGCATGGGGCAGGCACAGCTGTGGGACTATTTCCCTTCCCGAATCTTCAGAGAAAACAAATCTGTCCAGGGCTCAGTCAGTATTAGACTGTGCTGCTCATGTCTGTCTGCCAGGCAGTCAGAAGTTCTCAGCAATGAGTAGGAGTCACTACCTGACAGAAAATGCCCAGGACCAATTCTTGATCCTGACTGCTGTCATTCCCACAGCAATCATTAACTTGGATGCACCAGAATCAAACCCAATGAACTTTAACTTCCTCCAAAGTCAGGCTTCTTAGGGTTTGACTATGAAAGGATGCATTAGCAACCAAAAGAATCCAGCCAACACCAACTCTATTTCTAGGCACACATAGAGACAAAGCACAATTGTTTTGAAGTCTGGAAAGCTTTAGTTCTAAGGAATTTAGTTTAGTAGAAGCATTCAGCCATGATGCTGCAAAAAGATGCCAAAAAAAAGTAATTCTTGTCCACATTTTGTTTTATCAAAATAATATTTCTTAATAATTTCTTTCCTACACCGGTGATTTAAAATATTGCAATATATCCTGAATGTACCATAAAACAAAACCAGCTTTGTTCTTTCTTAAAAAAATAAAAAATTCTTTTCTGGGGGAGAAAAACAACAAGGCAGCAACTACAGTTACAGTTAAGATTCTAAAAATTATTATTTCCTAAAGAACGATGCTCAGGGAAAGAGAGGGATCATTTAGAACAGCTGAATGTTTAAAAAGACAGACTTGCTTGAATTTACAAAGACTCTACAACCTTTCAACTTTGTATCACTATTTCAACAGAAATGTCTGTACACAGACCAATGATACTCTTTAGCCCTAAAGCCTTTAACTCCCTTCCACCACATCTTTGGTTCTAAGTTAGCAAAGCTGCCCAGCTATTTCAGCAATTTGACAAATTCCCAAACTAAAACCCCTCAGCAAGAACAGCTTTTTCTGGTTTGGATCCAGAGAGAGGCAGTTTCTGTTTCAAGAGCATTGATTACACCCATGTGAACATTTCTCTTCCTCTAACAGTGACCAAACCACATGGTGTTCCACAAGCCACAGCAAACACAGTTTAAGTTGTTGATAAATGAAGAGTTGACTTTTTTCCCATCTCCAGCATTAATGAAACAACCCTTCTGTAACTGGTCTCCCAAACATTATCATTGCACAGGCATCCAACATGCCACTGTCAAGCTTATTTGCCCTGACAAAATTCCACACCTTTCCCACACAAGTGTACAAATTCTAAGACAAGAACATTAGTTACTGATTCTGGCAACAGAGCCAGGTTTAGGCAGCTGGCACTGCTTAGATTTCAGCTGAACATCTTGTTCTCTACTGATGCTACTGCTGCTCCCTGGAAAGCAGCATGAGAGTGTGTGGAGAGCTCATCCTTGGCACAAGAGCCACCAGAAACAAGTGCAGGACTGTCAATGTACTAATACAACATTTTTAGATACTACCCTAAATCTGAAGCCCTCATAGATAAAGCCAGCCTCTTCCAGAATTCTCTTAAACACTGAGTATTCTCAGCAAAGGAGAATAAAAATTAGAAACAGTTTCCTTCTCTGGAGCAGGTGAAAAAGACACATTTCCTCAGAAAGTGGAAAATTCAGGATGAGAAAGGAAACTGAATAATGGCAGGAGAGCTCTAGTTTATGTAGATGCATAACTGCTGCTAGTTTATGCAGATGCATAAATGGTAGATGCAGTAACATAAATGCTGCTCCATTACTCTGACCAAATTAAGAATTTCTTCCAGGACATGACACAAACACTTGGAGGAGGCCATTATAAGGGATAGAGGTAAAATTAGAGAAGAGTTATCTTTCCTTTAAATCCAAATCAGACTCTAAAAATATCAATTAATTAGAAAATGTCTGGCTAAAAAGTTGATTTGTTCAAAACTCAAAGCTAATTTTGACTAAAATGACCTTTCCTTCCTTGTGATCAACAGCTTTGCATTATGTCTCAACTTGCAAATTTTTTTTCTCTAATGACTTTGATTTATAGACAACAAAGCCCTGCTGTTTTATTCATCTCTCTAAGTATATTTTCAATAATGAAATATCCATATATGATATGCCAGACAAAGCACTTGGACAGGCCAGTTAACCCAAAGAAATGGTTTTGGAAAATGGGACCAATAGCTCAGCTGACAAGGAAACCAAAATTGAAGACAATTATTTGTGATACTAATATAAGGCAATGCACATGCTACAAGTTTATAAATATTCCTTAAAAACAAACAGTAATATTTGATCTTCACAGCATTACCCAGCTACAGAAACATCAAGGGCAAGTACCACTGTAACCAAGTCCTAAACATTTCACGTAAACCTACTCTGATTTCCTGATCTATTCAAATTATAAGTACAGACTGAAACATAAAAGGATATTTATACATTTTCATTCTTCTAGGGCTGTTAAACTGCTGAAATCTGAATCTCTCAGACTTTTCAATGTGAACACCTGGTAAGAGCAGCACTACAGATCAGGTAATACAGTTGAATATTATAAATATGCATACGTTTGATGTTGCCCTTCTCAGTCACTTCAGTAGGTGCGGAAAGTACACAAATTATTGCTCATCAAGTTCATTTAAGTGGCTTTTTTAAAATGCAAAAACCCTGTCCTAACATGAATCTTCTGGTAAATTATACTGTGTTTTTTAAAAAATAATTTTTGAACTCTAGACTCCTGAGAAAACTAACTAAAGTGCAGAAATTAAGAAAAATAAACCTATGACTAATGGGTTTTAATTTGCTATGCAGGAATCATCTTCACTAGAAAAAGTTTCAGATGCCTTGTAAAGTTTGAAAGCAACAAACAACAACAGCTCATAATAAATCTTATTAAAAAGATACTCATGAAAAAGAAGTAAATATACTTCTTTTACTATGTGGAAAACACGATTTGCAAGCTTGTGTCTAAGGAAATGCCATTAATTGGTCTTTGATGCTGGACTCCCACTCCTTTCATTTAAAAAAATGTATCTTCCCCAATATGAGACCACAATTTGCCTCAGTGTGAGTGACCCTGAATTTAAAACCACTTGTAGCTATAACCCATCACTTACCAGTGAAAAATGTCCTGGAAGGAGGCTGCTTCCACAGGACTCCAGCTCTAACACACAGGTTCCTCTGCACCAGCAAGTTACAGCTGCACAGCAAGCTGCAAATACAACAGACATGAAGTGGCTGCTTAAGTACAAATGTTTAATAATGCAAATTTCAGTAGCTCAGCATAGTGACCAATATTTAGCAGCTGAGTAACAGAGGGAAAAGTCTATTCAAGTTATCATAAAATTTCCACTGAGCCTAATCCCTTGTGGTCTACTCCTTTCCTAAACAAATTTTGAAAAATCCAACAATCCAACTGCTCCTGCAGGTATTTATTTAAAGATGCATCTTTCTATTTTCTTTTTCTTAACAAATATTGACATGTTCCTCTTGGGCTGCTGTAACAGTGATATTTTTCTGAGTATTGTAGGTGCTTATCTTGCCAATAGCCCTTCACAGGCAACTATTTATGTTATCAGCATGTACTGTATCTTGGTCTGTCTGGAGCTCTAAAATGCAAATGGACTGGTAAATTTTATAATTATTGTTAAGAACTTGGGATTATTCCATTTCCACTGGGCTGCTACAACTGTGTCATTTAAGAACCTCCTGACAACAGCAACTGTCTAGAGAGACACTTAGGATTTGGTTCATGTAGTTTTTAGCTTACCATCCTGGTGGGAAGGAGGAAGGGTGCATAGAGAAGTTTTGGATTCTGTGAAGTAGTAATGGCATTTATTAGACCAAGTGGTGTAGCTGAAAAAGTAAAAAAGCTGCCAGGCACAGCAGCTCTTCTTTAGAATTTAACTTACCACTCTGTTCACTGGTGAACTGCAGTGAGAGTGGTTCTGCCCCTCTGAAAATCCATAAAACAGACTTGGAACTGGCCAATACAGAGAAAGGGTTCACCCAGGACTTTCTGTGTGTTTAATTTCACAGTTCATAGTAAGTCTGACAAGAAGGCATCCAGTTGTACAAGAACTATTCCAAGTCTGTAAATAAGCATGTTTAAACAAGTATTTGACTGTGGCCTGCAACATCCTGCTGTCAGACAGGATCACAGGGAGGAGAGGGACAGAGTTCCCACCCCAACAGGCTCAGACCTTAGGAAGAACCAGATCTTTGTGCAACCTGCTCATTCTCAGGAGGCAATGCCACAGCTGGGATGTCTTCATCGGCCCTCTGGCCTTTCATCTGCTCTTGATCAGATACATGGAGGACACAATTACTTCAGTAGCTTACACACTATTGCATCATTTGGGGCCATTCAACCTCAGGAAGTGATTATTAAGAGTTTAAAGACTTAATTTCAGGTGTCTACTGAGTTACATATAGGTGTGATCCTTTATTTCAAAGAAGAATCTACAGATTTCTTGTCTAGAAGTCACACCATTATGTCAGCACACTTGGTAACACTGCTTTAACATCAGCCAACAACCCACAGCTAAAGTTTTCTCTTATCCCTATTGCAAGAGTGTCAGAAAATCTCACTGTGCCCTTCAGCTTCATGGTCTCTGTTAAAATCCCTGCATTAACCCAAATGTGACAGGACAGACCCTCCCCAAGCTCCACATTCCTGTAACCACGTGCTAAACAGGCCCCACTGCTGCATCATCTCCTAGGATGTTATTTCCTTAACAAGACAGAAAAAGGGCTGAACATACAGAACCTGTGTGTTCTACAGAGCAACACGTTGTGATTTGTCATGAACAACGAGGTCACCTGATGCTCTTGGGTCATACCAGGCCTGCACTAATTTGTGGACTTACAAGGCCTGTTTTACAACATATTAAAACACTTGGGATAAAAGGAGCACTTGCTCATCAGTTAGCTGGGATCCTGTGGGCTACTTCTAAGGGATTCAAGAAATAAAGAACTAATCGAATTAGCAATAGGCTTAAATTTAGCAGAAGAGTTTTCAAATCCTAAAAAGTAATGGAAAACATTATTAAAACCTAACTGCAGCCTAAAGCATCAGTATTAGCTTTCCTGCATACTAGTGTATACAAAAATGCAGTCAGAACAGAACGAGTTGTGTTGGCTTCACAGGAGCATCCAGGAGCTGTTCCCACTGCTGAGGCAGGGCAGGGCACCTGGGACTTGGTACCTCCTCAGACAGTGAAGGACACAACACCTAACCCTAAGCTCTTACCAAAATGGCTTTTGGTGTCCAACACTGGAAAATCAGTTTCCATCTTACTCTGAAACCTGCCTAAAAACAGGCAAAGACAACAAAACTAAAAACAGTCTCAGCTTCCCTGCTCCTGACAGCCTGACCTTGGTGGGTACAAATGCATGTTGGAGTATTGACCCCCTGCCTCTCCCACCTGACTGGAGGCTGACGGAGAAGGAACTGCCAAGAAATTCCCTGTTAACTGCAGCCCCTCTGTGTCTTCAGCCATCTCTGGACGAGGGACAACACTCTGCTGCCAGCACCGGGGCCGGAGGGAACAGAACAGAACAGGCTGTGCACGAGGTGTTTTCTCCAGGTTTTGACAGAGAAGGGGGAATAAGGGGACTGTGTGTTCTATCCAAGAACAGGGAACAGTGGCCGAGAAACAGCATTCCTTAAGCTGTTTGGTTGCTATGAAAAGCACAAGCCGTAAGAGGATATCTCCTCTAGATATCTGCTCAGTGCCCGGCCAGGTGCTCCTGCTCCCAGCCATCGCCCGGATCGCATAACCCGAGGGGCTGCAGCTGCTCCCCATCCACCGACTGCTGCTCAGCACCTGCACTCTGACAGCTACAGACTGCAAACCCAGTCACAACTACACGAGGCCACACGCTTCTCGTTCTTAAAACCCCTTATCTTCCTTTCCAGCTTGGAGAAGGAGGGCAAGGCTCCTTACCCATGCCAAGGGCAGGGCCAAGGCTGCAGAGACAACCGCACTCACCCCGCTAGGGAAACGTCAGCGAAAGAGGGGGGCGAGAAGGGGGCGGCTGCGGCCCCCGGCCCGGCTCCTCCTCCCCCGCAGGGTGCCGGCTGTCAGACAGGGCTGTCGGGGCCAGACCATGACAATGACAGAGACAATGACAGTGACAATGACAGCCCCAACCCCGCCGTTCCCGTACCTGCTCCGCGCCACGGCCGCCGCCATCTTCCCACGCTGCCTCCGCCACCGCGTCCTCTGCCGCGTCCCGCGCGAGAGGGCGGGAACAGCGCGGGGGCGGGGCCAGGGGCGGGGCCGCGGCCGTGAGGGGGCGGGCGGGGCCGGGCATGGCGTGTGTGAGGGGGTTGTTCCTGAGGGAGCATGGCGTGTGTGAGGGGGTTGTTCCTGAGGGAGCATGGCGTGTGTGAGGGGGTTGCTCCTGAGGGAGCATGGCGTGTGTGAGGGGGTTGTTTCTGAGGGAACACACCGTGTAGGGAGGGGTTTATGCCTGAGGGGAGACCCGGAATGAGATACAGCTGCGAGGCTGTTCTTCAGAGGGGCGGTTTGATCTGTGAGGAGGGATGTTCTCTTGGCGCGGGGGAAAAAGGGGCCGTGGCTGGGGCGATGTGGGGTGGGGATAGGGCCGCCCTGAGGGAACGGGATGTGGGGACATTTTCCAGGGATGTGGAGTGGGGACGGGGTAGTGGCTCCTGAGGGTTTGTGCCATGGAAATGGAGCTGCCCCATGAAGGGGCTGTGGGCTGTGCCCAGCGGGAGGAGGGCGCTGCTGCTGGGAGTTCAGGATGAGGCAGGTGGGGTTCAGCTGCTTTTCAGCGCTGCTGTTGACACACAGGTGAGTTATTTGCCCCAGGTGTGGGACCACCAGGAACATTAAGGCAGGGATTTTAGGGAGAGGACACACGACATGGGACAGACACGATGCTGTTCCTCCAAGTGAGGTGTGTAGTGGGGTAGTGCAGTAAGACACCTCCTCTGGTGTCCTTTGCCTGGAAGTTGCCTGGCTGCCTGCTGCCCAGAGGGAATTTTATAGAGGTTATTTGGTTTTCCACTCTCTTAGATGCATCCCTAGATGAATAAATGCTGGGAAGTAGCTAATTACTTGTCTCTGACAGTGACAGATGGGTAGTTTCACATGGTGAATCAGTAGGAAAAGAATTCAAGAGTCCTGGCTGTGTTTCCACATCCTTAGTGCTTTAGGACATGGTCCTCAGGCAAGCTGATTAATTTAATTTAAATTCCTGATTTATGTTTGTATTTTTTCCTGACCAGGCCTAAATAAAGTCTATAACACCTTCATGTGATTCTGCCTTTTTTTCACATCACCATAGGTAGTAGTATCTATATAAGTATCTTAAACATGTGCAGGAAAGCCTTTCATTGTTAAACATGTGAAATTTGAGGGGAAATCCAGACACAGACCTCATGAAACAGTAATAATATTAGCTGACTGAATTGTTGGGATTTACATATCCTATATATAATGGTAGGATTGGCACAAAGTAAAACCTCAAAGAAGGTGGGATTTGGTGTTGTAAGGGGCTTTGGTACAAGCCTTGCAAGAACCATTACCTTTGATGAGTAAGAGCACCCCACTGATGGGCCTGACAGACAAGTTTCCCCAGAACTGACTGAGAAGTGATTCAGAGGTTAAGGTGCAGTTAAATGTAACACACTTGTTTATAGTGTAAAATAATTGTCACAAGGCTAAACTGATTAATAATCTGTCCTGATCTAATCTTTCTCCTTGGAATTAAAAGTAAATATGTGGACGTGTAACTTTTTAAAAAATATTTTATAACGTGTCTTGTTATTAGATTTATGGGGTTTTTTAACATCTGGTGAGATTATATAGTCTGCACTCACTGAAGGTTAAAATTTACTTCCCTAAGGGTACTGAGCTGTGCTAGGCCTGTGCAGCTGAGCCAAGCCAAAGAGGGGATTAATACCACAGCTCCCCCAACAAATGAGAGACTGGGGATCTTGGGGCTTCACAATGTTTGTTTCAGGTGATGCCTTAAGTTTTAGCTTGCATGTTTTCCAGATTCTGTACTGCCTTAGTGTGTAGCTCTGAACTTCATATAAAGTATTAGCAAGTTCTCTTCACAGTTTAGTCAGACAAAACAATCCTAATTCAGCCTGAGAACCAAGGACAGCGTTGCAACTTCAGGCCCATAAAGGATAAAGAATTGAGGAGAGCAATCTGGGAGGATGGGACTTCATAGCCTGAAGCTGTAATTGGACAATTAACCCCAATATGTAAATGGACCAAAACTTATAAAAGTGTGAACACTCAGGACTGCTTGTCCATCTTGTGTCCATCTTGGGTGTAGTCTCAGCTGGGCTCTTGCACTGCCCAGGGTGTATCCTTTGAAGGCCTTTAATAAATACCTGCTTCATTCCTTTAACTCTGCCTAGCCTGTTCCAGGTAGTGCAGGAAGAAATGGGGAATGCCTCAGGCCGGATGGGGCTTGGAACAACCTGATTTAGTGCAAGGTGTCCCTGCCCTTGGCAGGGGGGTGGAACAGGATGAGCTTTAAGGTCCCTTCCAACCCAAACCATCCTGGGGTTCTGTGTAACTCCTCCTGTGATCAGATCAGTGGGAAACAACACCTCAACAAATGTTGCAGATCTAGAGAGGGAACTTGTGAAACTCAGGAGATGTGCATTACGTGAGTGTGAAAGAGGCAGGTGGGGAATGATGACTGAATCACTAGGGAAGGGGATATAAGGCAACAAAAGAAATCTGGGAAATGTATCTGCAAAAATACATTAGGTAAACAAAGCACCAGGGAGAGCTGTAAAATGAAGAAGGGAAAGAAAGTAGGGTAAAGACTCTATTTCTCCAGAACTCTTGGAACAGTTAATTCTTTCATGAACAGAAAAGATTAAACCATATTCACAATATTTTATACATCATCAGACACTTCTGCTTGTATATAATATGTAAATTTATTTTTTCTCTCATATTTAATATATAAATAAATGGTTTTTTTTCTTCTATAGAATTATGATGTTAATAGCTGCTGTAGAGTAATTAAGAGGTAATAATACTTCAGGTCAAGCATTAGAAAATAGGGGAATAAAGCAGTTTGGATGAGATTGCTAGGCTGGAATGGAATGAAGAGAATCAAGACAGTCAACAGTGTCCCAGGTCTGTTCTGAATTCTTAGGGAGGCATAGATTACTTTTTGTTTAAAATTACTCAGGAGATAAGCCATTATCAGGTGAAAAAAAATAAGGTAAGAAGGACCCTTCAGTATTCTGTAGAGAGATGTGGTCATTAATTTGGGTAATTCACTTAGCTTTAGGTATCTTTTTTGTAAGTTAGGTGTAAATCTTGCCCATCTCCCAAAGGCTTTGGGTGCCTTTTGAAACAGCAGAAATTCTATTTCTTTTTAAAGCAGAGGCTTACATTTCTGTGTCTGATAAAAATAGAGCAGATAATGCATGGATATTTTCCATCTGTGGGTAGGAAAGGGCCCCTGTCCCTTTCTCCTTTGCTACAAGGATATACCATCCTCTGACTGTTTTTGAAAATCTTGGTTTATCCTCGTTGATATCTAAACCCCCCTTGTTATCTTCCAGAAGCTTTGGTAATCACTGTGGAATTCCTGGTATGAGAATGCAGAGCTCAGGGTAGAGAGAAGATCCTTGCTGAAGAGCTGTAATGATGAAGACAGTGATTTTAATTGTCCTAATCACCTTCTCTTTGCTGGCTTCAGGTAAGGCTGATGCAGGGAGGGAGAGAGAAGGGTTGCCTCTGGGTGGGGGACGTTCAAACTAATAAATGCTTTGCTTTTGTTTTCCTCTGTGCAAAGAAAGAAGTTGCAGTTAAAGCTGTGCCTGTCTTTTTTCTGTTTGATCATTGGCAGATGGTGACCTTTTAGTTTTGAAGCAGCTTGATACACAACTTCCTCAGCAATTCAGTGAGGCTTTGTTTCCTCTGAATAGCTGAGATCTGGGGACTCGTTAGCCTTAGCCGTGTCAGAATGAAGCACGGGACCTCAAGCTGCTCCCCTCTAAAACCACTACTGGTTCTTCTTGGAATTGTGCTGAATTAACACCAAAACAAGTGGAGGACTAATGTCTGATGCTATGCTCAAAGAAATAAAAACTTCAATGATTTAATTGTACACATTGCTGGTATTCATAGCTCTCCAGAGAATCAAATGCTTAAACATCTGGAAATGAAAATGTTAGAGATATTGTGGCATTTTCTGTGTGTTCAGTCCTGGTTTTCATTACATGGCTTAAGATTCTCTGGAGTTACATAACTGCACGCTATTTTTGTGTACAACAATCTCTTTTTTCCTCCTTAAATGTCTAGTGTCTTCTTGGAGATGCGCATGATGACATATTTCAGAGAAATAATACAAGACAGAGTTATTGCAGCCTAAAGCAAAAGAGAAAGTTTTGTTGGCATGTCTGGATTCCTTTAAGATGTAGCTTTATAGTTGGTTTAAACCCACTGAGCCTCCAAGTCCTTCTGAAAAAGGAAGTTTCACCTTCACCTCCACCCTTAATTGCATCTTTTTGGTGTGTGAAAGCACCAGAGGAAACAGCAGAGCAAAGGTTAAAAGCATGGCCAGTATTGATAACCAAGGGCAGCAGTAAAACTGATAAACCCCAGAGAATGCATGTTCACATCAAGGTTAGAAGGTCTGTGCTCTGCTAGAGTCACATCCCAGTTGACTTTTTGGGAGAAAATCTGCACTCTGGTAACAGGAAGATGTTACCCTGCATTGTAAGTGCCATTCCTTCTCTTGCTATGCCAACAGGAAAACAGGCCCTGGCCATAAACACATCCTCCCCTTTGGTTCCTTCTAATTTTGGGTGGCAGCCTTACCCAAAATTCACTAAGGTTGAAGCAAGGAAGATTCTGTGGCAGAAGATTTTGCCATAATAATTGCTGATTCTTGACAAATCTATCTAAAACTCTTTGGTTGCTTTCAGTCAAAAGGAAGCAAAGAGACATATTAAAGATTCAGCATCAAATATTGTCCTCATGTTGGGAAAAAGTGACCTTGGTCACACATGGTCACATCTCTTGGGTGCCTGTAAGTGTGTGGGTATTTGAGTGTGAGTGAGCACAAGCAAGCTGTTGGAAGTTAAATAAAATACAATAACCTCTCTCTTCCATAAGGTGTTAAACTGAGGGTTTTTAATGAAATCCTACAAACCTTGACTTCTCTTTTGACCCTATAGGGAAGAAATTCCGATGGTGCACCCTTTCTGACCTGGAACAAAGAAAGTGTGCTGAGCTCTCCAAAGTGCTTGCAGCTGTGCTGCCCCTCACTACTGCCAGTTCCTTTACTAGGATTTCTTGCATCAGAGCCCACAATACATATGACTGCATTGATAAAATCAGGGTGAGTTCACAGAGATTTGAAAAACTGATTTTGTGTCCAAATCCTCTTGGAAAAGTAACTGGTAAACAGAAACTATGGGCAAATAAAATGATACTGAAATAATGGAACTGCTTAAATGACAAAGTACACAGTCACTTGAGAGGCAAGAATTAAATCCTGTGAGCATCCTGCCAGATGTACTGTTTTACCCCAGCTAATGTCTTTGCAATCTCCAAGAAATAGTGAAAGCTGCTTGGAAATAAATAGGCAAAAGAAAACTACTAAATTAAAATTTGTTGAGGCAGAAACCGTGGTCTTGAGGCAGAAACTGTTTGTTTCCTTGTAAACACACTTGTTTTGAGGGTTTTTCTGTTGTTTTAAAGGCAAATAAAGCAGATGCTGCCTCCTTGGATGCTGGAGATGTTTACTCTGCTGTAAAGCTGTACGGTTTGGCAGTGGTGGCAAAAGAGATCTATGATCAAGGTAGGCTGGGAAAGCTGAGGAGTAAACTGTACTTCTGATTTGGCTAAGAGATGGCTCCAGATTTCTTGAAAAAAAAAAGTCAATATGTTTTTTATTATCTTTGTAGGAATATGGAGGTGGCTAACAATTGTTTCTAAAATATGTAATGATGATGAATAAAATACCAGTGGTGCTTTGTACCCAGCAGCCTTTCTGCCTGGGGTACTGACAGACTTGCATTGCTTGTTTGACAGGGTGCCATGTAGCCAGTATATGGTTAAGCTCCTGGCACGAGTACCTCCATGGACTAGGCCTAAGATAATTTCTTCTTTAGCCATGTTCACTGAAGTAATTCAGCTCCTCTTCAGAGGTGGAAGCTGCAGAATTGAGATTGTTTTTTTTCTGTTCCACATTTTGTGCTATTGCAGGAAATTGTGTGTTTGCTGTGGCCATTGCCAAACGAGGAACTCTGGATATCCAGAACCTGCGAGGTGCGCGCAGCTGTCACAATGGAGCCAGGTGGACATCGGGCTGGAATATTCCCCTTGGCTTTCTCCTGGCAAGGAATTATCTTTCCTGGGATGAGGCCCAACCTCTGAGCCAAGGTAGGTGATAGGAGCCACAGGGCTACCTCTGGCCACAGTGAGTGTAACTGAAATGCCAGCAGATGTAGGATGAACTGGGTATGGCCATGATATGTCTGGCCCCTTTTTCTCTTTTGATTTTTTTCCCATTTGACCTTTTCTTTCTTTTTGTTTTGTTTTGTTTTTTTCCCCTACACCTGCAGCAATTAGTGAGTATTTCAATGCAAGCTGCATCCCTGGGGTTGGTGTTGCTGCTCCCCGATTGTGTGCTCTCTGCCAAGGACAAAAATCCTATGTCAGAGACAGGAACCACTTCTGTGAGACAAGCAGTAATGAACCCTTCTATGACTCCGAGGGAGCCTTCAGGTGAGCTCTGGGACACTGGGCCTGAATTCACTTTTGGGGGAAAAAGAAATTTTAAGGTAGGAAAGCCAGGTGAAATGTTAATAGGATGGCATTTGTCTTCCTACAGGTGCTTGAAGGATGGAGTGGCAGATGTTGCCTTTTTAGATCATCTAAGAATTATGAGTGCCACAGGTAATCTTAAAGATGCAGTTTTCTTTTCATCTCTGTCTGTGCTCTTTCCTGTGTAGATGTTTGAGGGATATGCCTATATTTTTGTTGTTTCCAGGGAAAATTCAATCCCTGCAAGCAGTTCAGGGGTATTTCTTGGCTCTCCACAAAACTCAGAAAGAAACAGAACAGGAAAGTGTGAGTGAGCAATGATTGCTCACAGGAGATTCTTAAAATGGGAGCAGACAGGTGATTTCATTAGCTGTCAGTATTTGCTTTGCCTGAGTTACAAGATTCCTTTTAAAATTCAGCATATTGAGCTGCATAACTGTGAAGTTCCTGTACACCTGCCTTGTACTTTTAAACTCAGTTGAGCTCTATACCAAAGGTGGTTAGCAGTAGTATTTGCAGGTAAGTATTTGTAAATCAATGTATTTACAGCAGTATAGCTCTGGCTGAGGTCCTTCTCTTTGTTATAAGAAGTATTTACCAAAGACAGCTTTCCCAAGTGTGCTTGGTACAACATGCTGCCTGCATAACCTTTAGCAACCTGCACTGAAAAACATTTTATATTCCATCTCTGTGCCTGCTGCAAGTCATGGCTCTGGTCACAAATTCATGAGTGTCTCCTTGTTTCAGAGTCAGAAAAAGAGGAATATGAGCTCCTGTGTCCTGATGGGTCCACAGCTGAGCTGACTGAATACAGCACCTGTAACCTGGGCAAGGGGCCTGGCCGCGGCATCGTCACCCGCAGCAACTTCCAGAAGATCACCAACAAATTTCTTAGCATGATCCAAGTGAGTTAATATTATAAGCTGTCTATGTCCAGATACAGGTTTTCTTCCATCTTTGTGTGGCAATCATGACCCAGGTTGCCTTTTTTCTTGAGAAATTTATAGTAGTGTGAATAAAGTGCTAAAAATTGTTTGTTAGGGGGAAGGATCTTGCATTGGCTTGTGTAAGGTTTTGCTTTTTTCTAAAGTGTTCTTCTATAGGAGGTTGAGAATAAATCAGTAAAGAAGGGGAAGATGCCATAACACACAAACTGTAAAATGGCTAATGATGTTCATCCTGCCATGGAACTTGAATCAATTTTTATGTAGCTGAGGGAGATTCATAGGTTCAGGCAGGGCTCACTTTTCTTCATGTCTTTTTCTCAATTTATAAATAGTATTTGATATCTTGACCACTGATACAAAGGCAGGGAAGACTGAGGCTGCCTGTTGCTGGAAGAATGAGGAGATTTGTTGCCATTTAAAAGTGTTGTTCTTGTCCTAGCGCCTCTTTGGGCATAAAGGAAAGGAAAGAGCCAGATTTGAACTCTTCAGTTCAGCACCCTTTGGGGGAAAGAACCTGCTGTTCCGAGATGCCACTCAGCACCTGCAGCTTCTCGAGGAGCAGCTGGAGATTGCCTATGTCCTTGGTCTGGATTATGTAGCTCTCCTTAAGGGACTTGGCCATGAAGGTGAGAACCATTCCAGGGCACTGTAGCTAAGGAAAGGGAAGAGAAAGTTCTCCTTCCACATTATTCCTCCCACCAGGCACAAATGCATTTACCTGAAAATCCCCTTGACATGTCACAGATTGGGGCACTGGTGACGTGATCTGCTTCCATTTCAGGGAGCTCCTTGGAGAACAGCGTCGTGCGCTGGTGCTGCATCAGTGATGCTGAGCTTCACAAATGTGAGGAGTGGGCACTGAGCATCAAATCCGACCCCTTAGTCTGTGTCCAGGCAACTTCCATGACCAAATGCATTGAAATGATCAAGGTAGGAGACTCCTTCTGCTCAGGGTAAGACTGGACTGGCTATCTATGTCTTGTCTGAGCTAAAGAGAGGAAAACTAGCTTGAGGAATGAGTGGGAATGAGAGGGAATTGATGCAGGGGAATTTTCAGCCAGTGGAGAAGTCCTGCTGCTTGGATACTCAATTCATGCAAATCCTGTTTTTGTCATTTTCCTTAATGCTGCTGGCAGAGTAGTGAGGCTGATGCAGTCACCCTGGATGCAACACATGTGTACATTGCAGGGAGATGTGGACTGGTGCCTGTAGCTGCAGAATGCTATGGTGAGTTCTCATGTGACCTTATCAAGAAGAGAGGCAATCAAAAGGGTACTGTTAAGAATATAGTTTAATTTCCACGGTTTGTGATGTTTTGTGATGGAAGCAGGAGCCAGTATAAATGTCCAAATACTCTTCCCAGCTCTTCCACTAACTGGCTCCAGCATTTGGTCTGTTTATTTTATCCTTCTGTTAAAGGGACAAAGATGCTCACATGGCTGAAGATGTTCACAAGGGTTTTGAAGGAATGCTGCTATGTAAAAGGAATGACAGCAGTTGCAAGATCCTTAATGTTTATCTCTCCTTCCAGGGGGAGATTGTGCCCCAGCAGCTGAGACCATGGAGAAAACAGGGAAACTAATTCATCTTAAGCACAAAGGTAACAGAAACTTTCTAGGGTTTATGCAGGAATTTATTTGCATGTTGGTTTAGAATAGAATTTCCTGTGCAAGGACAAGAACTTTGTGGCTAAGCAAAGAGCAGGTCCTGTACTGTAACTGAAGATGCTGTGACAAGATGAGGGAGGGAAGGGGGGCTGTACCCCTGTGGAATACTGAATTACCTCGGTATAACTGGCTGTTGTCATTGTTTCACAGCACTACCACCAGTTTATGCTGTTGCCCTAGCTAAGAAAAGTGCCAAACAGATTCACATCCATAACCTGAGGGGAAGGAGATCCTGCCACAGTCACCTGTACAGTCCTGCAGGATGGTTACTTCTGTCCAGACACACAGTAGGAGCTCAGCAGAATGACACTGAGAACTGTGATGTTGCCTCTGGTAAGGGCTGCCTCTGGCTTCTCTCTTAACTAGACCATGAAAATCTGAAGCCTAAATTTGTGAGTAAAATAGAAGCAGGGCCATGAGGATCCAACCAGCAAGTGATGACTACAGTTTCAGAGGGTGTTGAAGCAGCTTTTCCTCATATTTGACTATGTCTCACGCTATTTAGCCCTCTTCTTGCTAGTTGTTAGGATGAAATTTCTTTCCTGTCTTTTCCCATTTGTGAAGAGCCTTGGGAACACCTTGCCTTAATCTCATCTCAGTTTTCTTTACTCAGCTTATCAGAATTACTTTTGGAAGGGCTGCATGCCAGGAGCAGATGGAAACCTGTGCAAGGTGTGCATTGGAGATGGGGAGGTGGAAGGAGCTCGAGTGTCCAGCAGATGTGCTGCAAGTCACAATGAACGTTACTATGGCAATATGGGAGCACTCAGGTGAGAGCCAGAAATGCAGGGCAGCAGCCACAATTGCCTTATTACTTTGCTGATTTGGGTTTTTTTGGAAGGTTTTTTTTCCCCTATTTGTTAAGCATCTGTCTGTATAAACTTTTGCTAGTGTGTATTTTGTTTTGGTTGCAGTTGCTATGGGATGTTCAGCTGACTGATGGGTTCAAATGGTCATTAAACCATTTCCAGAGCAAGGCAATGCTTCCAAACATGTACAGTTCAGAGCATTGGTACTGACTCATTAAAGGGAAGGGATGAAAGAGGACCAGAGAGCAGAGGTGCTGTGGTAAGAGGCAGTGTAGCATACAGGAGATAATTAGAGTGGAAATTAAAAAAAAAAGTGGAAGACAGGCAGAGAAGACTATTAAAGGTGAAACTTTTATGAAAGTTTAAGAAAGCACTCTTATGAAATATACATAATGTATTTGGTTGAATTCCATTCTCTTTCCTGCCTAGGCATGGGTGAAGGTGCACATTGGAAGCTGCTGTAAGGAATGAAAGGGATTGTCTTAGCAAATCTCTATGCTGAGATCACTGACATATTCCAAGGGATTAGAGATGGGGGGGATACTTCCAGCTACTCCAATTTTAGCTTCAGATGACTGTCCAAATGTCAGTCACCATGTGTCTTTGATCCCTTTTATTTTTTCTTGCACTAGGTGCCTAGTTGGCAATCCCAGTGGAAGAAGCTTTGGAGATGTAGCTTTCCTGGAACACTCAAACCTGCTCCAGAACATAGAGGGTGAGATGCAGATATTCTCTTTTCTTTTGAGAATGTTCATTAATGTCAGTTACTTCCCACAAAGCAACCATCCCTCGTGAGGATCAGCCTGTACAGGTTTAATCTAGGTCCATGAAGTTGTGTTTGTAAATGGAAGATTGCTAGAAGCTTTCTCCATGTAGGTGTTCCAGTAAAGCTCAACATTCAGATACTGTAAGAGAGGAAAAAAGAGGAATCACCCAGTGCAAAGATATGTGTTGGGATAATCATCCTTGGAGACTGCACTACATTTCTGGAAGCTTTAAATGTCACAGCTTTAAAAGGCAACTCAAAATATGTTTTTCTTAGAGTCAAGCAGAAAAGGAACCCACATTAAAGCAAAATAAAATTCTATTTTAGCCCATTCCAGTAAGAGAGGAGAGTTTTCTAAGAGAGGAATCTCTCTAAAATCAAATGAAAGCATAAGGGGCTGGAAACCCACAGGATTCCTGCAACAATTAGCAGTTTGTCTGGGGAAGCAAAGGGCATTAGGCTGAATCCCCTTGTTTCCAGAAAGGGATGTGGTTACAGATGCAGATGAGATGCTGTTCATATGCCTTGATTTGATTCTGTTTTGGTTGATAGGTGCAGCTTAAGTTCACTGCCCTCCTTGAAGACACCACCCGGTCCTTATGCATTCCTAGGAAATGACCACATAGCACACTGCGTTTGTTCTGAACACATTGACTAAACTTCTCAAGTTTTAACATTTTATTAGAGATTCACCCTCTCTTCTGCTTTAAGTTTCCAAAAGGATTACCTTTCACTTCATTTTCTTTTCAGAACTGAGCAGCTCTGGTTGGGCAGGAGGTTATTCCCCCCTTGACTTTGACCTGCTGTGCCCGGACGGAAGGCGCGCCGCAGTCACAGAATGGGCCGGCTGTAACCTGGGCCCCGTGCCCCCCAGCGCAGTCATGACCCGACCAGTCACTGTCACTAAAATCTCTGACTTCCTACTGAAATCTCAGGTGTGACAGGTAACAGGGAAGAGCTTGCCATGTCACCATTTGTTATGTACAACTGCTGAAAACCCTTTCAAGATGGAAAGCTTTATATACTAGTGCCTTCAGATCCAGTACAAAAGAATGTGCATAGGAGATTGAGAAAATTGGTATTTGGGTTCTCTTAAGGGGTATTTTGGCACCAGTTCCCAAATTCCCATTCCACAGAGGCCATACTTTTGCTGAGAAATAAGGCACTGCAAACGTGCATCTTTTTGTACTAATATGAACTGTGCTAGATAAAAGTGCTATTAATGACCCAAGCTGTGAAATTTTTATTCCTTTTCTGTTCAGGAATCTCTGGGAAGCAAATTGAATTCTGAATTCCAACTCTTTCAGTCGTGGAAGTATGGTGGAAGTGATCTGCTTTTCAAGGACACCACTCAGTACCTTGTTCATGCAAGTCACCTGAGCTATCAGGAGATCCTTGGAGAGTCTTTCATTCAGCTGGCAGAATCAGTGTTTAATTGCACACCTGCAGGTAAAGTCCAGTTCTGAATTCAGAGTTAGAGAGAAATGCAGCAGGCAGCCTTGTGTGCACAGCTCTGGCCCTTTTGTTGAGCCTGCATGGAGAAGTGTGTTCTGCCTAATCCTGTTCATAACAAATTTCTAAGGAGTCCTGTGTTAGACTTCTGTCAGACTAACTTGGTCATTGCAATTCAGAAGGGAATTTGACCTCTATTTTGCTGTCTGCTATTTTAATGAATAGCATCTGAAGAACTTACTACTTCTGAAGCTGATAGCATCTCTAAGTGTACACTTTCTTACTGGTTTGTAGGCATCTTGGACTTCTGCAAACAGGATATCTGTGCATCCTCATCCAACTGACAGCTCATACAGAGGCTTTGCAGGGCACAGAACATCAGCATCACTGCTGAGAACAAGGAAAATGTGCAAATCCAGCCAATCCAAAGCAGTCAGCAAGGAAACAGTCATCTCCAGAAATGTATGCTGAACACCTCCTTGTCTTTTTTTTTTAATCAGATTTTATGTTTATGATGATGTAATACTATTCACATATTATCCCTTTCTTTTTTTGGAGCATGGCAGCATGGGGAACAGCACAACCAACAGCACAGAACTAGGATCAGCATTGTGGAAAGAGCAGGGCCAGTACCATGGACTAAAATACAGACTTGGTAGGAGTGGCACAGGTCAGTTGGTAGCATTTTGCCTTGTTTGTCTTATAAACAGTTTCCATGCAAAAACCTCAATCAACTTTGTAGCTGCAACGTTGTGTTCTTGCAGCTGTGATTTTGGTTGCAGCTAGATAGCCCCTGCTGAATGCACATCTATATTTCTTATTTTACCAATGATTTTTTACTAGCAAATCAAAACATTTCTTCTCACAAATAAATGTATTGACATTCAACCTCCAGCAGAACTGGATGCTTGCAGCAGTGGATATTTCTCTTTGTCAAGACCTCCAAACCATTACTTTATACTGACCCTTTGGATTTGAGATTCTCTGAAATGTCAAAATACTATCTATCAATTAAACACCACAAGTTTTACAAGCAGAAACTGCCTGAACATGATATGAAGCCCTTTGAACAGAAATCATCTGTTCATCAGCTGTATCCTGTTTTTCCCAGTATGGTGACAGAGCCAAATCCTCAGATGCATTTGCAGCCAGCAAGCTGCAGCCCTGAAGGGGCAGGGAAAGAGCAGGATGCTGGTTTAGGCCTCTCAGGTGTTCCTGCCTGTCTTTCCTGGCGCTTCCCTGCCATCTGTGGGGCCTGTGTGACATTGCACTTGGGAGAAGGCAGTTCTGAGAACACGGTGAAGAAATGCAGCTGGCAGCCTTGCTGTGCCAAGAGCAGCCTGCAGCTAATCAGGGATAAATTAAAGATCTGGGTTATACACAAGCTGTTATGGGTTGGGAGGGCAGGGATGTTGTTTTCAGACACAGACATTACCAATGGTACCAGGCTCTGGTTCACAAACAGCACTGTGCTGCCTTGCACAGCCTGGGCTACATCAACCAGCCTCAGCCTTGACTCCCAGCTCTGAGCTGAGCAGGAGCTGTTGGTGCTTTCTGAAGAGAGGGATGCTGCCTCAGTATTCTGAATAGCAGCTGAGATCATGCTTAATATCTGCCAGGCTGGGATGAAGGAACACCAGCACTGCTGCTGTGTCTCAATAACAGCACTCCCTGGTGCCCAACACTGTTGATCTCTTTGGAGATTTCACCTTTCCCCCCTGCATGTAAGACATATTGTCATGCATATTTACCCAGACAAGCCTAAAGGCCTTAAAAACCTGCAAAGTTCTCAGAAAAATTTATTTCCATAAATTAAAAACACACACAAAAGAAACAGTAAAATTTTAGATTCACACAATATTGAACAGAAACAAAATGCCAAGAGCGTGATGGAGGCTAATGGCACAAATGTACAAGTTCTCATTGAGCTATTTGTTACCTTGATAGCATCATACAGACTTTTAATCCACAGTTACTATCCATAGTCTAGAAAAGCACCTGGAACATAATATACCAAAGGCCCACCTGAAATAAAATACAATGGATGAGAATTGCTTGCAGGAAATCATATCCAGCAAGCACAGGAACTCAAATGTATGCAGACACAAGCCAGCCAGGCAAATGCTGTACATACATTAAGGAGCATTGGCTGCCCCAGTCATAGCATGATGAAAACAATGAGTTTTTTCTTCTTTTTTTTTTTTTTTTTTTTTGAAAGTGATCTTTCTATCTCTGACAATCAGCAAATTTAGAAATTTAGCAAAGAGCTGCTTGGCTCTACTAAGAGACAGGACATGGCAAAAGCTTTGCAATCCTTCTCAAGCTGTTCTGGCCATCAGTTTGTGATGTACTTTCCATGGTGATACAAAAACATCCCCACTGGAGTGGGTCCACTTAATGAAAAGGCAAGTGTCCATATCCTACTGCTAGGGATGTATGCATGACCTCAAAAGATGAATCCTCTACACTTTTGTCTTTTAATTAGCTGTGACAGAAGCAGCTCAGAATGGAAATGCTCAGCTTTTGCCCAGTCATCACTCCCAGTGTACAAGCAGCAGCCACAAGGAACATGGCTGTTCCATGAGGGCTGTAAACAGAAACAGAGGTGGGAAAGGAAAAAACAAAAAAGTGCATAAGCAGGACTGACACCTGTATGCTGGGGAGGGGAAGAGATGCTTGGTCTCCACTAGCTTACATTGTCATACAAACACTAAACCAAAAGAGAATAATGCTGTGTGTGGGTTTGGGTTTCCACAAACTAAGGTCTGGAGAAGCTAAACAACTGCAACATCATTTTGTAACTCCTCCAATTTCTGTAAACTGAAGAGTATTTGAGTGTTTTCTTTGCTCTCTCCACTGTAGCTTGTAGGAAAAAAGTTCATAAATCTTATTCCAATGCAATCAGAAACAAGAGAGAACAGGGAAGAAAGTAAAAAAACCCACCCTAAACAAAGCCCAACATAATCCAAAGGAAAAGACTCAACACATTCCATGTTTTGAAGCACATTAGAGATCTGAACTTCTCCTGGACCCGTCTCTTCCGCCCCACCCCAATCTTTATTTCCTTGAAAGCCCCAGTAAGGTTACAGTTACTTGTGTCACTGGAAGCCTCCCATATTAATAGAAGGTGAATGAATGCTCTGTAACAATCCCATTCTATAGCATAAATCCATAAAAATATATCTCTCACTCTGCCTACCACTTCCAACTAGTCAATAATTGGGCTAATAAGCCAACATAGAGAAACTTTCAAACATTTTTAGGAGGCAGTTGATCTTTGTTTTTTAGGGATTTCTTTTTACAAAAATAAAGAGAATCAATTAGAATGTTCTACAACAGCCCAGTAAGTTAACCAGAAAAATACTATGTCAATATGTTCAAAGTTTGCCTTGTTATTTTACCCTCAAACTCCAAACACTACTACTCTAAGTGTGCACTCCTCTCTTTTCTTCAATCTTCCTGATTAAAGATAATTAGTCTTCAAAACAAGAATATAAACTTCTACAAATCCCAGCACATAAGCTGGGGGCAAAACAAACCCAGATTAGATTTCTTTCAAGTCTCAGGCACACACAGTGTAATAATTCTCTTCCATTCTACTCTCAAAGCTCTGCAATTGAACAGATTGCTTGGTAACATTTAGCTTTCTGTTTGGTCAGTAACAGAAGTGGTAGAGCAACAGAAGGTAATGATGGTATTTGCAGCCCTGCATTTATTGGGACTTTATAAAAAATACCCACCCACTAGATATTTGCTCCATTTGAAGGTAAATAGAAACTCTATTATATGGGTAGATAAATAAGAAAGTGCAAGTTCAAGTGACAAGTGAAAGAAAGAACAGATTAATTAAATTTGAGCATCCCAGCAACAACAGCTTTGCCTGAATAACTTCTCTAGGCACTAAGGGACAGAAATTACCTGAACAGCAGCTAGCATTGGAGTTATGCTTCAAGTTCAGTTTAACAGAAGTTATGCCAGAAGGGAGCTCTCTTCCTTCCAAAGGTAGAGCTGAGAAATTGCCCAGTGCTGCATCAGATAATTACATATGGCCTTGCATAACAAAACAAGGTCACATACTCAGAGGCTCTTTGCACAGCACTGGCTGTAATGTACAACAGTGCTGTACAGAGAATATCTAATTATGAGCTACAGGAATTGTAAATCTAAAATGGTAAAAAAAACCCCTTCTTGTTGACATTAAAATCAAGTTAGTATGAATGGAATTAAAATAACTTTAAAACAAGTATCCAAGATTTTGCTGGTCTTCTCTGCATGCAGCAGCTCAGCTCAATTAAATAAAAATCTCTGCCTGTGTATCCTGCAGCTTAACACCCTCATGGACCAATTACCTTTTCCTCTGGAGAAGAAGTTGGCATCAGCCAAGTAAGTAAAAAATCTTCTATTTGGGAAAAAATAGTACTGGGCACCATTTTTCCTTAAAACATTAGCTTTTTTGAGTTGAATTGTGTTAAAAGAAGCATATACAAAGTGCAAGATATTTAATGTCTAAGTATGTGGGGCTTTTGCTGCCTGGAGCCAGGAAGGGCAAAGTTTCTTAGAAGGAACCTTCTAAGTTAACAGAAGGAAGAAACAATTGAATGATAACCTAGACAGCTACTTTTAATTATCAAAACGTTAGTGGTTTATCAAGAATGTGCTCGGTAGAATTTTTCTTTATCAAACACCATATCTCTTTTGTCAGCTTGTTAAAAATAGCCATTACAGTAACAACAGCAGACTCAAATGTGCAAATGATCTGGAGTACAGAGTTCTAGCATCACTGAAGGTGCACTACTTCCTCCCTGACACTCCTACTCTACCCCCAAAAGATACATAAACATAATTAATTAAATATAAGCAGTAATTTCCAGAGGTTGAGAAAGGAAGGGTAAATTTCACATGGCTGTATTACACTCAAACAGGGACTTAAAAGAATCCCTCCAACAGCATTAAAAAAAAATAGCACCTTAAAGAGGGTCACAGCCAAGAACTGATTATCAGGTGTTAGAGCAGTGGCAGAGTAAGGTATGAAGAAGTCAGTAGATTTCTCCCAAGGAAAAAATACTAAAGAAGCTGACTGGACCATTTCCAGCTAAGGGGCTCCCTCAGATGCTGGAGGCCTGCTCCTGCTCAACCTGCTCTGCAAAAAAGGCTTCAAGGTCCATTAGCTTCTGACTCAGAAGAACATCTAACTCTGCACTCTGCAGTGCAGCCCTTTTAGCTCGGGTGAAGCTCCCCACTGCTTTGATTTTGCCTCGTGTCTTCCTTTTCCGGGGAAGAGTAAAGTCCTGAAACTCCAGGATCCGCTTTCTCTTTTGCTGGCTGACAGAGATCAAGTGTCCATTTTTCTCCTTGGGCTCCTCAAAGATTGTTTCCAAGCTCCTGGGAAAAAAACAAAGAACAGAAATCATGAAAACCGTAGCAGCAGCCACCTTACACTGACAGGGAGACTGGGGGATTTCATAACCCAGGTAAACAACTTCTAACTTTTAGATTTTTACAGCCCCTCCACACCTCTTGTAATGTTATCTGCACCTCCTACAATGCACATTACTGCCAGCTGAGTTGTTATTGATGCACAGACATTTGGGTAGAATCTCTTTGTATTTCAGTTCTAAAGCACAATTACAGAATCCTGATTTTACAGAATAAATAAGTTTGACCATTTGATGACAGGCCATGATTGTTACTATTTTAAAGAACATGTAATTCCCTTTGAATTTTGGAAAGTAAGTACTGCACTTTGATGGAGACTGGAATGAATGGATAAGTGAAAAAATATATAAATCCATACTTAACCAGCTGCAAATTCTTAGTTCATATTCTATTTCACTTTTTCAAATCCAAACAGTAAAATACACTATTTTCAAATTAATTTTCTCTAGCAGTTTAAAGTAGACCAATTTTAAGAATATATCTCCCTCTCAGCTTTCATACACCTTTTATCTCCCCCCCCACCAATTAATTTACATTTAGGAAGGAGAACCAACCTGGCAGGAGGAGGGGACTTATAGTTCTTGTTTGTGTAAATTTCTTCTAAACTAAATTCTTTCTTCTTAAGCCTGAAAAAGTAATGACAAATCAATCTAGAAAGAAGAATCCCAAAACAACCTCTCTTCACAGCAAGCAGATTTACAAGAAACAAGTACTGTTTGCATTCTGTGCCTAAATTAAATGCTAAGTAATTATGCTTTAAGTAACTGGGGACCAGGAGGAATGAAAGATGAGCTCATTAAGTACATAAAGTCATACAGTGTTTCATAAGGGTGGTGTCAAGGCTTGCCCTTTCTGCAGAGATCAATATTCCTTCCAGCATTCTGTGATGCTTTGAAATAATGATGCTCAAAAGGGGAAATCTCCTTCACCTTTTTGTGAAAGCTGAGAAGGAGCCTTACAGTTTAACAGATTACTACTTCATCTCTTGAGACTGGTTTTAGTTATTGACAGTTTCCAAGCTGATCTCTGAAGAAATGCATTCCTTTGTCAAAGGTGGTGCCTGTGTTTAGGACAGAAGTCAAACCAGATGAAATATGACTAATCTGACCAGTATGACTGGCAGGCACACTGGATGATTGATTGGAAAACTTTATCAACATCTGGCACTGTGATTCCCCAGTTTTCACTGAGCTAATGCTTCCCTGAGATCATACCCCAAACAAAGAAACTGAAAAACTCCAGCACAATTTGCATCAACAGAACTTCCTAACAGATAATTGCATCTCACTGTGGACTGCAGGTTGACTGATTTTCACTTGATCAATAAAACTTCTTTCTTCTTTAGAAAAATTATTGCATTGCAGCTTGCTTTTTCACATTTTGCCTAAACTCCAGTCAGTAGTTTTGATCCAGAAGATAGAGCTGTGTCAATCATTTCTTGTAAAGGAAATAAACATCAGATGTCACTCAACAGGGGCTGTATAAAATAGTGTGGTAAGAGAAGCATCATTGAAATGATTCCACTCAAATGCTTTGAGTCCATTTCAGAGGCACTGCTCACCTTTTTGGTTTGGGCAGTCCCATTGGAGTAAGGTTGGGGTCTGGCTTAGGAACAGTTTTCCTGATTCGGATCTGTGAGACTTTCTTTGGCCTCTTCTCTGGCTCAGTCTTAAGAAAGAAAGATGGAAAAGTTAAAATCAAAGAAATTAAAACCATACTAGTCAACAGAATTCCCTTTCATTCTGAATATGCATAATCTATAGAATAAACATTCCTCTCTGGTTTGCCACCTTCTTTCTGCTTGAATCAAAGCAAGCAGCAGCACAGAGCAGGACCTGCACCCTGTTTTCTCTCCTCGTCTTTAAAGAGTTACTTGATAATATCCACCAGCAGCAGCTTCAGCTTCTGGAGAACCAAGAGTCTGAGAGATCTAAAATATAAAATGAACTCACTTTTTTCAGTTCTGTGTCATCCTGGGATCTCAGACAGGCTGGAACAGAAGCATCTGCTTCATCAAGGGCAGGGATGTGGAGCTCAGATGCTGAAAGCCTGGGGGCAGATGGCAATGGCTCTGGAAGTGTGTGAGGCTTTGGGAATGGAGGAGGGAATGAAGTGTCCAGACTGTAACAGAGAAAAAGGGAACATGTGTAGACTGATACCCAGCTGATAATGCCACACTATTCCACACTCAGGAGATGTTCCTAAATTGCAGTATGGGCACAAAAACCCAACACAATTCACAGAAATGGCCCAAGTAAGTGAACTCTGGTGCACACATACAGCCAAACCTGCTGCACCCCACATTGATACTGACACCAACTAAACTGCCAGAGTATTTGAACATGTCCTTTAAAAGCCACTCTTTTCTTTTTCATACAGCTAAACAGTATACAACCCTGTATATGAACTGACAGAAAGGGATCAATCCTCCTTTTCTGCCAGCAAATTTCCTTGACACAACTATTAACCACACCTTTTGTTTACAGATAAAATATAGCTGTGACACCTGCCATCCCTACACTTGGAAGGAACAGAAAGAAGTTTCAGCACCTAGCATCCAGTTGCTAAGGCAGAAAGGACTTATATCCAAGTAAGGAGTCAAATTCCTATCCAAGTAAGGAGTCAAACTTCTATAGTCTCATATATTCATTTCATAAGAAGTGGCACAACATGGTTGAAAGTAACAGAACTGTTCTGTGCACTGTTCTATGTGGTGTTTGCATAACTGCCCCTCCACTCCTCCATTTCATCACCCAGTCAGCATTCCTCACCCACTTCCTAATCAGAAAGCTGAAAGCCAAAATGACATTACAATGGCTTTCTGAGGAAGGTTATGGTCCCACTACTCAGGATAAATACCAACACCCCAGATACTCACTGTGTCACATGGCCTGCAGTCTGCAGGGCTCCCATGCTCTGGACAGGTGAGTGTGGTAACATGGCACAGCTGGGTCAAAGAGGAATGAAAAAACAAAACAAAACAAGACAGACAGAAATTAGGGCTACACTATAAAAAGATGAGGGAAAAATTATTAGTATAAACTGGATTGTAAGACAAGATGCTCATATTGGGAATGAGAATGAAAGACTAAAATGATACAAAAGAAAGCCACATCTGTTTAGGTAACTAAATTTCATTGTTAGGGAAACTGTCCTGCTTTCCTTTAAAAATGGTATTAATGAGAAAAGGAAATAAAGGCACAGAAAGGGAGTGAGACAGTAATATTAAAAGTCATAATTATTTGAAGTCTGAAAATTGTAATTCTTTCTATGAAAGTCTATTTTCCTTATTAAAAACCTCAAGTTTTTACAATTTAAGTAACCAGAAACCTTGAAGGACTTGGTTACTAAAGAAAATAATGCATAATGGCAACAGTAACAGGTAAAAGGAAGTACTTCCATTAAATTAATTCCCTGTTGTCTCTGACTCCCACAGCCTGCAATACCCTTAACTTGATTGGAATAACCAAAGGCCTTTCCATAAGGGCTGGTAATGACCAGAATTCTGTGGCATAGAAGTCAGCAAGGCAGCTGTAAGTCCTTGATATTAAGCTTTACTTTTGTGCCCAAATTGTTAACAGCAGGAAATCACTCAGGACAGCCTTTTTACTACATTCAACAGCAAATCTTGTATTTGCTGTTCTCTCTAACCAGCAGTGAAATGCACTTGACTGTTCTAAAGCAAAGAAGTTACAGCCAGACTGGAGTTCTACAAGGGAAATGAAAACCAGCCATGCTGGAAGCACAGGGAAGTCTAACTACACATAAAGAGGTCAGAGAGACCCAGTTATTGTGTTTATCACTTATGGCAGAACTGTAACATTTTGTTTCAACATTCCACTCATTATTCCAGTGTTACTGGAAGCTGTATCCATAGTGCAGCAGAGCTCTCTCTGTTAGAGACAGAGCTTATTGCTTTATGCAATAATAATACAAAATTACAAGGACAGAAGGAAATCACTTTAGAAATTTTTAATTCAAATAAGCATTAATTAGAAAAAAACTTCACTGAAAGAATGCTTTTATTATTGACAGTGGAAGGGACAGTGGAAGTTAGGTAGGGCAACTACTTTAGTTCCTTGTTCTCCTGGTTATCAAGAACACGAATTGTGAGTGAAATATTTTAAAGAGGACAAATCTTTTCCAGATTAAAATGGCCCGCAGGGAACTTTTTGATTTTTCTGATTTTTAATTATCTTAAAACAGGCAAGAATTTCTGTCATAGAGGGAGCTGAAAAGGCTTTTATACTGCACCAAACAAACCTCTAATATTTATGTACCAAACATCTGAGTGGGACAGATTTATGTCTGCCTCATACACAGAGCTGTAAGGCATTTTGGAGAAAAAAAAAACAAACTGACTTTTAGGGTATTTAACTCTGGATTATTTTTCACTTGAAGATGTTTGATTTGAATACTCTCCCTTTGGGAAGAAGATCACCACTCATAGCAAAGCACTTTTCCAATGACTCCTTACACTGGGAATGAAATCCTCTTACACATGAGCTGACTGGATGTGCTGTCCCGAGCTGCTGAGGAGCCTGCACACTCAGGGATGTGGGAAAACCCCAAGTTCTGATCTCCCAGTGCAAGGAGAGCATGCCTCAGCAACACAAAACAATGAATTCACCTTATACACACAACTAAGTTTTAAAAAGATGTTTTTTTTGTTTTTAACAATGTGTTCTTTTTAAGTTTAGTGCTCAAACTGTACTTTAGTGGTATGATCACTTTCAGAGTATGGAATGAAAATGGACGTCCCATAGAATGTGCTGCAAAAATTGTCTCTATGCCATTATTCAACTTAATTCTTTTAGTGCAGAAAGCTCCAGAATGGAGCAGTGCTTTCACAAGCTCACTCACACCTTTGGCAAACATTAGAATTTATATTAAAAAGTGATACATTTTTAGGTATGTTACCCATTGATACAAAGCAAAGTGCAGCATTTGTTATCTGGCAAGATTTTTGGTTACACCTGTGTTAATCTGTGACAGAGGCTAAATTCAACAGCTCTCCACAGACTGCCACACTAATCAAACCAATTAATTAAATAGACTTTGGTAGAGTGCTCATGAAGCTCTCTGCCCAGGAATTGCAAGGTGACAAAATCAGGGACTGAACTGCCCTATGTTACTGAGGGATAAAGGGCAAAATCTTTGCTCAAGAGCAAGCAAAAATCCTGGAACAGATCTAGGAACTTCTTTCATTCTTTTTATTAGCAAAATGATCTTAAATGCTCATAGCAAAGTAAAATTAAATTTGCAAGGTCGATTTCAGTCCTCTTCCCACTTGTAACAAGATTGACCCATGGAGAAAAATTCATTACCAATATTAACTGGAGCTACATTTGCTTGTGCCAACATCACATAGCATGCACAGAGAGGTTTCAATTAGCATAGAATGGTCATGGAATACAATTAAAAATGTTACTGAATGACACCCCCCCAGCCCTTTACAATTCTTCCTGACCTGATATTGAGCATTTTACAGTGGTTCCAAGGGGTATTTGTGGCTCAGACCTCTGAAAAAAACTTTCCTACCTCAGAAATCCAGTTCCTCTGCAGTCACTCTGAATAGACCTAATGAAGTAGCTCACCTTTTGCATTATATACTCTGATGCATGGTGTGTATATTTTGCAAGGGAGAAGAAAATAGAGTTAGCCATTCTGCCAAAACAGGATAGTATTAAAGAAGCGAAGGCAAATATATTTAAATTCAGCTAAAAGACTGTTCTGTAAGAAAGGATCTTCCACGTTGAACCATTCCTGGAGCAGAATGTGTAGATCTGGAAGAGGAGAAATTGACCCTCCAGTGCAAGCTGCCATCACCCTCTCCCTCCCAAAAAGGAGCAAGAATATACCCTGCACACATTTAATCTCAGAAATAAGGTGATGGGTTTTACCTGTTCTCGATGGCCACACTTGGCTGCCACTTGCAGTGATTGGAAAGGAGAGGAGTGATTTCGGAAGGACAGACAGCGGGACCGTGCTGACTCCATATGGACAACACCCTGCCCAGGGAGTACGGCAGTGAGGACACCAGGCCATTGGACACACACCTTGGCAGCCTGGCCCCTTTCAAACCCTGGGCCAGCTGGGATATAAACAGTCTCTGGATGGTAGGAATATGGCTGGTTAAGTTTCTTCTTCTGGTCCAAATCCTGTAACATCCAGGGGAAGAAAGTGCTAACACTGTGTGAAGGCCGAGCGTGGAACAACCTCCTCTTCTTCCAGCTACAGTGTTTCTTCCAGGGTCAGGATGAACAGCAACAGTCCTGGGGTTTGTTGTGGAGTGAGAGGAATGGAGATCATTATTTACACAGGAATCTTCCTGGAAAGTTGTTGTATCTGAACAGCTCTGAGAAAGGAGAAAAGACAAAGTCCACTTTGAAGCTGGTGCTGGCGTTTCTCTGAAAACTGGGCTGTGATGTACAGAGTGCTGGGATGTAATCCCTCTGAGGTCTGTCACAGGACTGGAGTCCAATTTTATGTGAAAAGAAACTGGGAAAACTGAGGTGTCCAAGAAAGAGGCTGGAGGCTCGTGGCTTAAGTCTGAAGAAAGTATTTTGGTAGTTTCTACAGGATAAAGTGCCAAAGGCTGAAAGCTGAACATCTTGGTGCACCAGCTGTCAGCCCAGCGTGAGTGTACGTTCCTGTTAATGCAAGAAAAGGCTTCCAAGAGATTTTTAGATCTACATTGGCTGTACCTGTCACCCACTGGAAGAATTTCAGAAGAATATGGCAGGGGTTCTAAATTACGGCTGCTTTTGGCAGGGGCCAGGAGCTTGCTGGCCATTGCAGACAACTTGCTCAACAATGCTGGTTCTTTGGTACATTTTCTAAACTTCAAGCTGTTCAACAAACTGCATCTCTTGGCCCTCTGCCTTGGCATATGCACAAATCTCATGGCTGTTTCCTTTTCCACTGTCGGTGGTTTACATGGAAAGTACAAAGATTCCAGAAGAGGGTTTTCCTGTTTAGGGAATATTTCCAGGGGAATCTCAGAGACAGGGGAACTTTTCATTGTTTTGATTTTTCTTACGGATTTTAGCTGATAGAAATTGGGAACTTTTTTGCATGTCCTTCCAGGCTGTATTTTTAATGGAAGAGGTCCTCTTAGTTTATTTGTAGTTCCTCTTCGTTTATTTGTAGTTCCAAAGGCACCAGGGATCCCATCATATCCTAAATTAAGGTTCAGGTTTTCCATTTCTGAATCCTGAGTCTTCAAAAACTGTGAACTAATAAAATCTGTGGTAATCTTTGGCCTTTTAACTTCTTGTAAAGTGCTACATAGTTTACTTTCACTGCCTCTTACAGCAACAATCTCCTCTGAAGCACCTCCAAACCTGGTACTTCTAGATGTCACCAACTCAGCTGAAGGGCTGCATAAGAGTTCAGAACTGTGCAACATACTTGGTTGCAGTATGATTTTTGCTTTCTCCTGATGTTCTAACTTCTGTTCTTGTTGTGCCTTGCCCAACTGATGTGCTTCCATCTTTCCATACTTCTTCTGTATAAATACTTGACGTTCCTCTATTTGATCAAGTCTCTCTGAACATAAACCCCCATTTTCCTTGCAAACTGCACCCGTTGGTATTTCGTCCTGGCTTTCTGTTACTTCCTTTACATTATCTTTGCTCTGTGCATTTAATTTGTAAGGCACACACACTTCACTGCAAACCACACGGTTTGGGGATGGTTCTTTGCAACTCTCTGATAGTGCGCTCAGAGGTGGAGAAAATGTGGGCGTTGCATCATCCTGCACTTCTGGGGCAGCCTCTGTGGCAGATACAGCTCCAGCCTCACAGTCATGCACAGTTTCTGAAAGTACACTGGTACTTACTGAGTTTGGGAGCTTTGTATCATTTTGTCTTTCTTTTGAAAGATTATTTAGTTTGGATCTTGGGATTTCTTCCAAAACCTTTCCATAATTCTCAGTCCTGAGGGGGACTATTTTGCTACCAGAATCTTTAGAATCTTCCAACAAGGCCCATGAACAATCTTTGGGCAACCTTCCTCTAGGGGCTACCTCTTTCACTGTCATCTCCTGTACACAGGTATTCTTAAATTTCTCTTGACCAGGAGGACTTTTTGGTGAGCTCATGTCCATGTCTGTCACAGTTGTGGTGCAAAGCCCCTCACCTTTCACACTTTCTTTGCTGTGGGCACAAACTCTTGAGCTTTTGGCACCATTCAGAGAGCCAACTGCTGATTCATTCCCTGAAGATGGAGCCTCAATATTGCTGGATTTTTTCTTAACAGAAATTGTTACAGAAAGAATTTTTGTCATTGAAGTATCTTTGCTAAATTTTTTGTCTGCAGATGAAATATCTCTTTGTGTATTCTCAGGTGACACACACAGCTTTTCTTGCTCAGGCAGAGAGATGTGAGAGTTCAGAGCTGACACAGATTCTGAGTCCACCCGAGTCTTAGTAGAAGTTTTCTGGAGGTCAAACTTTTCAGAATGGGATGCGCAAATACCCCTTTGATCATCAGTTTCTTTACCAGGCTCAAAAGTTAACTGTGGGCAAGAGTTATTTAAGATAGGAGTTACACTCAGACTTTCTCTGTTTTCTGTATCTGACAGCACATTTGTATTTTCTGGCTTATCTGTATTCTTAAACTTCTCTTGACCAGGAGGACTTTTTGGTGAGCTCATGTCCATGTCTTTCCCAGCTGGCATGCAAAGCCCCTCACCTTTCAGACTTTCTTTGCTGTGGGCACAAACTCTTGAGCTTTTGGCACCATTCAGAGAGCCAGCTGCTGATTCACTCCCTGAAGATGGAGCCTCAATATTGCTGATCTTTTTCTTAACAGAAATTGTTACAGAAAGGATTTTTGTCATTGAAGTATCTTTGCTAAAAACTTCAGCAGAAGATGAATCACAATTATCTCTTTGTGTACTCTTGAGTGGCATACACAGCTTTTGTTTCTCAGGCAGAGAGATGTGGGAGTTCAGGGCTGACACAGTTTCTGAATCTCTCTGAGTCTCAACACAAGATTCTTGGATGTCAAACTTTCCAAAATGAGATGGACCAATGCCCCTTTGAGCATCAGTTTCTTTACCAGGCTCAATAGTAAACTGTGGGTGAGAGTTATTTAAGATAGGATTTATACTCAGACTTTCTCTGTTTTCTATATCTGAAAGCAGATTCCTATTTTCTGGCTTGTGTGAAAGACTCCCATGAATTGATGAAATGGGCAGAAATGGAGCACTAATTGTATTTTCCTGGTTCTCCACCAACCACTTTATCTTTGGCAAAGATTGCTGCATTTTGTTTCCTGCAAACACCAGCTCTGCTTTCTCTTTTGCACATTGGATAAAACGAGCCTGCTGTGAGCACTGTGCTTTGTCATCAGAAAAGTTTTCTTCAAGTGCTCCTTTATTGTTTCTTTCACATCTGTTCTCATGTTCTTGCAGTCTGATTGTCTCCTCTTCAATTAGATCACTGATGGAGTCCATGGATCCTGAAGAATCTTCATTTTTCACACCAATTAAAGAGTCCAATCCCATTACATTCTCTTGTACAGCTCCTTTAAACCTGGCTTCTCTTGCACATTTATGGTCCAACAGAGGCAGGTCACCAGCTGTTTTTAGCAGAACCTCTTCACTGTGATTAGGGTCAGTTTTGTCTCTTTCCACAGAACCGGTTATGCTTTGTGAGCCAGTGTTGGGTTGGGTGGTTAAACTTTCTAATTGTTGCTCACTGCCCAGCACTGGGACATCAGACTCAGTGTGACAGGGATGACACTGATTTCCCAAGGGACAAAGGGTCTCCTCTGTTTGGCCAGCATGTTGTGTTGGAACATTGACATTGTCCAGTGCTGGCTGTGGACCACAGCTTGAAGGGCTACACTCAGAGGGATCAGCTGTGAGCAATGGCATTTCTTCCTGCTCATGTTCTCTCTTCCATGGGCCTAGCAGAGAGTTGTAAAATCCAAAATTATGAGCACGGGTGTTTTTGTTCAAATATCTGACCAACAGCTGCTCATTAGTCCTATTTCTCTGATTGCCTTCAGGAGCATTTGGGGAATCCACAGCTCCTGTTTTATCAAACTCATCTGTCTGGGAAGCACACGTGCCAATGTGTTCTTTTGCCTCATCTCTGTCACAAACAATTTCACTGCCCATTGCCTTACAAAGATCAAATTGTTCCACAACCTCCATATTCTTATTTGAAACCTCATCTCTTGCCAAGGTAGCAGCAGACTTCTCTGCAGTATATGCTGAGCAAAACATGGTTTTTCCTGTGGGAATATAATTTGTCCCATGCAGAGCTCTACCTCTGTTGCCCCAGTCATGTTCACAAAGAAGAGATCCACGTGCCAAAGGGGTGTGTGCTTTTGGAAAGATCATTGCCTCCTTACTGTTATATCCTGATGAAGACACTCCTTCCAAATTATCCTTTTCTTCAATGTTATCAACTTCAACACCAAAAGACTGACTGTTCAGGAAAACTTCATCCACACGTGTACTCCCTGATAAAATACAGGAAGTGCTGGCAGCTGTACACTGGTTTTTTATACTCTTGTTATTACGAAGCCACGTGTGACAATGTTCATGTTCTAAACCAGTGATCACTCTCTCCATATTTCCTGCAGAAGATTTTTTATTTATTTGGGATACTCTGCTTGCTGTATTAGGGTTATCAAAAGTCATGGAATTTACAGAAGACTTGAATTTGTCTTTATGAAGCAAAACTTCAGCAACTTGTTCTGCTGGTGTTCCAGAAGCACCAATTAATTCTTTTCTAGACCAATTATCCCAAGCCTTGTCCCTGCATGAAACTTCATTATTAGTACAAGGAAGACACTCATTACAATGAGGTTCTCTTGATTTTTGTAAAACAGGAGGTAGAGTTACATTTAGCGTATAAAACAAATTTGTTTTCTTCCCAGTGGATAAGCTGTCATTACTATCAGCTTTTGCAGCTCCAGCTAAACCACCAGCCAACTCTTCTGATGTTTTATTGCTCTCAGATTCCTTTTCAAGCAGTTGTGCCTTGGGTGAGTCTTTTTCTAGCTTGGTACCAAGATGAAGACAGCTGTGGTTACTGAGAGGAGGGATTTTATTGGCAGTACTATAAAAGCATATGTCTCTCTGCCGGGTTTCATGGGAAGCAACGTTACTTGTTTCCACCCACAAACTATTTTCTTTTGTATCATTCTTGCATGGGTCACTGACAGAGAATTGCCACTGGTCCTTTTTCAACTTATCACCTTCTGACAGGAATATTTTAAATTTTTCTTTTGAGAACTCCTCAGGAGATGAAGCAACAGAACTAAAAACTGGAGAATGACACTGCGCAGAATTAGCAGCCTTTTGAGCTTCAGGCCAGTGACAAATTTCAACATTATCTCCCACAGCAATTTTTCTCCAGACTTCAGCTGCTTCTTCAGATTCAGAGCTGTATGATTTTCCTATAGCAGCACTTAATTCCCTACGATCAGTTTTTGCACTAGATAATCCTTTTTTCCTTACCACTGAGATCTGCTCCAGTGGTACAGATGTGGAGGTTTGGTTTGTTAAAAACCCAGTTCCATGATCATAAAGAGTGTGGTGTTTGATGTTTTGGGGAAGGTACTTCTGGGGGGTTTCACTGATAATTCTGTGAACTGCAGAACTGCCTTCTGGTGGCATATTTCCAAAGTCCAGATCGCAGACGCTTTTCAGAACTGGACATAAAACGTCAGAACTTGGTGTGGAGAGTGTTCTACAGCTTTCTGCCGAGAACAACTCGTGAGGTTCATTTTGTTCAGGTACAGGACCCTTAAAGAAGTCAAAAGCATCATTTTCTTCATCCTGCTGACAAGTCTGGCAATTAGCAAACGATGTACTGAGTTCATTAAGAGGATTTTGTCTGGGTAACTTTTCTTCTCTAACCTCCAAAACAGATACACCATTCCCCCCTGTTCTCAATGGCATGGCAGCATGGGCTTCTGACCCACTATAGTCACTTGTTTTTTGTGGATGATCTGCAGCTGCTCCAACGTCCATGACTTTAAAAGGCTCTAAAAAACCTAAGATGCTGGTTTCTGAAACCCCAGCTCTGGCCATGACTGTGTCTATGTCTGGGCATTGACTGCCCTCAGGTGGAAGACCTGTACTCACTCTGTCATTCCTGTATCCTGCTTTACTAAATATCCTAGTCCCATCAGCCTTCATACCTTGTACTTCTTCAGTGAGCTTTGGCAGAGTTTCAGCTGTCACCTGAACATTTGCTTGGTTTTCTTCTGCATAAGAAAAAAAAAAAAGAAAGCACTCAGAACCATATGCTAAATTTAGAAGGCATTCAGCTCATTAAGTACCTTTTGTTGTTGTACACAACACTCCGTGCAGTGCTGGTTACCAAATGTTCTTAAAAGTGAGAATTGATGCTATCAATTTTAGTACAAGTCTTTAGAGGAAACAACAAACAATTCCACCACAAAGCTAAGGTAACAAAACCAATCCTTTTCAATACAGACACTTCCAGGAGCAGCAAGCATTCCAAGTCCTGCACATTTCAGATTCCTCTAATATCAAGCTAGGTGAATGCAGATCCTGTAACTTAACACACAGGAAGCCATGGCCAACATTAAAATAATGCTTATTTGTAACATCAAAATTCAACATAGGCTGGGACTTGATCTGCTCCAGCCTAGAAATAGGCTGGAATTGTGTGGCCTTTTCCATTTCTTCTTCCTAGGAGACATGTCTGTCAGTAACTCATCCACAAGAAAACAAGACATATCTCATCTGCCCAAGCAACTTGGATTATCCATAAAGTTTCTTCTGTAAAAGAAACTTCACAAAGAAGGTGCTAATTAACACTTCACAAAGAAGGTGCTAATTAAAAAATTACAGTTACAGTAGAATATCTTCATACTCAAAACTTTACAGGGAACATATTTACTCAGACTTCTGCAGATCTTTTCCCTGTTTCCTAGCAAGCAACAAGACTAGATGGCATTCATCAGCTAAATACAAATTTAGGTAAAGACAGCAGGGGGAAAAAAAAGAAAATAAGTACTAGATTCAGGCAAAGTGACCAAAGAGCTAGAAAATTATGGAGGAATTATAATGAAATTAATAATTACTTTAGCTGTCCTCTTTCTTTGGATTCTACAGCTTTTAATTGTATTTTTTTAGAACACTCAAAAATGAATGAGTAATACTTTGTACATATATATGTTATTACTGCTCTCATACCTCCATCTTTGAAACAAAAGGAAATGCAAAAATCTGCTATTAACAATCTCTTCTCCTTTGGAAACAAATAACTAAAACACATCTTCTACAGAAAAGGTCTTGAGGCAAGTACATACCCTGCCAGGAGAAAGTAAAGCATTAGGTTTTGATAGTGTTATAGTTCCACAGGGTAATACTTTCTAAAGGAGCCATCCCACAATCACTCATCTGTTTTAAATCAACAATAACTGGGAGAGAAGCAGGGGCTGGATGGAGATGTACAGCTAAAATACTACCTGTGCTCCTCAGAGATCCTGCAATTTCAGTGCAATAGGTTCTCAAAGACTTTGCCTCTTGCTCATTTAGGTGAGGGTCCTCCTGAAACAGGACAGAAATATGGTCAGACATGGTTATTTATGGTTAGATAGAAAAATGGTTCGATTTTCTGAGGTGTGTCATGTCTCAGGGACTGCATCTGCTCAGCTGGGTTAGTTCAGAACAAGAAATTCATTAAGAAACCTCCAGACACATCAGCCTTGGCCAGAGGCAGCCTTGCATTGCAAGGGCTTCACACAAGCACTAAGGATGTCTCCCCAAAGCATTGCTGTATTTAGCAGTAATGACATCTTGTGATGTGGCAACTAAAATGTAAGTACAGGGCTTAAAATGCAAATTGTTGAAAATTGGAATGAGAAGAGTAATCCAGTGTCCAAGTCTAGTTCACACTGCCACTAGACTCCTGGGAAGATGTGTGTCTCTATTGGAACTTGGCTTCTACTATTCCTTGGGCACAAACCCACAAACCCAGGAACAGGTGACCTAGATCTGCCAGCAAAACCACCAAACCAGATCCCACAACCAAACTACCTGCATTTAGAAATATAGGAAAATTCATCTTGAAAACTGAATGACTATAAAGAATTTAATAATTTTAATTTCACAAAAGTGATAAATCAATTTTTTAAAAAGTCAAATACATCAAACAGATATCAAAATTTGGAATTAAACACACAAAATTATGCAACGCCCAATAATTAAGGTAAAACACTCAGCTGTGCACCTTTTTTCTGTTATATATCTGCCTTACACCATTCCAGCAGTATTTAAGCAAGTGAAAACACTGCTATTTTAAAATACTGCTGGTCTACTGAATTATTGTCTAATTATTAGACAATAATTAGACAATTATTGTCTAATCAATTGTCTAATTGATGTGGCTCCATCTTTTTCACTGGAGCCACAACAATCCAGGTACTGACCCACACACACCCCCCTGGATGTGCCCAAGGCCAGGCTGGAGGGCGCTCTGAGCAACCTGGTCTAGTGGAAGGTGTCCCTGCCCACGGCAGGGGGTTGGAACAAGGTGACCTTCCAGGTCCTCTTCCCACCCAAACCGTTTTATGATTCTTTACTGGAGGACACAAAAAAAGAACGAGGAAACCCATTGCTAAACCCACTGCCTAGAGACTCTAACCCTAAATTCAAATTATCACACAGGGATTCATTTCTGCATTCACTTACTTGTTCTGACCAGCTTTCCCCCAGAGTTAAAGGACAACATTCAGCATGATGGTCCTCAGCACCTTGTGCCTCTTCATCTTCTTTCTGGTACCCATCACCAGAACAGTCTAGTTTCCTAAAGCGTCTTTTTCTGCTTTTTTCATCCTCTGCAATGTCTCCAGCCTGTCGTAATTCTTCAGGAAAGGGTTCTGCTGGCCCATGGGAAATCACCTGGAGCACATCACCCAAATCCTGTGTCTTGTGGCAGAGGTTTCCTATGGCAGAAGTCCATGGCCCATCAGACTGTGCATCCAGGCCCAGGCTGGGCCCCGGCCCTGCCATGAGGGCCCTGGAGATGCTCTCTGGCAGCCCAGTGTACAACTCCTCTATTACAGCAGACACAGAAGAATCAAGGAGAGACTCCACCCCAGATGAGAGCATCAGGGCTGTTGAAGATCAGTTGCCCTGAGCTTTTCAGTTTATCCTAAAAATAAAAGCAACGTTAAATCAACGGACATTGGATTAACCACAGAAAACCCTGAGCTGGAAGGGACCCTCAAGGATCACTGAAATCCAGCTTCTGGACTAGATTAAAATGAAAAGCTTAATTCCTCAAGATTCAAGTATATGTGTTTAAGAAAGATACTTCCAAATATGTCTTTAAGAAAGGAGCTGAGGAAGATTTGAGTATCTAAGGAAATGCTTCATGAACAAATGAAGAGAGTAAAGCCAAATAGATATTCCCAAGCCTCATTTCCACATTCACACAGCTCCCTGCAGATATAACCACATCTTCTGAATAACCTGAGAAGAGGGGTTTGCATCCGACATCCTCCTCCTTCACTAGAACCAAAGCATTGTTGGATTTCCTGGGATTTTCATGACTTTCTAGTCTTTGGAAAAAAGCTCCAAGTTTCCTTCACATTCTGTACCACAAACGAACACTGCCTAAGCCATCAACCACCAGCCTGTGCCTGTCATTTTGTGCTGTCCCGCAGTGCAGAGGTGCCTTGTGCCAGGACACAGCCCCGCTCCGGATCCGCTTCGGCCCGGAACCGAACACGGGCGGCGGCTTTGTGAGCACGGGACAGGAGCCCCGCCTGAGCCGGCACCGCTGCTGTCGGTACCGGGACAACCCCGCCGCGCAAACGCCGCCGTCAATCGCTCCCGGAGGCTCACGGACAGGAGCGGGCTAAGCCAGGCCTTTAGAGGAGCCCCAGTGACTCAGTTTAACCAAACTCGGGCTCATCGCCGAGCGCTGGTCTGTGCTTCTCTAGCAGCCGGTACAGACACCGGGGAAACTCGCACCAGCCTCCCGGGAACACGGGAGGCCACTGGTCCCGGGAGAGCATCACCGTCCCGGCGGTGCCGCCCGAGCCCAGCCGCGCCGGAACCGGCGGCAACCCTTTGTTCCGAGCGCCGCCGCAGCGCCGACAGAGCCGCCCCCGAGCCCCGCTCCTTCTCCGCGGCAGCAGCCCCGCACCGGCCAGAGCCGAGGGTCCGCAGCTGCGGCGGCGCACCGGAGATCGCCGCTCTCGGTAATTACACAACCGCCGGTGTCTCCCCCGCGCCCGGGCTGAGCACGGCCCGCGCCGCCCACTCGGGCCCGCTCCAACTCCCGGCGGGCGGCGGCGCGCGCAGGAGGCGGGGCCCGCCCGGCGCACCCCGCGCCCCGCCCGCTGCCGTTACCTGAGCGGCGGCGGCCGCCGGCCCCGCTGAGCGCGCCCGCCGCGCCGCGCCCCGCCCCGCGCGCATCACTTCCGCATCCGGGGCGGGCCCGCGCGCGGAACCGGCAGCCGCGGCTGTGGCCCCGCCTCCGGCAGCGCCCGCCCCGCCCCTCACCGGGCCGGGTCCGTCCCGCCCCCGCGGTGGGCGTGTCCCCCGCTCCTTCCCACGATGGCGGCGCGGGTGTCACGTGGCGCGCGGCCCCGGACGCGGAAGTGCCGCGCGGTACCCGCGGGACGGCACCGGCAGGGCAGGGCCGGGCCGGGCCCCGCGTTGGGCACTCCGCGAGCAGGGCCGGGACTGCGCCGCGCTCTGCTCTGCTGTGGCACGCTCGGCCCCGGCCGCGCTGCCCCGGGGCTGTGAGCGGCACGCAGCGTTGAGGTGTCCGGGCTTCCTTCGCGCCCGGACTGCGCCGTTCTCCCCGGTGTCCTTCCCCCGGGGCTCTGCCGGAGCCGCCGCGCTGCTCGCTCTGCGCTACTGCCCCCCGTGCGGGTAAGGACCCTGGCGGGCCCCTGTGCCCGACCGGCCCTCGCCGCTGCTCCGGGCAGGCACTCGGGTGTCTCGATGCGCTTCTCCTTCCCTGTAAGCCAGCGGCCGAATGGACGCACGGTTCCATGGCTGTTTCCTGACTGTAGGCACGGCAGCGGACTGGAACCGCTTGGCTTTGTTTGCTCTCCGCTCCGGCCCTGCTCTTTGAGGCGCCCTCGGTGCGGATCTGCCGCCTCGCAGCACCAAGCGGCGCTGCTTTCCAGACCCGCACCACTTCCAAGTTACAGACTTTGTTTTAACAAATTTTAGTTATACGGGGCTTTTTCCCCCACCATGACTTTCTAGCTCGGTCATTGACTTTTTGTAAAGCACTTCTGCAAGCTCAACCCTTTAATCTATTACAAAAGCACACTTTTAGTCCCTCTCTCCTTGTGCCTGTACCTGTAGCTGCTCCGCACTCTCCTGTGCTGGGCGCAGCTCTGCCGCGCTGCGGTGAAATCGGCCGGGACAACGCGCTGTGTTCACGTGCAGAACGTAAACAATGGTTCTGCATTGACAAGAGATCTGTGTTTGCTTTCCTTTCTATGTTAGATATGCAAGATGCCTTTAACCGTCTTGGCTCGAAGCGTCTGAGAGGAACTGGAGCTCAAGATGAGAACCAACAAGGTGTACAAGCTTGTCATCCATAAGAAGGGGTTTGGAGGCAGTGGTCAGTATCTCCTTGCTCATAACAGTGAGACCAATACTCAATTGAAAGCAATTGTTTTATTGTAAAATTGCAGTTGTAAAAGAGTGAAGATGTAACAAGCAGTATTTCCAGCCAGAGTCTGAAAGGCCCTTTCTGATAACAGGATACAGCAAAATAAATGCACGTTTGTTGGAAGAGACCAAGATTGTATCTAAAAAGAATTGCTTTATTTTTTCTTCCTCCCTTTTGTTGCAATACTTTTCTCTTGATGTGGTGTTTCTAGTCACCCTAATGAGCGGTATATATGGTATATACGTCAGTGACTTATGACTGCACATAGATGTGTTTCTGAGCACTAATAACAGTGCTACTGATTGGATTGCTCACTGTTTCTAGACTTACACATTGATAAATCTTGTTGAGATTCTATAGTTGTCTACTTTCCTGCTGGTGTTTGTTATATGAAAAGTACAGAAGATGATTCTGGTTGCCTAAATAAGACACAGTCTTTTGTGAGCACTTCTTTTGTGAAAGTTCTGTTGAGTTGTTTATGCCTGCAGGAGTGGCTGGTTGGGGACCCTGTCATGTGGGGAATAGAAAGCATTTTGCTAATGTGTTCATCTTGGTTTGGAATATTTATGTGTGCTGAGCTGTTGTAGGCAAACATGCAGGTGTCTGTGTTTAGTATATGTCTGTTCACTGCCCTCATTCATTTCTGTCTTGTAGATGATGAACTGGTGGTGAATCCTAAAGTATTTCTTCAAATCAAGCTGGGAGATGTTGTGGAAATTGCACATCCCAATGATGAATACAGGTGAATTCTCTTTGCTGATATCAGTGAGGTTGAACACTGAAAGGATCTGTTCCTGTGTAGTGCTTTCTCGAGTGAAAGGCTTTTAGGGCTGACATAACTTTGCTTCAGGATGCTGCCATAATTTTTTTCTGCCTAAAGAGAAGTAAAGAGGTTAACTTTAACAAGAGTGCTTCCTTAAAATTGATGCAATTCTTTGTGTTTGGTGTTAGTTTGCTGATCTTCTGTAGGCCAAGTAGCACCTGAATATAGAATTGACAATGTCTGTATCCTCTTCCTAGATCTGCTGTTACCTAAGGATTATTCTCCTATCCTACAGTATATCCTAGTCAAAATTAAAATTTTGTGGCCTTGTTGTATGAACCTGTTCATCCTTCAGCCTCTGTCTGAAAGGCAGCGGTACAGTTGTGTGAGGATCTGAGAGGTTTTGTGTGACCTGGTTTTCCATTTGTAGTTTCATCTTTACCTCAAGAATGCCTCATAATTATGGAGAGTGTAAGGAGCAAGACAGAGAGACAGGTGGAGAGGATGGTGTATGAACCCTTCTAGAAAATATTAATGTTTCTTTTTAGCTTATCCTGTAGTCCATGTTACTAAATAGTTTTGTGTGTGATTTACCAGAGACTGTTGGTATCTCAACTTATCTACCTTTTTTCTCTTCTCCATGCTAGTCCCCTGCTTCTCCAAGTGAAGTCACTTAAGGAAGATCTGCAGAAAGGTAAAACTTGAGACTTATGCACAGTAAAATCATAGGAAGGGTAACATGGCTGGGCTGTACCTGTGACTGGCTAGCATGTGTATTTCATTTCATATGAAAATCAATGCTTTGTCTGTTTGGCAAGGGGAGGATTAGAATTTTAACAGAAAAGGGGCAGTTCTAAATCTGCCTTTGTTTGGGTAACACAAGTATGGTTTAAGCAAACCTGGCCTTTTGGCCTGAAATCTGTGTTTCATGGCAGTCTGACTGTGCTGGTTTTGTGCCTGTAAACCACTTGGAACCTGTTGGTGACATTGACTTCTCTGCTGTCCTTTCTTGTTCCCTGGCAGAAACCATAAGTGTGGACCAGACAGTGGCACAGGTGTTCCGCCTGCGGCCGTACCAGGATGTCCATGTCAATGTTGTTGACCCCAAGGTCTGTGCTTTTGCCACTTGTTTCCATCCATTCCCTCACTTGACTCAAGTTACAGCCCTGTGACTTTGCATCTACAGTAGTCTGGGGGGGAAAAAAGGCTTTTAGTTTTTGTTGAAAGCTATTTAGTCTTCTTCTCTAAGAAAGTGAGCCTTAGGCTTTTGAATTATTTGTTAGTTTGTTATGTGTCTCTTCTCTCCCTACAATCTCTGTTCTCTTTTTGAACTCTATGATTCTGCTTCAACAGAGCTTGGGAGAAATGTAGATATTTTCACATATATTTAAATTTCAGAAATTCATGAGAACCAGGCACAATAAAGAAAAGCAGAAAGTAGCCTAGTCAAAAGAAGAGCCATGGCCTGGATTTGCTTTATTTGGTACCACAGAGCCTCTTAAAGAGAGGCATTTCCTGTAAATGTTCCAACTATTTAAAGAGCTGCAGTCAGAACTTACATTCTGCACAACACAAAAGTCTGCAGGAAATGAGGTTTCCTTAATGTCATCAACAATGGCAATAATTTATTTCAGCTTCCAATGTGCACTAGACTTACAGTACAGATTCATTCCTTGGGCTTTTTCTGATCACACTGAGCAATGATTGCAGCTCACAGTAGTTGAGGTACATGCACAACTTTGTTATTTATTTGTATGGGCTTCCCCTTTATCTTGCAGTTTTAGGGACATTGACTTGCTTTTGAATGGCCCCTCTTGTAACATTTGGTTATTAAATGAACAGATTGGTGTGCCCTACTTAAAAACACCCACTAAAATCTGAGCAGTGTTTTTCATCCATTTCCCAGGAGGTGACCTTGGACTTGGTGGAGCTGACATTTAAAGATCAGTACATTGGGCGTGGGGATATGTGGAGGCTGAAGAAGAGTTTGGTAAGGCCCCTGCTGCCCTTGGGCAGGGTGCAGGTGATGAACCCTTAGCTTTTGCTTGCTGAGAAAGAAAAGAAGTGCTTTGCAAAATGCAGAGAGCCAAAGACAGTGCCTACAGCTCCTGAGGACTTTGTGCTTTGAGTGGCACATCAGAGTTGGAGAAATGGGTGTAAATGTTGCAGAAAAACAAATCCCATCCTTTCCTACTCCACTGGTATAATTCTGATTACTGCCTTGGGCATTAAAAATGCTGTAGAGAGTTTTTTTGCTTATGTTCTGAATTTTAATGATTGCTACATTTGGAAGGAATTGAATCCAAATGTTTTTCAAGTAGAAGTGTGCTGAAGTGTCCCCTCCCTGAGAGTACCACTTAATAAGCAGCTATTAGAACATCTTCTGCCTGCATCTTTGAAGTGCAGTCTTTAGTTCCTCTAAGTGCAGTGAATTAGGCAAATGATCCCAGTTAGAGCTGATCTGTGTTAAAAGTGATTTTCTGTGTCTATTACAGAGGTTCTGTAGGCTGAGCTATTACTTGTAACTACACTGAATGGGTTTTGTGACTTCTGTCATAAAAATCATGTTTGAGTGCCAGTGGGTTTTATGTACATTGTTCTTCTCACTTTGAGCCTGCTCTTCTTCTAACACCTGTAACTCTTCTTTCCTAGGTCAGCACATGTGCATATGTCACCCAAAAAGTTGAATTTGCAGGTATCAGGTCAGTGTCTCCTCTGAGGGCTTACTGTTACTTACTGCTTTAACTTCATAATTTTTAAGTATCCAACTGGAGACTCTTCTCTGAAAACTCCTCCATGTTTCATTGTTCCCTCACTCATCTACAGATTTCTGTCTGCACCATGGGGTGGGGGAAGGCTTCTATCTGGTTTGGGGTAAAAGAAACTAATAGTAGGGCAGCCAGCTACACTTGTGGCCTCTGATGGAGGCCAAATAATTTTATTTTTATCTCTTTGAATATTTACTCCCCTTCCTAAGCTGTACTAATAGTTCAGAGGAGATTACTTCAGTTGCTTTTGGGGTGACACAGGGACCAGGAAATGTGCAAATGCAGAGGGAAATGGCTCTTTGACATACTTTGGGTTAAACATCAGGTTTTAACCAAATAAGTCCATCCTTGACTGCAGATTTGGTTACATCTCTTACTTGCTCAAATACTGATTCTCCAATCTTCATATTCAAATATTCTGAACTTTTCTTTCAGAGCCCAGGCAGGTGAACTGTGGGTAAAGAGTGAGAAAGTCACTTGTGGATACATCAGTGAAGACACCCGGGTAAGAGTTCAGGAAACAGGGGAAAGCAGTTTTTCCCTTCTTTTCCTTTCCTGCCAGGATTTTTGTAATTCTGCCTTGCCTGCAGATTTGTGTGGACCATTGGAATTGGCTGTGTTGTGAGGTGAAGAATGGCAATAAGTTCAGGACAATGAATCATTATTGAACTTCAGCTCTGCTAGGAATGACTTGTTAGAGGGGAAATGCCAGCTTGTCAGAGAGGAATGTCCCTGTGATGCCAGAGTTGGATGAGTTGCTGTGTAGTTGACCTCTTCATTTGGGCCTTCTAATGAATGTACTTGGTTTTAAATGAGGTCTTGCCTTCCTTTGCAGGTGGTCTTCCGCTCCACTTCTGCCATGGTTTACATTTTTATCCAGATGAGCTGTGAGATGTGGGATTTTGATATTTATGGTATGTAGGGAACTGTGGCTGTGGCTGGTCACAGCTGTCCTTTCTGCCCCTGCTATTTTTTTCTGCTACTACCAGCAAGCTAAAATATCCTGCCTTTAGCCTAAGCAGTGCTCCAGGGTGTGCTGTGGTGTTTCCTTAGATCATTCCTTGCAGTGCCACCCATTTCTGTCCCTGTCTGTGCCATCCTCCTCCTGTCCCTGTAGAGCCTGGGTACCATTATCTATGTCAGCCATGAAATCACTGTGAGCACTGGAAAGGTTTTCTATGGAAATGAACATGTTGGGTGATGGGGGCAGGTGCAAGTTTGTCAATCCTGAAGCCAGAAATGTGTGGAAGTCCTGTGCAAAGAGGACCTTGATGTTCTATATTTCTCTAGACATTGGCTTCTTGAGGAAGTGAAACCTGCCTTAGCCCAGGTTGAAGTTGGTAGCTTCAGCTGGAAGTATTACAGCTTTAGGCATTAAGAATGAGTCACTTCTCTGTTGTCATCCTGGTTTTTTTCTGGCTTAATTCTTTAGCAAACCTCTTGCCACTTCCTTTGACCATGTGTTTAGGCATATGGAACTGGGCAACTATTCAAATCAGAGCAGGGGATCAGTTGAGCATTTTCTGCCTAAAACACAGTACAGATGCTTTCACAGCATGCTGCCAACGTGTTGGAAAAAGGAATTAAAGGTCTGATCCTTCTGGCATTGTCTTATGTTTGCATCCTCTGAAAAAAATGATGCTTTTAAATCTTTTCTTCATAAAACAGTCATGCTTTTTAATCTTTTTACCATCTTATCTTAGTGATATTGCCCTTTATTATGCACACAGCTGCTCGAGATTTAATAATTATAATTGTCCTAGAATCTTAGGTTTAGATATGCCCCATATCTAACTTCTATAGATGAAGTAACTATTGTTATCTGATGCTTGGGAGATTTTTATTTTGCAGGGGATCTATACTTTGAGAAAGCTGTGAATGGTTTCCTTGCTGACCTCTTCACAAAATGGAAGGTAAATAGTTGACTGAGTTCAGTTTTAGTTTTTTATTTTTCTGTAATTGTTAGGGGCATCTCTCTGAACAGTAACACATCAGAATATCAAATTGCTGTGGGTATAAACAAACTGTGTCAACTGTCTGTTTTCTTAACAAAAATCTTGGCAATTACAGAGAGGAGCTTCTTTAGAGACTGGTGGAGAGTGCTCCTGGTAAATGTGATATGGCCAAGCAGCACAGAATCTGCAGGACAGACCATTTGTTATTTCAGAGAGGCTGATGGAGCACTCCTGCAGATCCATTAATGCAACAATCTAGGTTTTGTTAGTTACCTTTGCTTCTAGCTATGAGGGAAGAAAGGCTGTTACTATGTGTATATACACAACTTTCTACCAAATGTGAGTTTTCATATTCTCTTTTTGCATTTGTTCTTCCTGGACAGGAGAAGAATTGCAGCCATGAAGTGACAGTGGTTCTATTTTCGAGAACATTTTATGAAGCAAAATCTATAGGTATGCAAATTCTCTATTTTCATGTTTCCATTTTTAAACCGATCTTGTCTCTTGAAAGTTGGTCACAGGCTGACAGGGACTTTTTTCTCTTTTTTTAATTGCCATTTTCAAAGTATTCTCTACCAAGCACAGTAGGTACACAGCCATTGTTATGAAAGTACTGCAGTCAAGACCTTACACAGAAGAGTGCTGCAAATTTTCCTCATCATACTCAAGCTGTCATATTGGTTTAAAAGCAGTTTTTTATTGTATAGGAGGTCTGATATTTCTTTTTAGTTTGCTTGCTGGAGGCTTTTTGTTGTTTTTTTAGTTGTTTATTTTTACTGGAAATAACAGTTTTTGCTGGAAAAGATTAGTCATTTCTATAGAAGAGCATAAGATAAGATGTGTTTTTCCTTCCATTTCAGATGAGTTTCCTGAAACACATCGTGCATCAATTCGGCAGGATCACGAGGGAAGATTTTATGAAGATTTTTACAAGTATGTTTTCCTCCCAGTTCTTTTCACCTCTTGTCCCACACTGTGTGTGCAACCCAATGCACCCTTTTGTGCAATTCTTTATCGTTTGTTCATCCCTCTCATTTCCCCTCATAGCTTCTTTCCTGGGCCTCATCAGGCTGTGTTTTCTCTAGAGTTGTAGTGCAGAATGAGAGGCGGGAGGAGTGGACCTCCTTGCTTGTGACCATTAAAAAGCTTTTCATCCAGTATCCTGTGTTGGTACGACTCGAGCAAGCAGGTACAAGAATCTTCCTTTCCCTGCTTTTATCCTTTGTTCTCTCCTCTTTTTTAAAAAAATTATTTAGCTTTTCAGTGAACTATCCATGTTTAGTTGGAGTCTGGTGTCATGCTACTTAGTGCTCTCCTGGCTCGGCAATTTGCCTCAGTTTTTCTGTGGAACTTAATAACATCAATTTTACCATTTACATTTTGCCATTTACATTTTTGAACCAATAGTATTTAGTACAGGTGTAATTTTCTGTGGGTTTTTTATTATATAAAGCTAGTATACAGGAATAATGATTTGGATTTTTCCCATCTGAATACTTTTCCAGAGGGCTTTCCTTCAGGTTACAATTCTACCTCAGCACAAGGGAACTACCTGGAGGCTATAAACCTTTCCTTCAATGGTAAGTTACAGGCAATGGGTAAAAATACAACCATTAAAACAGCTGCCATTAAATGGCTGTGGACTTAGGTTACTTCTTCCTTAACACTATGAAGAGGAGGGGAATATTAGGGGGTCACCTGCCTTTCTCTGAAAAGAAACATCCAGGGTGTTCTGACAGTATTGCTGCTTTCTTGTCACTGTCATATTTTCTGAAAAATTCTCTTTGCCCAGGATTTTCTCCTGGGAAGCTGAGAAGCCTCAGCTTCTCCTGTTTTGCTGCTTTGGAATGTGGTCTGGAGATTGTTTATCCAACATGTGAATTGTTTTTACTTAATGGCCAATCACAGCCAGCTGTGTCGAGCCTCTGAGGAGTCACGAGTTTTTATTATTCATTCTTGTTAAGCCTTCTGTCTGTATCCTTCTCTTTCTTTAGTATAGTTTTAGTATAGTATTCTTATAACACCACACCACACATAACATGAAACAAAACATAACATAAAACATATAACATAACATATAACATAAAACGCATAACACATGACACAATGTAACATATACCACATGACACAACATATATAACACAACATAACATATAACATATGACACAACATAACATATATAACACATGTAACACAATACAACATAACATATATAACACATGTAACACAATACAACATAACACATAACATATAACGTATCCTATAACACATAAAATAATGTAATTAATATATAAAATATATAATATATAATAATAAATCAGCCTTCTGAGAGCATGGAGTCACATTGCTCATCTCCCCCTTGTCCTGGGGACCCTCACAAACCCTCCATTTCTCTGTGGCAGTGTTTGACAAGCATTACATCAACCGCAACTTCGACCGCACGGGGCAGATGTCGGTGGTGATCACGCCCGGCGTGGGGGTGTTCGAGGTGGATCGGCTGCTCATGATCCTCACCAAGCAGCGCATGATTGACAACGGTAAATAACTCTGCCTCTGCCTCTCTGCAGGCAAACCCAGCTGCTTCTGGCTGTGAAAAAGTATCTGCTGTAAGCTGTGTGCTGTGTCCTTAGCTGCAAGACTTGTGTCTGCACTGGGTATTGAAATGAGCAGATTTTCAGAGTGCTTACAGGCATTTAGTTTCTTTTGTTTGTGACAGAGAACTTCACCTCTCTGTGCAAACCTTTCTCTTAAAGGATAATCTGGCACAAGTTGCATTAGTTTAGGAAAATAATTTCTGGTATCCCCACAGGTACTGTTGGTTTGTAGCCATACCATGGGACCATTAACTAGCATTTTTCAGTATTATTGCCTCTTATAACATGATGTGAATACACATTGGGTCTTCAGTTCAGATTGGTAATCTGTTTTGTCTTAGCATATCAGTCCTGCTTGGATAGCTGAACCCTACTCTTGTCTCTTTACAGGGATAGGTGTGGATTTGGTGTGCATGGGAGAGCAACCCTTGCATGCTGTCCCACTCTTTAAGGTAAGGGTGCTTTCCCTTCCCTTGTTCCTGCTACAAGTGTTACTCATTTTGTGACTGGCTGGGTACAGGTAGTTGCTTCTCAATTACTCTTGCAGCTCCATAATCGTTGTGGCCCTGGTGACTCACGAATGGGTGATGACTACAATATCCCACACTGGATAAATCATAGGTAGGTGAATTCTATCAGCTTTTGCTAAACACTTCTGCTTTGCTTTACTCTTCATAATCTCTTGAATTCTCTTTCTTATCTCCTCTGCTTTCCTTGTGAAGCAAAGGAAATATTACATTATTCTTGCAGAACTCTGGGCATTAATGCAACCTGACAGGGTTTTCAAACAGCTGGTGTGAATCACTGCAGTTGTGTAAATCAGGAAGAGTTATGTAAATGGCACAGTAGCAATGGATGTCTTTCTGTAGAAAGAGAAAATGAACTGAGCAATACAGGTGCTAAGCATATTAAGAAGTGTCTAGACTGAGGCTGTGTAAGTATCAAAGCCCTGTCATTAGGCAAAGAGTAGCTTCTTTCAACCATCCTTCAGTGTTTTCCACACTTTTTTTATGCACAGAAAGGTATCCCTTTATTCAATAGCTGACCCAGGTTCCTGGTCTGCTTACTGTGTAGCACACCAACTGTGTTGAGTTCTTAAAGCCACACTTTTTTTTCTTTCAGTTTCTACACATCCAAAAGCCAACTCCTGTGTAACAGCTTCACTCCACGGATCAAGCTGGCAGGAAGGAAGGTGGGAATTTTCTGACTTCTATTTTCTTACTAGCTTGTCCCATAGCTCTTCTCAATCAAGCATCACAAGTATTCCAACAGCTGGAACTAAGTTTTTGTGTTCAAAGGCTGTGAAAGCAAAGCTGCAAGGTTTGTTGTGGGGATTGTGAATGAGAGGCAGTTTGTAGGTCTTTCCTTCCTAAGTTAAACTGGGTGAGAAATGTTTTAGCCACCATAAAAATTAGTTTCGTTCTGTAACAAAGAACTGTATGGAGAGGAAGAAGGGTGTTGAACATTGTGCTTTTCACACAGGTCTGTGGAAAGTATCAGTATTTAATATTTCTGAAACTGTCTGGCTGTCTCACTGAGTCAGCAAGCTAAACTTTGTCTGCTTGGTCACACTGGGGATGTTTCTTTAGAAAATGCTGACTGATTCCCTCCCCTCTGTCTTTTGTTGCTCTTTTTTTTTTCTTTCTTGTTTGTTTTTTTGATCACTTCACACTTCCTTTGTGGGATCCTCCAGCCACTGACAGAGAAAGCAAAAAATAATCGTGATGCCTGTAAGTAATTCTGTTCTGGAATGATCTGTCCCACTCACTCCCAAAACTAACCAAGACCTGCAGGAAGACAATGACACTTCAGCCCAAGGAAGGCACAATTGTTACAGAAAACCATCAAACTCATATTTGAGTATTTCCCACATTTGTTATTTGGGATGCTAATGTGCATGTGCCAGTTGACTTTTTGGCAATTATTAATTTAGTGTTTAGGATGTATGGGGGAAAGACATTATGGCCTCAGCCAGCCTGAGGCACCACCTTTGATAATTGAGCTGCTGCAGCTGCTCTGCTCATGACACTTTGGGATTTCTTCTGGAATAGATACTTTCCTTGGGGGTGGGAGGTGGATACTCTGCCTTGCCGACCTTGAACATTGTTGAAAGATGTTCCAGTGCTGTATGACTTTTATTTCAGCATTAGGAGCTCCAAAGGATGCTGAGAATGCCTTGCCCATCCAGGTGGATTATGATGGCTACGATGCCCAGGTGTTCAGACTGCCGGGCCCAGCCAGAGCCCAGCGCTGCGCCACTTTCAGGTGAGAGGCTTGGGAGTGCCCTGCTTCTGGAGTAGCCATGTTATGGTGCTTGATACAGAAAACACTTGGAGAAATACAAAGAGAATTGGTCTCCACATGCTCACAGTTGAACAAAAAGCTTCATCTCTGTCTGATCTTCATGGCTGGTTGTCTGGTGTTTTACTTCTAAAATAGTGGGTGGGATCTAGGAAAAAGCATAAATCTATTTTTCTTTAAATCTTTCATTTTGTTTGAAGTGGAATAAAGTTAGTCTATCTAGCAGACTTTTCAAGGGGGTTAAGGAAGTATTTGCACATTAGACTTGCACAGGGTTGTAGAAATAGGTTGTTCAGTGCACTGGTTAGTAACTGGTGAACAGAGTGGTGAGGAATCCTCCCTGAAAATGATGCTTGTCTGAATGAGAGAAGAAGCAGAAAAGCTGAGTGCAGGTTCTCAACTATTCCATGTCCTTTTGTCTGTTCATTTGAGCAGCCTGTAGGAACCCATGCTTATAGTAAATCAGGGCAGCCCCAGCAAAGGGAGAAAATGACAAGGAGGACTCCATTGGTATCAGAGGCTAATTAATTACTTTATTATACTATATTACACTACATCTTAACTGAATCTGCACAAGCACCCCACTCAACTGCACAGAATCTGGTGACTGTCATCCAATAGTCCTGACACACACAGGGATTCAATTGGTCAATGAATCAAAACACTCACACCAGAATCCTGTTACCAATTACCAATTCCCTTCAGGTAAACAATCTTCCACAATGCATTCCACTTGTGAACAACAAGAGGAGCAGCAATTGAGATAAGAATTGGTTTTTCTTTCTCTGAGGTTCAGAGAATGAGAATCCCAGAAGATATCCTTGGGAAGTTGTGCCCTGCTTTTCTCTGTGAAGAGGAATGTGGCCACACATGCTGAAAGATACCAGCACAATTTAAACAGTTCATAATTCCAAGGAGTTTCCCTATAGCTACGTGGTTCTGTCACTGTGGGCTGAGGTCTCTAGGCTCGGCCACATCTCTGCCAGGTCTGTAGGATTGCAGAGGGAGCTGAGCAGGTCCTTTCACAGCCCTTGTGCTGGAAATGTTCCAGTGTTCTTGTGTTGTGTGATGCACAGAAGTATAAATTACCCAAGCAGTCAAAAAAGATAGTGGTGGCTTCCCTGTAATGCTCTTCTTGAGTTCACCTGCTGAGCACTGAGTCTTTTGCAGGCCTTGAGCCTGTGCCAGGGCCCTGCTACCCTGGCCTTGACGTCTGTTTGCTGCCATCCCGTGAGCAGGTCGGTGCGGGAGCGGGAGAGCCGCACCAGGAAGAGCTCCAGCTCGTACGACGTCTCGTGCAGCCCGTCCCTGCAGGGCCGCGCGCTGCCCCCCGAGGAGGTGAGGAGCCAGGCTTCTGACGACAGCTCCCTGGGCAAGATCTCCAACATCCTGATGATCCCACGGCCCCACCTGCACCAGTGTGAAGTCAGCAGCTCCTTGGGCTACACCAGCACCAGAGGTCAGCCTGGGGCATGTGGGAAGGCGCCTTTGGTGGGGAGAGAAGGGGGAAGTTTGTGTTGGTGGAGATGGTGCTTGTATTGACACTCATGGTACAGCTCTTCCATAGCTGCAGCTGGGTGTGCATTCTCCCTTTGTCATCCTTGTCCAATTCCATTGCTTTTTTTTTAATAGCTTGTCCTAAATAGAAGTGTCCTGACACTGATTTGCTCTTTTCCCTTGCCTATTGCCTTCTTTAGTACTTGACTATTCTCCTGTGCCTGCATGCAAGTGTGGACATACACAAGGAACTTGTATTATCCAGGTCACCTATAATCTATTGAATGAGAACTGGCCTTAGCAGTGAGCCCTAGGGGCCCCTGCTTATAAAATTTCTCTATGGGGATTTGTTGTCATTAAGACTCACTTTCTGGATCCTTCCTTTTGACAATGTACTGCTGAGCTGTCTCAGTGTGTTAGCAGTGCTTGTACTCCTCTTTTCTTCCTTTCCAATTTAATTTTGTTCTCAGACAGTATGCAGTATCTTCCACAAACCCAGCTCATTTCTAGGTAAATTGTATTCCTCCTGCAACTGTTTCATCTTCTATAAAATTCTCTCCCTGAAGGCTCTTCATGGTTTTTTTCATGCCATGCTGTATGACACTGCTACCATATTTATCCTGTCTCAGGAATCGCAGTTGCTGGTGTGGAGCTGTTCTCACACAGTGAGAGTGACATCACATCTACCATTCATGTTTTCCCCTGCTGTCAGTTAATACAACTCTGTTCTTTCTTTGGTATTTCTGTTACTCCTTTAGTTTGAAGGAAGGCTGTGTGACCCAGCTGAAGGTGTTCAGCTGGATGAGGATGTATGTGGATTAGGACTGGCAGGGAGGGAGGAGTCAAAGAAACTGAGGTTTTTCACGTGTTGTATTTGACAATATAGAATGGTAAATGAGACCCTTCTCTTTGGGATTTCCACTTGTTGGGCAGAGTACTCAGAGTAATTGCTACTTATCTATCTGGTACATTTTTCTCTCCTATTTCTAAATAACTGCACTTCTGTTCCACACTGAATAGCGACAACTAACTGGTATCTGTGGAGATCATGTCCCATGTCTTCTGGGAGTAATCCCTGATTTCAGTGCTCAGATCTGAATGTTACAGAAAAGACACGTGTACAAGGCTCAGCTGTGGCTTCTACTGTGTCTTTGGTACTCATCCTGAAGTTTCTGTTATGTCAGACTTTTGATTTCTCAAGAATCCTCTAAGGTCTGAGTAGCCTTTCATAATTGGCTTAGCAAGTGGTTTCTTAATGGATTCATTTAGTAGAAGTTTATAGCAGTGCTGTAATGGCAGATGGAGTAATGATTTTTCTTGTCTGGGTTCTTGTTTCCATTGTAACTTTCAGGCAGGATAGGAATTGCTTTCAGCTTCTCCTCTTGCTTATTTTTTAGGTCTCCTTATTTCCCCTTACCCTGGGCAATCTTTATATCCCCGAGCCGTTAATTCTCTTGTGCTTGGCTCCTGCAGGGTCTCAGGCTGAGTTGTGTGGCTCGGTTGTGTTTTGCAGATTTCCTTGAGAACATGTTGGAGTCACAGCAGCGCGACTCCAGCGCCCCGGGGCGGTTCCACGTGGGCAGCGCCGAGTCCCTGCTGCACATCCGCCCGGGCGGGTACGCGCCGCAGCGCGCCCTCATCAACCCCTTCGCCCCGTCCCGCATGCCCATGAAGCTGACATCGAACCGCAGGCGCTGGATGCACACCTTCCCCGTGGGTGAGCTCCTTCATTGCACACCTTCCCCGTGGGTGAGCTCCTCCTTCATTGCACCCCTTCCCCGTGGGTGAGCTCCTCCTTCATTGCACCCCTTCCCCGTGGGTGAGCTCCTTCATTGCACCCCTTCCCCGTGGGTGAGCTCCCTCACTGCACCCCTTCCCCGTGGGTGAGCTCGCTCCTTGCACACCTTCCCCGTGGGTGAGCTCCTTCATTGCACACCTTCCCCATGGGTGAGCTCCCTCACTGCACCCTTCCCCGTGGGTGAGCTCCTTCATTGCACCCCTTCCCCGTGGGTGAGCTCCTTCATTGCACACCTTCCCCGTGGGTGAGCTCCTCCTTCATTGCACACCTTCCCCGTGGGTGAGCTCCTCCTTCATTGCACCCCTTCCCCGTGGCTGAGCTCCCTCCTTGCACACCTTCCCCGTGGGTGAGCTGCCTCCCTGTGAAAAACGCCAATCACTTGTTTTTAAAATTTTAAAAGTTTAATAGTAATAAAATGGTTATAAAAATAGTAATACAATTAGAGTAATAATAATTTGGACAATTTAAATTAGGACAATATGAGACAATAAAGACAAAGAGTTACAGACGTCTGGGTACCTTTTTCTGGGCAGCACAACCCCAAAAAAGGACCCATGTTAACAAAGGATTAACTCTCAAAAACAACAGCCCGTTGCATATTCATACACCTCATCCATGATGCATAAATTCCATTCAAACACAGGATTCTGTCTGGTCATCATCAACTTCCTTCTAATTCTAACAGCACCTTCGAGGCGGGAAGAAGTTCATTTCTTCTGATAAGAGGGCAATAAATTCTTTTTTTCTGAAAGATTTAGGTGTCCTGGGGCTGCTGTCTGGTGCAAGTGCCTCATTCCTTTCTTAAAAAATCCCACTAACATAGTTCTTATTTTAACTACAAAAGTTGCCTTTTAATTACAAGACTACATTTATTATTAAAATGTTAATACAGCACTATTAATCAATACATCAAAATAGATATGGTAAATATCTGTGTAGAGCCATATAATATGCACTTTTCGCACTCCCTGCACACCTTCCCCGTGGGTGAGCTGCCTCCCTGCACACCTGGCTGCTGTGGCTTTGTAATCCTTGTCCAGGATTAGCACAGCAAGAGAGCCAGTGAGAGCTCTGTGGTATTAAAGTGCTCTGCACACTGCACTCATTAGTGTGCAGGCCAGAGCAATCCTCTTTTGGGAAATAGCTCTATTTGCAAACAAGCAGCAGCAGGTACAGAACAATTCCTGTTGAAGGGAGCCTAACTCATAACCCTGTTGAAGGGAATTGTAACTACAATTCGGGTTGATTTTCTGATGCTGAATTGTTTGCATAATTGTTTAATGCCTTTTAAGTAGGCCCTCCAAAATGTTTTCAAAAATATTTTGCTTCACTTGTTTCAGAGGAGATGGCAGAAGTTCAAGGCTTTGAAGATTTTGTGAACATGCTTTCATAATGTCCGTTAGCTCTCATTGCTCGTGCTGTTGGCAAAAGAGGGGAGAAGAAACTTAGGAATCGGTGTAGATGTGGTGATCAATGATCCAATTGTACCTGTGTAGGTCCCTCAGGAGAAGCTATCCAGATCCATCATCAGACCCGGCAGAATATGGCAGAAATGCAGGGCAGTGGGCAGCAGGACCTGACGCATTCCTCTGCAGAGCTGCTGGAGCTGGCTTACCATGAGGCAACTGGCAGGTGAGCCATTGGCTCAGTCTTCAATGTCGGCTTTGTAGACCATGAGATCAGGTCTGTAGATAACCAGCTAAGCTTTATTTCTCTACTGAGGGGATGTGAGTAGCTGGTTCTTTGCTGTCCTGCAAAGGCAGTGCTTTGGTTACTGCTGGAGGCAAACAAACAGTAAGGACATTTATGGAATGTTGTCATGGCCTTCTCTGTGCTGCTGCCCTTGTGCCGTTCCATCTCTGCAGACATCAGCGAGGGAAGATTTGCTCCCAGCCCGGGCTGGGCTGAGGCAGAGGGGCTGAGGGCTCGCTGGTACTTTGCCAAAAGCAGGGGATGGCACGAGTGAGCAAGGCTGTACAGAACAGGCTGCTTTGTTTCTCTGCAGACACGGCAGCTCTCGGCATCCGGGGGATGGCGGCTCCTTCCTGAGCTTCGGCGGGACGGAGGAGTTCGGGAACGGGAACGGGCTGGGGGCCGGCCCCGGCGCAGGTAACGGGGCTGGGGCTGGGGCTGGGGCGGGGCCGGGCCAGCGCTCGGGGGATGGGGCGGGACTCAGGGGGGACAGGCACGGCCGAGCAGGAGGAATCCAGAGAGGGAAAACAGTGATCTGTTCGTGCACTTACTTGTACTGCTTGGTGTATGGTCGTTCTTTGGCTTGCTTTGTTGGTTTTAGTTTAGTTTTGTTTGATTGGTCAGTGTCTCTACTTTTCCAGACGTGTCTTACAAGGTTTGTTATAGAAAGATGCTCATTGTTTACTGATAATAAGCTCTCAGAGCAGTGATGTTCAGGCACAAAGAATAACTAAATATGCACTGGTGCTCAGAAGCCTTTTTTTTCTTGGTGGCGTTTCTGTTATCCTTTAGAGAAATAATGTGTCTGTACTTTCAGTTGAAGATTACCTCTGTGTTCCTTAACTTACCCAGACATCTGAATTAGTGAAAATTCTCTCAACATTTCTTTTCAGCCCTGTAAATGGAACAACATGCCATATTAAACATTCTGCTGTGTTGTCTGGTTTTTTGTGACCTACCCTCTGCTTTTGTAGATATGCATTTTAGTTAGGCACTTGGAAAAATGTTGAACTTTTGGACTACAGCATTCAAGACTTATTTTCTCAAAAATAATTTGACATTCTTTTCTCAAAACCAATTTAAAGAGTTTTTTTAAGAATAAATTTGCCCTTTTGAATTACATTAGATTAAGACAATTTTGTTTTCCATTATGCCTTGCACTGTAAAGAAGTTAGCAGACTTAATTTTCTTGTGCCTCATTTTGTATTCACAGAGTAACATTTAAAATTATTTTCTGTTGCTGCCTTCTGTGAATTTTTCCTGATTACATTTAATTTTCTTGCTTTACATTTTTGGTATTTTCTGGCTTCCAGATAGGCTCTGTTTGTTTTTGCAATTGCTAAACTGCATTTCAGCTGGCTGCAGTTTGCACAGTGTAAATGCAGAGTATGGCCTGGCAATAAACATGCTTGCATTTAGGAATTTCTTTGTGTCTGTGGACCCTCACCTGTCTGTAGGGGCCATACTGGGTACTCAGTGCCTGGACTGAGAGTTCTCCCTGATGGTTTGAGTCACCTATGAAATGAAGCACTCTGATGGGGGAGTTGTGTTTTTTGGAATTAACAGAAATTTCTCATTGAGTCTGGTTCTGCTCTGCTGCATGGTTTGGTGCATCACAAGCTTCAGGGTGAAAACGATCCCATCTATTTCCCTTGGGACGCTGTCGCTGGTGCCCCGCAGGTGGAGGTGGTAGCTCAGAGAGGGAGATGCTGCAGCTGCAGTTCCCGGTGTGGATGGCAGATGGCAGGAGGAGCTGGTGCAAGGTGAAGGCCGCTCGGAGCCAGCTCCCCTGCGGGTTACCGGCACTGTCAGTGGCAAATATCCACCCTTGCTCTTACAGGGGAACAGCTGTGCTGCTGATACCAATTTCCTGGGTAAATCTACCTAAGCTAGTTTTAAACAATAGTTCCCTTTAAATGTTTGGAGGCTTACTGAAATTTTTATTTTGATAAAAGGCTTTGAAGGCAGCAATTTTTCTTGTCTCCTTAGCAACTCTTTTTGTTCTCGTGTGCCACACCAGCTGTTTATAGGAGCTCATAGCATCTACTTTTCAAGATGTTTCACTATTTTTGGGGAGGAGAGTTTTGTTTGGGTTTTAGCTGTTGAGCACTTCTAGTGAGATATTCAAGTTTGATCCGAGATGTATTTTCTCCTCATTAATTGGCTTAGTGTTTTTTTTTCTGCTGTGCAGAACCCTGGGATTTTCCATGCAGAGAAATTCTGTATCTTAAAACATCACACTTTTGATTTATTTTTATTTGAAATTCAAGAGAAGTGCGTAATTGCTTAAAATAAAAACCATTTTTTTCTTGTAGGGGTGAACCTCAAAACTCAGAACAAGGATTCCTTGGAAGATGCTGTCTCTAATTCTCCAGATCCAAGTAAGCAGGAGAAAGGTTTGGAAGAGAGTTTGCATAGGTGGGAAGATGGGGAGGGAAAGGGCATGTACATATATAGAGGCATCAGGAGGTGGTAGGAAAGAAACTGAGGAGCCTCCTTGGCTTTTGGCAGAGGTTTATTTTGGCCTGCAGTAATTTGCAGGATCTGCCTGTACTGTCTCACTGTGGTTGCAGTTCTGTAGTTCTTAAGAACATGTGAAGCTGTTTGTTGTGTTACAGCTGAAATTCTTTCCTTACCAGACACTATTCTGCAAAAAGTTAAAGCTGCTGAACTCTTATCTGCCCCTCAGTATGAAAAGTTTGTTTGGTACCAGCTTGCTGAAGTAGAATTAGTACAGTCAGTTTCTGAATTTGGTACCATTTACTGAGAAATATCTGCCTTCATTTCCTAGAGAAACAAGTGTGTCACTGCTTAAGAAAGCATTTTCTTTGTAGCAGTCTGTCATACATTACTTTTTTGTGCAGTGTTCCTGCCATTGGTGTTAACAGTTTTATACTAAAATAAATTTCTGTCTGTAGGAGCTTTATGACAAGAAGTTAAGCATCAGTAGGTGATACAGATTGTTTGAATTGGGTCAGAATGTAATGCAGTAGTGTGAGTGGTCAGAATGTAATGAGCTGATGATTTGGTATAATCTAGTTAGCTTTTCCTTTTTAATGTCTAGTTTTACATCCCTGTAATCTCAAAACTGCAGCATAACTCTAGGAAAGGGTGTGGGAAAAGATTGCTTCCCAAGTTACTATTTTTCTGGTCTTCCCACCCCTCTGGATATATCTTCTGTTTTTATAACTGTGGAAATACTCCCTTTTCTGCTGTTGTACTATTCCAGAAAGAGGCTGGTCTGTCATTCTTTCTCTCCTCCTCTCCAGCTCCTTCTGCAGTTGTCTAGGATGCAAAACTGGTCTGATTTTCTTGTTCAGACTTGGAATGTTGATCTGTTTATTAATAATCAGTAACTGCATCTGACTTGCTGTAATTTTGGGAGAGCAGTGGCTATGTCAGCTCTAGCTTTCAATCAAGAGGAAATTAAATGTATTAACTTGGAATGCCTTTTGCATGATGGGATTGAATCAGCATGTGCACTGCATTGTTTAACAAACTCTGTCTCTTTCTCTCCCTCCCTTCTTCCCATCCTATTTTCTTTTTCCCTTCCCATTCCACACCCCTTTTTGTCCCTGTTGACTTTATGCCAACTGTTTTTCATCTCTCATTCTTCTAAACTCTCCTCTTCGTGCACTCCTTTCATCCTGCTCTGCACCCTGTTTCTGCACGGGTGACCCCACGTGTCCCCCTTGTGTTCCCCCATGACACAACGAGGCAGTTCTGACGCTGTCTGCTCCCCCCATAGTGCCAGGCTTCTGTTGTACAGTTGGAGTGGACTGGAAGTCCCTGACCACCCCTGCCTGCCTGCCCCTCACCACCGATTACTTCCCCGACCGCCAGAGCCTGCAGAACGACTACACCGAGGGCTGCTACGACCTGCTGCCCGAGGCTGACATGGACAGGTTTGGCCAGCACCTCCTCTGTACAGTCCTGTGCTTAAGGAGCAGGTGATGGAAGAGGATCACCAGCTTGTCTTGGTTTGGAAAGACTGGTGCCTGCTAAGGAAGGCAGGAGCCTGCCCTGAAATGGAGAATGTAAACCCTCCCCACCCCTCCGAATTGCTGTAAATTTTAAATTAAGGGGCTCTCAGGCAACAAAAACTATGGGAGCAGGAAATAACAGTTCTTTAATAGGGAAAAAAATAAACAATGCAGTAAATGAAAACAATACTGACAGAGTCAGAACCCAACCTGACACCCTGTGGGTCAGGGTGTTGGCACAGTCCCATTGGAATTGTGGCTGCAGCCCTCCTGCAGTATCAGGGGTGGTTCTGCTGGAGCAGGGATCCTGTAGAAAAGGGTGGAGTCTCTTCCTCTGAAGATCCAGTGGAAGAGGCAGCTGCTGTTCCTCTGAGAAATCCAGTGGAGAAGCTGAATCTCCAGATTATATCTGAGTAGGAATGCTTGGCTCCTCCCTCTGGGCTCACATCTCCCAGTGTGATGCTGTAGTTCTTATCAGCCATGCAGGGACACTCAATGGCCTCTTATCAGGAGATGTCCCCTCCCAAGGGAGGAATGATAAGGAAAACTGCCCACTTGACAAAAGGCAACTGCCATACAGATGGTAATAGAATACATCTTGCCTTGCAGTCTGGAACACAAGTGAATGATGGATTGCTAACAGAGCAGCAGAATACTTACATTTTTATTATTTTTTTCCAGTGATATCTTTGGACCTTTTCTGATGTTCCCACCTGACAGTATGGTGTGCTCCGTAGATTTGATGTTAGAAATTGTTTGGATGCAAACTTTTGTCTCTTTTCTGTTGTGTTTTGGTCAAAATATTCAAGCTATCATCTCTGTTAATCTACTTTCTAGCAAGTGTTTTGGAAGCACTAAATGAGCAAATACATGTCGACACAGTATTTAAGATGCTTATCCTCCCTCTAAAGGATATTTAGTTTAAAGAATCTTGTTGGAAAACAGAATTAGTTGGACAAATAGAACTTCTCTGCTTGTCTCAGAGGTCTCTGGTAAATATTCTTTAATAGGGTTAGTTTGATTTTTACTGAAGCAGTCTCGTTATCTTAAATTTTTTTCAGTCTTTTCATAACTTATAAGACATCAAAAGACCTGCCTGTGTTGCTGCTTTATGGGAGCAAAACAAAAGTATTAATCAGGGTGGTTGAAATACACAGGAAGTAATAGGATTAATGAAGAAACACCTGAAGGAAATGTCAGTAGGAAGGCAGAGTTCAGAGCAGGAGCTGCACTAAGATGAATGTGTTCTCTAACCCCTCCCTGCTCTCCACTTCCCGCTGTGGGAGAGGCTGGAGCATTGCTGCCCACTGGCATTCTGAGCTCTCCTGAACATGTACAAACTGCCCTGAGGCTGCCTGCAAAGTGCTGGAAAAGTCATCTTTGGGGAATTTATTGTTCCACAACTGCTGTAGGCAAATTTGTTATTGGTTGCCAAACTGCTTTCCAAGGCAGCAGTAAACACTGCCAGACAGCTCATCACCCTGTGCCAAAGGTGCCCCTTTCCCTCCTGCTCCCACAGGCAGGTGTTCCCAGGCACAGGGCTCCAGAGCAGAGCTAAGAAAAGGTGTGTGGTCAGCTTCCTTATCCTGCTCTGCTTAACCTTTGTGTCCAGGAGGGATGAGGAAGGAGTGCAGATGACAGCCCAGCAGGTGTTTGAGGAGTTCATTTGTCAGCGCCTCATGCAGGGCTATCAGATCATTGTGCAGTCCAAGCCGCAGAAGCCGGCCCCGGCCGTGCCGCCCCCGCTCAGCAGCAGCCCCCTGTACAGCAGAGGTGAGTGACCTGGCCAGCCTTTGCTCTTCTGCCAGCCCCAGTCACCTGCAATTAGGCACATCCACCAATTGCTCAGCTCGCTATGTTGGCTGTTCTTTGGTGGTTCTTCCCAGGGAAGTTCTGAATGGGGGTGTAGGAATCCCAAATGCTCTTCTTTGCTTATGATATCAGCACATCTTAACTCTAAGAGCAAAGGCTGCTCCCTAAAAATGTGGCCTGAAAGCTGGGGTTTAGCTTGTGCTGAGATCAGAAGCTCACTTCTGGACTCTAGCTCTGGATTCTCTTCCTATAGGCACAGTTTTTTGTTAAAGTTCTGAGTACTGCAGTGTAATGGTGTTCACAGGGGTCCCAGAATGAGGGAAGAGATGAGAATCTTGACTCCATGTTTCAGAAAGCTGATTTATTATTTTATGATATATATTATATTAAAAGAAAATGATATATTAAAACTATACTAAAAGAATAGAAGAAAGGATTTGATCAGTAGGCTTGAAAGGAATAGAAAGGAATGGAATGATAATAAAATCTTGTGACTGACCAGAGAGTCTGAGACAGCTGGACTGTGATTGGCCATTAATTAAAACCAACCACATGAGACCAATCAAAGATGCACCTATTGCATTCCACAGCAGCAGATAATTATCGTTTACATTTCATTTCTGAGGCCTCTCAGCTTCTCAGGAGAAAAGATCTTAGCAAAAGATTTTTCAGAAAATATGTCCATGACACTGCAGTAAGCTGAAAGGGTTTTGCTTTTTACAACCAGGTCTTGTGTCAAGAAATAGACCTGAGGAAGAGGATCAGTACTGGCTGAGCATGGGCCGGACTTTCCACAAAGTCACCTTAAAAGACAAAATCATTACTGTGACTCGCTACCTGCCTAAGTGAGTATCTCTGCTTGAGCAGTTTGCTGTCAGTGTTCTGGTGAACGTTCTTCTGCAGCTCTGGGCTTGCTTGAAAGAACACCTTTCTTTTTAGGAGAAGAAAGAGAAGCATCAGTATCAATAATACTGAGATTAATGCTTGTGTTTGATCTTTTAGGTATCCATATGAATCTGCTCAGATAAACTACACCTACAGCTTGTGCCCCTCACACTCTGACTCTGAATTTGTCTCTTGCTGGGTAGAATTTTCCCATGAGAGACTGGAAGAGTACAAGTGGAATTACTTGGATCAGTATATCTGCTCTGCTGGCTCAGAGGATTTCAGGTGAGAGCTTCTTTTCCATCCAGACTGTTCTGTGTCCTAATTGCCTCTTTTTCTTTTTGACCTAAATTTTCATCATCAAGTTCAACCCACGAATGCTCAGTACTCCAGGGAGAATATCTGGCCTGCTTTCACTGTCAGCTTCCAGCAGCTGTTGCCTTGTGGGAACCTTGCTCTGTGTTGCTGCTGCTTAATCTGACCTTTGATACAGACTCCTGATCTCAAAATTCAGCATGAATTTCTTTTTTCCTCTGCTAGAAATGCAAAGAAATATCATGGCATTTTGTACCACACAGATGCTTTTCTTGGCTTCTTACTGATCTGACTCAAAACTTCCATTCATTTTGAAGCTGTTGCAGGTTTGCTTGAGTGCTGGGTTTGACATACAATCCTACTCCTAAGCTGTGGAGCAAGTGCTTACCAGAAATGTGCAATATCTCCACTAGTATCAATAGCTTTTTTGATATCTTCTCTCCACACAACCAGTCTTTATCATCTTTTCTTTTCAGCTCTCAGTCAAAATACCTCCTACGCTAATGTGCACCTTGAAAATTCCTTTTTGCTTGCATATTTTTAGAGAAAAAGCTTTTGGGGCCTATCTTTTACAGAAAAGAAAGCATATCTCTGTGTGACAATTACTCTGAGGATAGCCTTGTTGCCAGTGATATTCAAATTCTGACCATTCCTTTGCACGTGTGCTCGTTCTGTGTCAGGGATAGCAGCGAGGGTGGTCGCTGAAAAGTGCAGCAGGTATAAAGATTTACACTTCAGATTCTGGAAAACCCTTCCCAGGAAAGCGCTGACCTCTGTCCCGCCTTCCACATTGCCGCAGCCTGATCGAGTCGCTGAAGTTCTGGAGGACGCGGTTCCTGCTGCTGCCCGCCTGCATCAGCGCCACCAAGCGCATCATGGAGGGGGAGGCGCACTGCGACGTGTACGGCGACAAGCCCCGCTCGGACGAGGAGGAGTGGCAGCTCCTCGATGGCTTCATCCGCTTCGTGGAGGGCTTGAACCGCATCCGCCGCCGCCACCGCTCCGATCGAATGATCCGAGTGAGTCCCGCTGGGGCTGGGTGCGCCCTGGGCCGCTGAGGAGGCGTTAGCACAGAGACACGGCTGTGACAGTGTTTGCAGGGGTCTAGGATGAGGGAAGAGATGAGGATCTGACTCCATGCTTCACAAGGCTTGGTTTATTATTTTATGATATATATTATATTAAAACTATACTAAAAGAATAGAAGAAAGGATTTCATCAGAAGGCTGGCTAAGAATAGAATAGGAATGAATAACAAAGGCTTGTCACTGACTCTGGACTGTGATTGGCCATTAATTAGAAACAACCACACGAGACCCATCCCAGATGCACCTGTTGCATTCCACAGCAGCAGATAACCATTGGTTACATTTTGTTCCTGAGGCCCCTCAGCTTCTCAGGAGAAAAAATCCTAAGGAAAGGATTTTTCAGAAAATATCATGGCTACACCCGAGTGCACCCCGGGCAGGTGGGGCACGGTGCCCCTGTCCCTGTCATCGTGTCATCCATCCCTAAAGGACACTGCTGAGCCCTGTGCTGTGTCAGCTTTCAGACAGTAGGGCTTAATTAAGTGCTTGTTTTGCCTCACAGAAGTGATGTTTTGGGAGAGGAAACAGAGCTGTTTCCTTCAACAGCTTGAGGAAATGTCCCTGGGATGAGCATCCTGTGCTGCTGTGACTGCAGCCAGGCTCAGGGCAGTTCTTGCTCAGGGACAAGCCAGGCTCTTCTGCACCATCTTGTCCTGCCTCTGCTGTGTTTTATACCATGGCCAGTCTTTTGTTACCCAGGAGCCTGATCCCTCCTCTTTGCAGGTGTGCTCTGCTTTGTGCTGCAGGTGGGCTTAGCCTGGCTGCACCACTCTGCCTTGTGATGCAGACAGTTCATCCAGAGGGGGCTGAGGTAGTGAAGCTGGGCACTTCTGGGGTAACCTGGATTGGTTCTGTGCTGCAGATTCAGGAGAAGGATTGGGAAAAGAGAAGTATGTGAGTGAATTTTTGGGTAAACAGTAGTTTCAAGAGGCTGAAGAGAAACTGGCTAGTGTGTATTCAATCCTGTTCTTGTTCTCACAGCAAATGGGGTCATTTTGAAGCAAATTCACCTTTTCCATAGAATAACTGGCATTTTATTTTCAGAATAACATCCACAAAAGACACTAGGCTGTTCCCCTTCTTGTGTACCAGTGGTTTGAACTCCTTTTTTAAAATGTGCTTAATAAAGCCCTGCTGACATGAGGTGTTGTGCTCTTGCTTACTAGTTAAGCCTAGCTTGACTAAGTCTGTGCTTCCATTTTTCTTTGTTAGAAAGGGTCTGCCATGAAAGGCTTGCAGATTTCTGGTCCAATTCCCACTCACTCCCTGGAGCAGTCTGGACCTCCCATTGGGAAAAAAGGAACCTCAGCACTCTCAGCTCTGCTGCAGATGGAAGCCAGTCAGAAGTGAGTCTCTACAGGCTGTGTGAAGAGCCAAGAACATCCTTCCTGCATATTGCACCTGGGCTGGCTAAAGCACATTTGGGGAACCTTGCCTCATGTTGTGTTAAATACATAAGAGATTAATATTTTTAATGCTATATTAGTATTACACATGCATAATAAAACTGAGTGCAAGGGTCCATGTTGTTTGTGGGGGTAAAAGGTACTTTTGGAATGTTGGATCTGTGCCTCAGTGTGTGGGAAAGCAAATATCTGAAAATACAGCAGTAGCCCTCTGCAACAGTTGCCTTTGGGGGGAAGCTGACACAAAGTCTGTTTGAATAAACTCTGTATTCCTTTTCTGGTAGGACCCTGGGGGAGCAGCAAGCAGCAATGCTTTCTGGGAAGAGCTCTGGCCAGCCTTCAGAGAGTGGGAGCATTGCTATCACACCCACCTATATGGACAGCCCTCGCAAGGTAAGGACTGCCTGGGCTTTCTTTGGCTGCTCTTTCTACACAAGAATCCGTCAAATAACCAAAGATTATTTCTCTGAGCACTTGGCTACATCATACCACATCTTACTCTAATTCAGCAAGGGCTGCTCCTGTGCTGGCCTTTGTGTGCAAGGGCAGAGGAATTCAGTTCCCTAAGAGTGACAATGGTGTGGAATCCCCGGGATGCTGTCTCAGCATTTTGCTGATCTAAGTGCTGTTTGCTAATTAGTGCATTTCCTTTGCTGGTAGCACATTTCATGTCAGTCATGGCTTGGCTGCTGGGTGTAGCAGTGCAGAGCTGTGTGCATCTGTGTGCAGGCTGTCTTGGAGAGCAAAATCCACCTCTAGCTTGTGACAGTGTGAACACTGAGTGGGATTTTAACAGCAGGAACTTGAGTCTCTTGCCTCTGTTTAGAGGAGGGGGTGTGTTCCTGAGAAGTGGTTTAGATGTCATTCCTTCACTGGCTGGACTCCAGGCTGGAGAAAGTGATCTTCCTGGAGCTCTCTTGAGGCACTTAAAGAAAAGACTGTGCTATTCCTCAGCCTTTCTGTCAACTGTCCTGTGACACCCAGGAGAGCAGGAACTCTGCCTCCATGTCCAACCAGAAATATTTGATTATTTTTCTGTGTTCTGACATGAAAGTCTTTTAAATAAAGTATCAAGGAACTGAATAAAGGTAGAGGATCTAAATGTGACCTATCTTTGGGTTCAACAGTTCAAATATTGCAAAGAAAAAGTTCTCAGATTCACCACTATCAACACTTATTTCAGCATTTTTCTCTAAGCATCTAATGTTTCTACATCCACTGTGTTGTGCCACCACCAGGAACAAGTATTGTGTTATCCTGGAGACCTAGATATTGAAAGTTGAAGGGATAGAGCAACTGTGATCATCTCAGTACTAGACACTGATTTGTAGTGTCAGTGTTTGGAGAGCACAGATGAGTCTGGAGCAGGATGTGCTAGGCCTGGAAACAGCAGGTGCTCAAACTGAGGTGTGTGTGCAAACTTCCACATCATAATTCAGGCTTTGCATGCTTCTCTTCTACCATTTTGAAAAATCAGCTTTTCTCTTTAAATACAGAAATCTTAAATGTCCCTCTCCACCAGTAAAACTGGTGAAAATTCCATGTGAGAAACAGGAGAGAAGAATGTTCTGTCCAGTTGTGTGTGGCAGAGGGGGAAAGAGGCCCAGTGGGCTTCCCTAGCAGTGGCACAGGAATGTGCTGGGACCAAACCAGCAGATTTTGTGCTACCAGAAAATGCCATTGTTAACAGTAATGTTCAAAAGCCTCTCTGGAAGGCTGACTGGAGACTCTGGAAGAGTGTGTTATCAATTGCAGGCCTTTCATGCTGCAGCAGTAAACACTCCTGTAAATATTTACACACAGGGACTGGGAGATAAGCAATTGCAATCTCCTAATTGATGGCTTATGCCTGTTGGAAAGATGCCAGTGGGCAGGCAGCATTGAACTCACTGGGGAACAGCAGCCAGTGTGTGCCTCGTGTCACAGCCCCTGCAGGGCTCCTCAGCACAGGGAGCTCTGCCTTTCCACACATTTGCAGCCAGAGAAGTGACAAATTATCACAGCTGTGAGCTCTGCCAGCAGCCAAGGGAGCAAGTGCTTTTCAAGGATGCCCTTCAGTGCTTGAGTTATTCCAGATGAAAACTGAGCCACTGGCTTTGCATCACTTGGTTTCAGAGTAGAATTGACAAGTCACTTGAGCCAGTCACTGGGCAACACTGTGGTTTTAACCCAGTGAGCTCACCCACTCGATTTAACCCAGTGAGGTTTAACCCACTTGATCTGTTTGGGAAGTCTTTGCCCTTATGGATGCAGGGCACTTGGCTCTGCACAATGTAAATTGCCAGTCAGGTAACTCTGGCATTGATTCTTCCCAGAAACTGTTTTATATGTATGTACCAAGGTAAGCATCATCTTAACTGCAGGCTAGACAAAAATATTTTGCCAAGGGAACAGAATAAAGAATTGCAAATAGGGAATGAAAATCTAGATGAGTTCCACTACATTGTCTTGTGTGATAAGAGAGTCGTGACACATCTTTGAATAGCAGCTGGGGATAAATGCACTGGGGTTTGGCAGTAGGCAGGAGCATAGCACAGGCAGTGTCTGTTTAATTTTGCATGAAGTATTAAGCACAGTGTTGGAAGGGTCTTTGTGTTGAGTTTTCCTTCCCTTTCCTTTGCACCATACCAGACCTGTATGTAAGAGGAAGAGGATGCTTCCTGAAAAGAGCTCCTTTGCCTCTCCCTCTTTATCATTTGAATGTCTACCAGATTAGAAAAAAAAACCAACCTGTCCTTCTTTGGATATTTGTCATTACACCTGTGGTTTCTGTATTTCAGTTTTGTATTTGGGATGGAAGCCCCCATACTTCAGAGCTCAAGACTTTCTCCTTTGAAGTATGGAGGGAAGGCTGCAGTTTCAATTGGCTTCTGATCAGTGTGGGTTTAAAAATTTTGGGAATGCATCTGTGCCAAGGAAAAGCAATGTCTCGTTAGAGAGAGAGAAAGTAAAGATGTGTGTGTGAGTAATTCCTGACGCTGTGCATTCTGCTGCAATGACCTTCTGGGTCTGGGATTTGCATTCTCCTCATACTTTCTCTCTGTGGTCATTTCATACTTGCACAACCTTTTATTTGCTTTTCTTGAACTCCTTGTTCCTGTTGCTGTTGCCATTAATGGGCCTACTTCCTCTGATGCCTTCAGGATGGGGCCTTCTTTATGGACTTTGTTCGCAGCCCACGCACAGCTTCAACCTTCTACTCCCAGGTCAGTTTGGAATGGGTTGTTGTCATCTCTGGCTTTTGGATTGAGGTGATGGACAGCATTTGTGTCCTGAGCTGAACACGCTGGGAGCCTGTGTTGGTTTTCCATTGAGTGAGATGTACAGCACTGGCAGAACAAAGTGGCAGATGCAAGCATTTTTACCCCACCATTCAATGCTTGTGCTATGTTTTGGATGTTCATGTGCCCTGTCCTTTGCAGTACTGTCTTGTCAACTATTAAAGCTGCTCTTTTTGATTTCCAGTAAGTGCTTGTTTTCCATCTTCCCTCACTGAACAAAATGGCAACAGCTCACTTGTCTGGTTCTTGGCTAAATTTCTTCTGTCGTGTTTGACAGGTGACTCTGGAGATATCCAAGTCAAATTGTCTCCTTGGATTCCTGAACAACTGAGGCTGAAAATAGATAGTATCATCTTGGTTTAAAAGAGTCCTTGAGGCTGAAGTCGTTTGTCCAGTTAACACCAGTTAGGAATTAGCAGTAACACAGTGTGGCCCTAGGAAATGCTGCTGCTTGAAGTGAGCCCTGAGGAGGGAGAAAGGCTTTTGCTGGCTGTGGGCACTGAAGAGTTGACCCTGGAGCATCTGCTGGTTTTGGCTGCCCAAAAAGGGACATCTGCCATTAGAGATTTTTGGGGTGTGAGAAATGGCATAAATAAAGGACTTTTGGCAGTCAGACCTAAGTCAAGCTCCCAGCTTTGTGATTTTGAGCTGTGTGTGTGCTGTGGATTCATCACAGCAGAGCAGCCCCCGTGTTTATACCAGCTTGAGTTCGAATTCCTCTGCCGTTCGTGTTCTCTCCCCCACCTCTCCAGTTTTATATAATGTGCCTTTACTAAACCATACGTGTTAATGACAGATGGCAATTACAGCCTGTACTTAGCTGAATCCTTCAGCATTCATGCTCTTTCTGAAATGATTTTATGGTAATTTTGTGAACTATTCAGTCTACCATTGGAATAGTGTGAGTGTTCCTGCGGGAGGAAAGTGTTCCTGTTGTCTTGGCGACATAGGTGTGGGTGGGTGTCAAGCAGCCTTCTCATACTGCCCTGAGAAAGGAGGGGAGATGAGCTGGGGTTTTTTTTGAGCATTATGAAACTTGAATTCGTGTGATACATTTGCATGTTTTTGAGAGTTAGACTTGAAACTGTATTTGCTTAATGCTTACTACCTTGCCATAGTGATCAAGTGTCCTGTTGCGTGCTTATAATCAGTTATTCCCTTGGGTCGAAAATGGAACTGGTGTTGCTGGTTTGCCAGTAGTTCTCTCAATGCAATTGTTGCTGGGTTGGTGATCCTCATCTTTATTTGGGTCTGAATTTGTTTTTTGTCAGGAGCTCTGTAGTGATGACAAAGTAGGACTGTATTTACCCCTTCTGCATATGCCTGTGCTTCCTTAGAGCATTGCTTGTTGTTGACTAACTTGGGCTGAGGTACGGATGATGTGGGGAGGGAAGAAGATGGGAAATGGATTACATGATGGATTTCACAGAGATGTTGCTGTGTTTGCTCCTCCCAGGTCTCTATTGATCAGTCAGTTCCTGCATCCTCAGATGGCAGCACCTTGCTACCCACGGGGCAGGTCCCTGACAGGGGCAGCAGCCAGGGGAGCACCCAGAACGCTGCAGAGCCAGGATACAGCACAGCTGCTGCTGCAGAGGGCAGGTAGGAGAGGCACAGCCGTGCTGTACTGCAGAGCTGTTCAATTCCAGCCCCTTGCTGGTGTCAGGGAATGGGCACTGAAGCAGGAGCCTGGGAACAGGCTGTGCTGTGCCTGTCAGCACGAGCAGGCACTTGTCACAAGACCTTACTGCAGCATTTCCACGTGCAGACAGAGTGGTAGTAAAATAAGCCCTGCAACCCAGTTTTCCAGACTTAAATGAACACAAGGCCTGATTTCTCCACCCACAAGAAGGGCTTCATTCTTCAAGAAATGAAGAAATTCCATTTCTGAAATCTGCTAGTAGGAAACCAGGCTTTGAATTGACATCTTGTCTGTTTTGGCAAGGGGCGGGGGGGCTGCAGGTCTAACTGGATTGAGTAGGTTGATGAAATCCAAGAGGTTCTAACCTGGAAGCAAGACACCAGGGAGGAAGTAATGTTGAAAATAAACTTTATTAGCACCTGTTTCCTGTGGTTGTATCTTACAGTAAAAAAAATAGCCAACTTCAGAATGTTTGCTCTCAATTGCTGCTGAGTACAGCTGGATGTGACACATTGCATTGGGTCCATATAGCAATGTCCTGGTGACCTCAGAGGGGAAATACTCTTCTGATGCTTTTAGTTGTGCTTGAGATGAAAAAGGAAATAAATGTGGCAAAGTCATTGTTGAGAAGAGAGAGCAATTTTCTTCAATGTACATATTGGAACAAATCTAGCAGCTTCCTTGATTTCTGAATGTGCTTTTGTTTACTGCCCAGCTCTCAGCAGTGTTCAACAAGTGCTCTGACTTCCTCCTCCACTTTGGTAGAGATTCTTGAAGCCATGAAACACCCCACGTAAGTTTTTAATATAAATGTGCTTAACATGTGATGAGATGTTTAATAAGAGGACATGAGAAGTGGAGTCATTCAAAGGAGAGTCCATGCCAGCTGTTGAAGAGTTTTAAACTTCCTTTTGTTATTCAGTTCCAGACTCTAATAAGGAATTTTATAGAAATTGAGATATGAGCTAAGACTTCAATTATTAGAGTCCCAGAACCTTGTCAAATCAAGAATTCCCAGTAAGTGAAATCAAGAATTCCCAGTAAGTCAAATCAAGAATTCCCAGTAAGTCACCCAAGTGCTGTCAATGGCAGCTCTTCATCTTGTTACCAAAAGCCAATGAGGCATCACTCCAGGGGCACTGGGCATTTCTTGTCCTGTATTCTACCCTCCCTCTCCCTTTTTTCCTTTCCCCCAGCAGTGATTTTTGTCTTTGTTACCTAAAAGAGCTCTTGATCAGTGTTGACACGTGTGACTTGCTGTGCTCCAGCACAGGGATCCAGCTGCTCTCTGAACAGAAGGGGCTCTCCCCCTACTGCTTCATCAGTGCAGAGGTTGTGCACTGGCTGGTGAATAACGTGGAAGGGGTGCACACCCAGGCCATGGCCATTGACATCATGCAGGTAAGGAAACTCCAGGAGCACATGGAGGGCCAGAAATGCCTCGCTCTGGGAAGAAAGTAAAGTTTTAGAGCAAAGCATAGCAATCATTTCTCTTACCCATTTAAATCCTCTTATGGATGAGCATTGCAAGCAGAGCTCAATAGAATATGAGTTAATTATGACATTTTTTGCATTTCCTATCACAAAACAGCAACATATTCTTCACTAGTACTACATGTTTTTTTCTACTTATATGGTGATGGTTCTGTTTATAACCTCCAATTAGCTGGCACTTACCAGGTGCTCTGCACAGTGTTGGAATTGAGGTACTGGGCTTTGATTGGGTTTTCCTTTCTGATAATTAGTTAATGAAGTTGTAATAAAACCAGCATATGACCTTTCAGATCTGAAGCAGACACACTTTATGCAGGAACACTGCTTGTATTCATCAAGGGATTTTTCTGTATTGAACTGTGTCAGGGGCAGAAGGTTGGAAATGTTCTGGAGTTCATTCCTCTGCTGAGATCCCATATCAATTAACAGAGAACTTAGAATGCTTCCAAACTCTTACCTTCTATAAATCCATCTATAAAACCAGAGCAGGGTATGGGAGGAGACAGACATCTGTAGAAAGGTCAAATGTAATTTCTCAGGGAGATAAGAAATTCCTGCATTTATTGAATATGAAGAGATAACTTTGCAGGTAATTCTTGCTAGGCACATATCTGGACAAAGAGATGCCAAGGAAAAGAAAATTACTTCCTAATGTTCTCTAGCAACCTTTTTATGTAATTGGAAGAGTGATTTCTTTATCATGTTGGCTCTGTTCTTTCTTTTTCTTGTTCAGAAAATGTTAGAAGAGCAGCTTATTGTCCATGCATCTGGAGAAGCTTTACGAACCTTTATTTATGGCTTTTATTTTTACAAGATTGTTGTGGACAAAGAACCGGACAGAGGTCAGCATTGTTATTACAAGACTTTGCTCACTATCCCTTTGCATAATCACTGGGCTGTTCTTGATTCTTAGGGGTGCTGCAGCAGGAATGCATTTTGGGAGCAACCAAAACCACTGATGTCAAGAGTCTGAGAAATTTGGCCTTTTTAGTTAAGGGAAAAAAAAGAATAGCAGAAAACATAATTTTTATCCTGCCTCTTTTTTATCAAGAGCTACTTTTCTGTCTGAGCCTTGTCCACTTGTGTGGTGGTGTTCACAGGGGTCCCAGGATGAGGGAAGAGATGAGAATCTTGACTCCATGTTTCAGAATCCTGGTTTATTATTTTATGATATATGTTATATTAAAAGAAAATGATATATTAGAACTATAGTAAAAGAATAGAAGAAAGGTTTTCATCAGAAGGTTAGCAAGGAAAGAAAGGAATGACAATAAAATCTTGTGACTGACCAGAGAGTCTGAGACAGCTGGATTGTGATTGGCCATTAATTAGAAACAGCTACATGAGATCAATCAAAGATGCACCTGTTGCATTGCACAGCAGCAGATAATTATTGTTTACATTTCATTTCTGAGGCCTCTCAGCTTCTCAGGAGAAAAAACTCCTAGCAAAAGGATTTTTCATAAAATATGTCCGTGACACACTTGTTTCTAACCGACCTCCCTTCCCCTTGTGCAGTGGGGCTGCAGCAGCCTGCCATGTGGCACACAGCTGCCATGGATGACTTCTCAGCCTTCCAGAGGAAATGGTTTGAGGTGGCCTTTGTGGCAGAAGAGCTGCTGCACTCGGAGATCCCGGCGTTCCTGCTGCCCTGGCTGCCCAGCCGCCCCGCCTCCTATGCAAGTAGGCACAGTTCCTTTAGCCGCAGTTTCGGAGGACGGAGCCAGGCAGCTGCACTCTTAGGTAGATGCACAGCACAGGTGACAGCTGGGGAAGTTCACGGGGATAGTTTGAAAGGGGAAGAGCAGCCAGCCAAGGGGATGATCTCACGTGGACCAGCAATCAAGCTGCAAATTTCATGCTGGCCTTACAGTGTCTTGCATGTGGACTCGCTCTCATATGCTTGAGGTGTGTTTCACTGGCTGGGCAGGAAACTTTTACTTTCTATTGTGTTCCAGTACTCTGAAGTATTTCTTAAAGCATTCCTTCTTCCTGAACCTCTAGAATTCAGGGAGGAAGATACTTTGTCTCCTTGCAAATCCAGAGAGACTGTTCACAACCTGTAAGGAGGATGGAGGGATAGGTTGTGAGAACGGCAAAGCAACCAAACTGTTCTTAAAATTACATATCTAATTGCTCCCTAGGGGCAAAAGCCACAGGGAGGTCCAGATGTGTTAGAAGTCTCTGTGATGTGCTGGGGGCTTTCTAGCTAATCTGAACCAGACTCCTTGCACTAATGAGTCTGTGAAGCCCAGCTGCAGATGACCCCTGTGGTATGGAAGCAGTAGAAGATCTTGCTGCTGGGCAAGGTCCCATTAGTGTCTGATGTTCTCTGAGGTGTGGAGAGCAACCCTGACTGCTCTAACAGCCCATGAAACACACTGGCTGCGTGACTGACCCTGTTGCTTTGTCAGCTTCTTGTTACATTTCCAGGCCAGCCTGAGTCACTTGCTTTTGTTCTCCTTTCCTTGTTTAAAAGAAAAATCATTGCTATGGAACTGCAGCTTCAGGTTTATTTAGATGCATCTGTTAAAGGCCTAGCAATTAAGGATAAAAAGAAAAATTTTGATTTTCTCTTGTTGTGTATATCTAACCTTCTGAAGAGAAGTGCCTTACTGCAGGTGTAGTATCTCTTAAACCTGAAGTCACAGTAATCCTTGTGTATTTCTGAGAGCCTTGTTGGAAGAGGAACAGCATCAGAAACCCAAAAGCATTAAGGATAGGGAGTCTGAACTAATGGTTAATTCTCTGAAGTCAACATATGCAGGTTATTTTCCCTGTCACATGATAAATCTGTTGCCTTGGCTGGTGTCCAGCCTCATTAGCTCAGTGGCTGGCTAGAGCTGAAGCCTGAACTGGCTGGCATGAAAGTGTTGTGAGGCTGGAGGCACTGGGGCCAGATCCTCTTCATGGTTTGATCTCTTACTCACTATTTAGCCTGAGAAAGCCAGTTGACATTCCTGTGTTTGTGTTCTCTTGTGAGCTCATGAGAAGCCTGAGGCTCAGCAGGCCTGCACCCCTGGGGATGAGTAGAGGTGTCCTCAGTGTCCCCCTCACCTTTCATTTAACACCAGCCAGGAAAAGAGAGTATTCCTGCAGCATGTGGGTATTGCACACCTGAGTAGCTCTCCTTTTCCCTTCAGTTGGGATCATGTCCATTTTACTATTGAACTAATTTGCAGCCCTTGAATGAGTGATAAATGCCTTTAGATTGCTCTCATGCAGTCTGGGTTTTCCAGGAATTGTAGTTTCTTGTAGAAAAATTGAGCTTGGAAGTTTTTTCTTACAAAGGAACTGGTTTAAATGATGCTTCTGTGCTGTCCCTCTTCTAAACAGTATTCCAAAAAAACTTCAGCAGTTCATCTGAGGTAAAGAGCTTTACTAAACCCAGATGACCCCTGGTCCACGTGACTTCATTTGTTCCTCTCTTGGTCTTGATTAGGTTGTGGTTTTTATTTCTTCCCCTCCCCACCTTCCCTAAATGTCAGGCTGTGACATAAAATTGCATGCAAGCATTGGGAGCTCTGGAACAAGCTCCATGTATCTCTCAAATCTTTATCCCTCCCAATTTCCCAATCACCTGCCCAGTGCCTGTCCCCTTTCCCTCCCCAGTGGAAGTGTGACCTGTGACCCAGCTAATCTTGTCCCTTTGATTTGTAGCAGTGCATGCACTAGCAACTGTAGTCATGTATGTAGTGGAGTCTGTGACTGGAGAATAACCTGCCTGCTCCTCTCCGATTTGCTTAGTCAATCTTTAGTTAAATACTCAATAGTAGAAGACAATTGGGAAGCAGGTGAGTCCTCTTAAAGTCTGACCTATGGAAGCCAGAGTATTTTCTATTAAAACAAGTTGGTTTTAATCAGAAGCTTCTGCATTCAGACACATGGACATTTCTCATCAGTGTTTAATGTATTTTTGATTAGCTCACCTTGTTGGACTGGTTTCCTCTGGCTTTGCCTGTGAGCTGCAGCTGCAGACAAGGCAGGGGGACAGTCCAGCCCTACCAGGGAGTCTGCAAAAGCAGACTCTGGGAAAAGCAACACTGTAAGGGAGCAGGGAGCTCATTCTTCACAGTGTGCTGGTTTGGGCACACTGGGCTGTGGTGTTATCACTGACCTCTTGGCTAATGACCAACACCTACCTGACTGAGCTGCTTTGCTTTCACAGCTTCCAGGATGTTGTTTTCCAACACACTTTGTTACAAATTTGGCACCATGACCTCCTGACCACAAGTATGGTATTCACAATATCCCAAAGGAGCCAGAAAAAGAAATTCTCGCAGTGTTGGTCTGACAGTACCAGATCAACTCAGAAATTGCAAATCATACATTTCCCAAAGACAAAAATGGGTCTTATTTATGAAACAAAACTGGGTGATGTTCTTTCATTTTTGTTGTGTTTTTATTTTTCACGTTCTACACTGCAATAATAGCAATGTAAAGGGTTTCCTTAAAATCTTGAAAGTGCCTCCAGGTAACTTGCAGTAGCAGTGAAGGTGAGAACTTTCCATCTACCTTGAGGAGGGATTTCAATTTTTTTTTTTTTTGAACTACCATCAAACCATCAAATGATAAGATAATTTAAAAGTTGACCCTATCAAGAGGTGCACATCTTCCTCAGGAAGAGATAACACACATCCCTCATGCATGCAATAATAAAAAGGGCAGAAGTTTTCCCATAGAAGCCTTGCAGCCCATTGTTTTCTGTCAATTTTTAACATAACAGAAATGTTACATTATGTATTTGTCTCAAGAAAAGTTGAAGGTGATGGTGTGTTTCATAGCAGGGCTTTGGTTTCCAGGTCAGGAGATCTGGGTTCTGTCCCCAGCCTTGCAGTCCTGTGTGTGACACCAGCCAGGTCACTTCCACTGCTGTGCTTCTGTCCCTCTCCTGCCTGGTACCTGAGGGTTTCTGTCACCTGAGGGATGCTGGGGTATGGGGCACAAAAGGAGCTGCATCTTGGGCACTATCCCAGCCCTTACTGCAAGGCACCAGGAGCTGTTGCAGTGGTCAGAATGCTGCTGCATGTCTTGGCTGACTCTGTGCTTTTACAGAAAGTGTTGGATGTGCACTTTCAGCAATGTGGTAATGTGGGATATTGATATGGGATTAAAGAAACAAGAAGTTTAACTTCTAATCTCCTTTAGCTGTGGAAAGTCCTGGAATGCTCCTGCCCCATGTAACAGCACCCTGTTGTGATTTCTGGTGGAGGCATATAGAAATATTTGGGATGTTTTGGGCATGAAGAAGCTGGTGTTGTCTGGCCATGCATAATTATGGCACCAGTTGCTTGTTGATTACCTGCTGGATTCTTGGATCTCTGTCCTTACTGCAGCTGAAATGTCTTTTGACTGCTTGGGGAGGTGATTCTGTAGCACATACCCCTGACATGAGAAATACTTGAGGATTTTTGTCTTTTGTCACCTGGATGAGCCACATTCTGGGACTTTTCTGCCAGCCTGAAAATACCTGGGGAGGAATGGGAGGACAGATTGATTTCAAATGACTGATCTTGGTTCTGTTCTCTCCACGCTGTCTGCCTCCTTCTCCCTGATGGCCCTTGTGAACCCTGCTGTCCCCTGGCTGCTGCCCAGCTGCCACGGTGCCCGAGCAGCGCACGGTGACGCTGGATGTGGATGTGAACAACCGCACGGACCGGCTGGAGTGGTGCAGTTGTTATTACCATGGCAACTTCTCTCTGAACGCTGCCTTTGAGATCAAGTTACACTGGATGGCAGTGACTGCAGCTGTTCTTTTTGAGATGGTGAGATCCTGGTGTTCTGGGCAGCCACAGAAGTGCCTGTCTGGCCTCTGTGTCCCTTGGACCACTGGGGACGTTGTACTAGAGAGTCTTAGGGAGAGAGACAGTGGCTTCCATCCGCCTTTATTTCCATAGGTAATTTTCCTGGTGGTTGTTAGTGTTGCTGCATCTGGTCAGCATTTATCACACCAGCTCCAGTCATTCTGTCTGCCTGAGTGTGTTCTGCTTTCAGTGGGTTTTATTCACACTGTGCAGAGATCAACACAGGTCAAGGTGATAAATTTAAGTCCCCCTTAGGCAAATTTTAAGCCCTGAGCCAGGTCTTTGGAAAAAAATCTGTTTCACATTACATTCCTTCTATCCCCAAACCTTAAAACTTTAAATCTCAGTGGAATTGCTTTCATAACAGGGCTTTTCCAGGCAATGTGTTTTTCCTGCTCAGGAATGTTTTAGGGTTTTTCTAACTTGCTGAAAACATTTTGAAATGAAAACTTGTCACTTTTTAATTTTTAGATTAAATTTTTAGATTTCATTTTTAGATATTCTTCCCTAATGTAGCTTCTGTGAAACTCAAACTGTTTAACACCAGGCTTTACCCCACCCAGCCAGACAGCACTAGGTAGTCGGTTTTGCTTTTATTTAAAATCAATTGCACTGTTCCAGTAAAGCAGAAGTGTTTAGCCACTGGTGATAAGTAGGCTGAATCAGTTCCTGAAAAATGTCCTATTTTAAAGTGCTTTCTGATTGATGAGCACTTCAGAAAAAGGAAAGCCTGATGTCTTGTGCTTGCACTGCTTTGCTTGCAAGGACGTTGGTGTGCCTGCCCTGCCGAGCGGGCTGAGCCTGTGGAGATTTGAGCATGTCTGATCTATTCCTGGGGCATGAGTTGCTCTTATGCACAGAAGTGCCCTTGGTCAGCTGGCATGTGTGCTCTGATTCATTGTGTGCATCTCTGCTCAGGTTCAGGGCTGGCACAGGAAGGCCACCTCCTGTGGGTTCCTGCTGGTGCCAGTGCTGGAAGGCCCCTTTGCCCTGCCCAGTTACCTGTACGGGGACCCGCTCCGAGCTCAGCTCTTCATCCCCCTCAACGTGAGCTGCTTGCTGAAGGAGGGCAGTGAGCATTTGTTTGATGGTAAGAAATGCACTTTGCTTTACCCCTCAGGGTTCTTTGTGCAAACAGGTCACTGTTGGTGCAGAGCTGACATCAAGGGGCTCCTTTACCAGCCAGCCTTAGGTAAAGGAGCTGTTTTTGCAGGTCAGCAGCCCCTCAGGAAGGAGGTGCTGGAGGAAGCTGTGCTGGCAGGCTGATTGTGGGCAGCAGGAAGCACCAACACACAGGAAGGGTGGTCTCCCCAGTGATGCTTACCCTGTGCCCTTTCAGACCCATATCCAGTAGCTGTTGTGTTTGACAGACTCTTGTGTCTGTTTTGCTGCTACACCCACAGCTGCTCTGCATTTGTATCCTGCATTTGTTTATTCTCCCCCTCCCTAAGATTGGGTTTTCACCACTGCCATCCTTCTTTTGTTGTTGCTATGGTTACTTTAATGGTTACAGTGTTTGCACATGAGATTAAGCAGAGGCGCTGCAGTCTCATTTTCTGCAATGTGACCTCGCCCTTTCCAGTGAGCCTGTTGTGGTAAACCTCAGGTGGAACCACAAAAATCAGAGACCTTTCCCATGCAGAGAAGGGCAAAGTTGCATAATGAGGAGGGAGAATGAGCAAAAGGCTCTGTTTTAACATAGTAAGTTTGATATTTTAATCAACCCTTGACTGAGTGTCCAGGTGTAACTGAACAATGAATGTGACAAATCCATATGCTGTGAGGTCACCATAGCCCAGCTGACTGAATTAAATATTTTCAGAGCACTCTTGTGATACACAGCAGCCCACTCTTTTCCTTACCCCTCCCACACCCCCCCCCTTTATGTTCCTCTCCTTCATCTCAAGAGACACAAATAATAAATTCAGATATGAGTCTGCTACTGGCGTGCACAAGACACATCTCTGAGACACCTGACAAAAAAGTGTGACTGAAAGAAATGGCATGGGGAAATGAAAGAGTGCCCTGAGGCCTCCTGAGCAAAAGTGAAGTCTTCAAAAGGAAGGAAATAAAGTAACTTTACTAGATAATTGTTACTTTTCTGTTTGTTTCAGGCTTTGAACCAGAAACATACTGGGACAGAATGCATCTTCTGCAGGAAGCAATAGCACACAGGTGTGTCTGCAGTGGAGTGGGGTGACCCAACAGTTCCTGTCTCCCTGGACAATGTGGGGTGAAGGCCTGTGCTGAACAGTCACTCCTGAGTCTCTTGGGTTCTGTGCTGTCTGCCTCTCTGAATTCTGCTCACAGACTGCTGTACTAAAACACAGCCTCCAGCCCCAGGTGGTTCTGTGGGTGCCAGGGGCAGCTGTGGGGTGTTTCAGCCTGTCCCTCCTTAGGAACCATACTGTCCTCCTAGGGAGAGCCTTTGGCAAGTGCCTGTTATTCCAAGTTAGAAGCAGAAAGGCTGTAATGGATTCTTCCTGGGAAGGATCAGTGTATTATAGCCTGTTAAAAATGCAACACCTTCTTGTGTATTTAGCATAGTCTTGAGCTGGATGACACCTGATGATTGACAATAGGCAGGAGCCTGGGGTGGGAGCTGTACAGAGGAGGTTGGGCCAAGTTTAAGAAGGAATTGTTGGAACCTTTGGGTAGTATCTAGCCTTATCCCTTTGTGTGATTGAGCTGCCAGTTTCTTTCATGGTGTAGATGCTGGGGTTTTTTCATGACAGAGAGGGCTGCCTTTTGTAATGGACTTTAGCTTGGAAATCAGCTTTCATTACTTTAGAAAGCAGGAGAAGAACAGGTATCCTATGAACAGCAGAGAGCTGCCAGGTAAGCTGCCTGAAGTTCTGCATGGAACGTTGCACATAATGAAAATAATAATGTTGCAGCTTGAAACAAGCCCAGGGAACTTCTGTCTTGAGTTTTGCTCTTCCCTCTCTCATGTGCAGCTGCCCCATTTTGTCAGAGACTGCATGGAGCTGCTGCTCTTGTTTCCAGCTCGAGTCAGGACAGGGAGCAGTGTGGGGTGACAGGCCTGAGCAGTGTGGGGTCACAGGCTTTCACACTGTGTCTGGCAGGGAATATTTGGAGAGGCTCAGCTCTCTTCATCCCTTTTCCTTTTGCCTTCAGGCCATGAGAAAGGGATAGTGGAAGGATTTCCTCTGGTGCCTCTGCCTTTGGCTGAGGAATTCTGCCTGGAGTGGCTCTTTTTATCTTTTTTTTCTTTTCTTCTTTAATTCCCCTTGTCTCTATTTCTTCAGATTTGGATTTGTACAAGATAAATATTCAGCCTCTGCATTCAACTTCCCAGCAGAAAACAAGCCCCAGTATATCCATGTCACAGGTGAGCAATATTTGGGAGGCTCTGTGGCAAGGAGGAGGTTATTACAAACAAGAGAACCATTTCACATGTGGTTTGTGTTTCATGTCAGTGATGTTGGTGCTGTTCTGTCCCTAACCAGATGACAAGTAGGTGTGTCAGAAAACACAAACCAGAAAACTGGAGGGGGCAGTATGAAAAGCACCAAGTGTTGCTGCTAATAAATGATGTTGGTTTGAAATCCTGCTTTACAGCAGCTCTGAAAGTTTTCTTTCCAGAAGATGAGGAAATTTAAAAAAAAAGGCAAAGCTTATTCCAAGGTCAATGTAAATAAATGTGTACCCAGAAGCAAGAAGGAGGGAAAGGTGTTGGGACAAGTCAGTGCTCTGTTTTTGTGTCAGTGCTCTGTTTTCATGCTTAAGGTCTGTTGTAGATGCATCTCTACCCATACACACTGTGTGGGAGACAGATCAAGCTTTTAGGGTCTGCTTGCTGAGATGTGAAAACAATGACAGGAAGGCAGTGTTTGGAGAATTGCAGAAGAGAATGGAAATGGATGGGAAGCTAGCAAGATGGATCAGAGCCTACATCTTAGCTTCATTCTGTGCTTGTAAGAGAAAGGCAGACAAAGTGCACTCCCTCCTGGTGCTGTAACATACAGGAAGAAGTAGCACCTAAAGGGCCAAGGGGGAGAAGTGTATCCCATTTTCTCCTGCTGCAAGGCAATTCAATGAAACTCAGGCCCGTTTCATTTTGGAATTTAACCATCAGCTACCAGCAGCAGGGCCTTAGCTGTGCGTCACACTCAAGTGCTGCCTGTTTCCTGCAGGGACAGTGTTTTTGCAGCTGCCCTATTCCAAGAGGAAGTTCTCCAGCGGGCAGCAGCGGCGCCGGCGCAACTCCACCAGCTCCAGCACCCAGAACCTGTTCTGTGAGGAGCGCATCGGCTACAACTGGGCCTACAACACCATGCTGACCAAAACCTGGCGCTCCAGCGCCACCGGCGACGAGAAGTTCGCAGACCGGCTGCTGAAAGACTTCACAGACTTCTGCTGGAACAAGGACAGCCGGCTCGTGGCGTTCTGGACCGACTGCCTGGACAAGATGCACGCCAGTGCCCCGTGAGTGGGGCTCTATCTCTTAGGGAGACAGCTAGAAGCTTTACCTTGTGGCAAGGAAGTAGAAGTGAAGTAGAAGTCTCTCTGTTGGATTCATATTGAGGCTCTAAGAGGACCTGAGTGATATTGCTGTTGATATTCAACAGAATTTGATTAAGTGCTTGGAAAAAAAAAGAATTTGAGCTCTTGGCTTGCCAGTATCTATCACCTGACCTCAGCTTGGTTTTAAGTAGCTACAGTCCTTGGTTGCCAAAACTTCAGTTAGAGCAGAGGTAAAGAAAGGAGAGTGCAAATGGTTTTCAAGGGCAGTTGGATTCAGCACAGTGTGATGGTATCAGCTTCCAGTCCCTGGAAATGGTCGGTGCCAGCTGGCATCTGATGTGCCTGGCAGCAGCCTGTCCCTTCCCCTTCCAAGGTGCACCTGATTGTGTGAATATGTAAGATAAGATGTGAGAGATCCTTGTTAAATTTTCATACATGTAAATAAGTAAAATGCAGAAAATAAAGTGACCTGATGTTTTGTTGTAACTCCACAGACAGCAATACAACATTGGTGAGTAAAAGAAAACAATTGCCAAAAGAAAATAATGCTTTCTGTGTTCAGCTCAAAATTCTGTGCTGGGGCTTTGTCTTGTAATCATACAGGATTTTCTGTCTTCGTGCCTGGATCTAGAACAGTGTCACACAGCAAGAGCAGGAAGCCAGTTCCTGTCTTTCAAGGCCAGCACCAAAGCCTAAGGAGAAATCAAGGGCCACTGAGCGCAGGTTTCTGCCGAGGGTTATGGGTAGGTTTTTAGAATGTGTCTGCATGCAGGCAGCTTCCTCCACTCAAGCGTGGAGCCTTTGTCTTTGCAGGGTGTTGGCACCAGCTGGTTATGGAGTGCAGGTTTGGGGTGGCTCACAGCGGCACCCAGCTCCGAGCCTGGGGGCTCTTGGCTCCTGCTGATGGTCCCTCATTGTTCCATGTCCTCGGGAAACGGGAGTGAGAGGAGGACTGACACCTTCACACTGGTGTTCAGATCTGATTCAAGGCAAATCGTAGCTACTTCAGTTTTTTATCCCCTAAACTGAGTCAGGATGATTCATCTGTTTTTAGACAGCACCCACCTATAGAAGGTGGGTTTGAGCTGCGTGCCTCTTCATTCAGTCGCTGTGTGTCACAATGATCGGTGCTTGTCTGATCCCCATTAGTGCTCCCTGCTATGGGAGGAACTTGCTGCCATCTATTCCGCACCGTTCTGATCCATTCCGCAGCGCGGGGGGTGGGGAGCAGGGGCAGCAGCCCCGCCTGGGCGGTGTCTGGGAAGCGCCGGCGGCTCCGCACCTGCCCGCGCCCGCCGAGCCCCGGCGCGCGCCCGGACCCCGCGAGGCCACGGTGAGGCCGCGGCGAGGCCGCGGGGAGCGGGGCGGCCGCGGGGAGCGTCCCTCGCCGCGGGGAGCGGAGCAGAAGGGGCTGCCCTGCCCTTCGCAGCGGTTTCCCAGCTTCTCCCCGTTCTGCCCGGCGGGGCTGGAGCTGGCCCAGGGGTGCGGGGAATGGCGCTGCGTCCTTTGCCCGGGAAAACGGGCGAGGCGCAGCGCCGACCAAGCTTTTACGTTTTACAGCAACTGCGGTCTGCCCGGACCTGTCGCCTGCAATTTTGGAGAAATTTCACCAAATTAATTTCATCTGGACTTAATATTTTGTAAGTTTTAACCTGTAAGCAGGGGATGTAAGCCCTAGAGTTAGTCTCTGAGTTTTGGGGAAAGTTTAATGTGTCTTTCTGAGATCGGTTTTCTCATCTGCCGGCCTGGTGTGTCTTTAGCTTTACAGGGCTGCTTTAGGCCTAGTTTTATTTTAAGTATTTTGAGGTCTTTAGGCTGCTTTTAACAGCACAGTGAATTTATTTCCCAAAAAAAAAAAAAAAAAAAAGGAAGAAAAGCATACCATAGAAGCTAAAAATAGGAGATAAAGAGTTTTTATCTAACCACAACTTTGTGCATTGCATAGCAAAAGCTTCCAACAGGACATGATGATGAAGCGGTTCATGGCCATGTTAAAGAAGAATGAAAATGTGCATCCCCCACCCACCAAACTGCTGGATCTAGCAGCACAGCTTTGCCAGGAGCTCCAGAGCTCTTCTCCTAGTCTGGAGAAGCTGGTTGAAGCCATGATGAAATGCAAGAACAGCGGAGATTTTCTTACTAACATCCATGTTGTCCGGGCTTGTGTGTCCGTTCATATCCATAAAGGGCAACATGATGCAGCCTGCAGACTCCTGGAGGTAGGAATGTGTTCCTCAGTTCTTCATGGAAACAAAAAGCCATGTTAGAAAAACAGGAGTTAGGAGCCATTAGTGCAGAAGTACCTGAACTGCAGCACATGGAGCACTTCCAGCTCGTGTAAGGCAGTGGAAGGTGATACGGGTGCATTGCTGACCTGCCAAAGCCTTTGCTGCAGGCACTTAGAGTTAATCAGCCAGGGGAGAAAGGTAACTGGGTGATTATGGGATTGGCTGTAGCTGGACTTTTGGTTCTTGGAGTTTTTCACAATCTTAGGGCTCAGGACATAGAAGTATTGGGAAGCCCAAGATTAGGGAGCTTGGCAGGGTAGGAATATATGAGGAAGGCTGGATGGTGCCACTCAAGGTGAGGGATTTTTGGCCTCTAGATCTGGTGATGCAGACATTTGCACCAGGGGAAAAGAAGAAATTAGGCAGCTCCCTGTGTACATGAGGGAAGGTACAGCCAGCCATATGCTCAGATAATGCTACTAGCTCTGTCAAACCAGTAGGAATCCCTGAGTACATCTCTGTGGAGGGTTTTCTCCTTTATACACAGTCTGAGTGACTCTCTGGAAAGTTTGCTTATGCACAGTTTTGTTTTAGCATTGCAAGGCAGAAGAGAAGGAAGAACTGGTGCAACTTTGGCATGAGGTTCACTACCGGAGGGCCATGGAGAAGCAGCAGACAGATGTTCTGACACCACTGCAGAAATTCCGTTGCAGGAAGAGGTACTGCACAGTGGGGAGACCAAGATTTTTTTTTTGTTCTCTGTAGTTTGTAGATGCAGGGGCTACAGATGCAGAGGCTGGTTTTACACCTCACGATGCTGCTTCTTGGAGCTTGGTTTTTCTTGGTGTTTTGACCACTTTGGCAATGTGAGAAAATTCCCATGAATGTGAATTACTCATTTTGGGTCCTTTTTAATCCCATTTTCTCCCGTGTACAGGAATCCTCCACCTCTTTCCCTTTGTCCTGAAGGTCTGAAGAATCGAAACTATTCAGAAGAAGTACGGCAGCAGCTGTTCAGGTTTGCTGCAGAGGTGACAGCAAATCCAGACAAGAAACAGAGGGTAGGGATATTCTAGGGACACTTCCAATCAAGCCTCTTTGTCACAGAAGAGGACACTGTAATCAAGAGTCTATAAGTGGTTTAATTTCTAAATCCTTGTTTTCAAAAGGCTTATTTGGGCTAGGATTCATCATATTTGATCTTTCCCTAAAAGTTTCTTTAAAAAATCATGAAGTTCATGCTAAGTAATTTCTCTTGCTGTGGACAAAAAGTTGAGGGGCAATAAATTCCTCACTAGGTTTTTAGCAGTTTTAATTTTGTAGTGATTGAGCATAGGCAGCCAAACAGCCATCACTCAGCAGAGCTCTATTACAATGATAAATAGTTCTGACTTGACTAACAGCCTATATAAAATTGCACTTTGTTCACCAGAACATGTTTTGTGCTGACTTTTCAAATGCTGCTAATTTGATGTGATAACACAACAGGCTGTGTTGGTGTATGCATGGATCTGCCTTCTTTGGACAGGGACAGATTTGTATTGGAAGAGATGTGTGAATTAAATCAACAAGCACTGTTGATCACTGCCTTGCCAGGTGAGGGCTTCAGACTTCAATGTCTGCCTCTGTGAATCTCTGGGAAGAGCATGGTTTGGTGAGGGCATTATCTGGTGAGCAGTGTAGAATAGCAGTGGCTTCCTTAGCAAACTAATTGTCTGGGAGTGCAGGGTGGAATTTATGTTTTTTATCAGCTCTGAGTTTATAAAATGGTCTCCTTGATCGGATCCACTGGGCCTATCAGAGACCTAGTGAGTAAATGTCTGTGGCTTTGGAAGGTCTCTTGCTGGACTGCTTTTGGAACTGAAGGGAAATGTTGATTATTTGGATGTGATTTTTTCCTTTGATTTCTCTCTGCACCTGGGTTTGCAGGAGAAACTGGCTCAGGCCATGAACCTGCAGCCAACTCAGGTCTATAACTGGTTTGCAAATTATCGGCGCCGTCAGAAGTCCCGCCTTGTTCACGTGGAAGAGCCCAACAATTCCTGTCCTGAGAGGGCTTTGGCTTCCCACAGAAATGAGCCACAGGATAAAGGATCCAACACTCCACAAACTGCAGGTTTGTCTCTTCCTAATGGGTTCAGGATATGGTCCAGAGAGGTGAAAATCAATTTTAAATTCCCTCAGGAAAGGAAGGATATTGCTTGTTCAGAACAGCATTATGTGCTGATGGATCAAGTGGATGCTGGAGGACTCTGCTCAGTGGAGTGCCTCATTGTTTGGCTCCAGGCTGTCATTCCAGAGGAGCAGACACTGCTAATGCCTGTGCAACAACAGGTGAAAAGAGATGCCTGGCTTTAAGGAGGCACCAAATGAAAGCAAATACATGGGAAGCAGCAGGTTTTAGCTTTCAAATTCTGGAATCAGGGCAGTGTACTCCAGGAAAACCCAGTATTTCCATGTCCTTCCACAGACACTTAACCAAACTTCAGTCACAAGGAACACAGGGGTCTTGCTGCATTTGGCAGATTTGACTTGTTTTTTTGGCTTTTGGAGTAATCATTAGCATTGTTTCACCTGGCCTGCACCTTTCAGGTGGATCTGGTGTGGACATCAGCCCTGAGCAAATAGAGATAACCCACATGCCCTGTGAGCCAGGATGGGAGCAGTCAGCTGCACCTCTGTATAAGCCTCCTGAAGGAACATATTTAGAGATGCTGGAATCCAGGTGATGTATGGCATCTTTACAGTGACAGTTCAGACATGAAGCAACATTTAAATGTATTCACAGAACTGACTTCCATATTGGTTCCTTGGGAACATCACTTGGGAGCTTTGCCACCACTGATGGGAATGTTCCATGGCCACTCAGAGCACTTCATCTCCCAGCTGTGGAGGGCAGGATTCAGAGGTTTAGCTGGGGTCCCCTTTTGGCAAAGCAATGTGTCTGGCTGATTCATTTTCTCCATCATTGCAGCTCTCTGCAGAGCCCTGAGCTGTATGAAGCTGGAACAAGCATGGCTTTGTTCACCACTCACAACTCTCAACAACCTGTACCTCTTGGCACTGAGGCTGTGATGGAACCAGGAACCTGCTTTGGCTCTCCTGTGCTGCTGCCTGGAGAAGCAGTGAGCAGGGCTGCTGCCAGCCCCTGGCAGGGGAGCTTTGTACTGCACTCCTACCAGTCCTTTCCCTCTGTGAATTATTGGCTGCCCGGGTGGTGGGCCCCTTACAGCCCTGGAGGAGTCCCTGGCTACTTGTGTACCCCAGGTGTAGAAGGTTAGTAAAACTGCACACAGATCGTTGACCCTAAGACTTTCCAAGCTTCTCTTCCTATTGCTGTAAACATTCTTGCTCACTTAAGTGTCCTGATGAAGGAGAGCAGGGCTTATTTGGAGCTTTGGAGTTCCTCTTCCATGATAGTTCAGTGGGAAAATCTGTTGATTTAAGGTATTGAAACAAATATTCTTACCTACCCTTTTCCCTGAACTGCAACCACTTCCATAAAATACTGGTGGGTTCCTTTTAGTGTTTCCATTGAGAGAGTCCCTCCAGGTGTTGTCTGCTCACCTTGCCCTTTTGCAATGTTCTGGGTTTTTAATGCCTGTCATAATTAAGGTATTGCCTGAGAAAAGTCTGGGAACTGTGACATGGTGCTTGTCTTCAAGCACATGTTTTCACTTTCCTCTCCCTCTTGCTATTTTTTCTCTCTCCCTCTTTGTCTTCTTCCTGTCCAGTCTTGTTCAGCATTCCCACCATCTCTTTTCTTCTCCCTGTTCTTCAGAATAGGCTTGATAGGATGCATAAGTGATGCCCACTTGCTTTTGCAGTCAGTCTGTAGAGCAGGAAGGGCTGTAACTGCCATTCACCCAGGCTCTGGTGAAGGTGGAGCAAGGAGAGAAGGAATAGCTGGGTCAGAGGTTGGGGCTATGTTACCTGTATCTGTACTTGTGTTTAATTTGAGCATTTACTTCAGCAGGTATCAGAGCTCCCTTGAGCACAGTCCCTCAAGCTGGCTGTGTTGAAGCCAGTTCAGAAAGAATCATTCAGCAGTCAGATTTACAGGATGAAAGCTTAATCCTTAGAGGAGGACAGCTAGGGACCCTGGAATCTGTTCTTCACAGGTAAAAGGAGGGAAAGCACAGGGCTGCCTAAAGGCAGGAAGAAAAATGATGCAGAGTCCGGTCATGTGTTGATACCCTGTTGAAGAGAGTTGCAGAAATAGTGACACACCTCATTCCCAGGGACTGCTTCTCCTTGTGTCCATCCTTCTTTGCCAGTATTTATATCTGTAATCTTGTCTAAGTATACAAGTGTGTGTGTGGCACAAAGGAGATTTGGAACCAGCCTAATCAGAGAAGATATGACCCCTGCTTTTTAGGCAGGTTCAGTTTCTGATCTGTTTGCTTGGTTTTGGCAGAAAAGCATAACCTGTACTGATCCAGTGAGGGCTGGGTTGGTAGGGCCTGTACTTAATCCTAAAATAGTTTTTGTAGCTTCACAACCTCATGACAAGATTATTCCATAGTGCAAGCTTTCCAAATTGGAAGACAGAAAGGCAGGCACTGTTCTCTTTCTGTTTTCCACCTATAACAAAGGTTTCAGATTTCAGATTTTCTCTGGGAATTGAGATAAATTCAGAGAATGCAAAACAACAAAAATTCGTGCCATTTTCCATATGTTATACAACTTCCATAATGTTACATAAAAATAAACACTGCCAGACATTATGAGCTTCCTTTAATTTACTGATGTGCAAGGCAGAGCAGGAGCAGCAGCCCCATTTTATAACCCTCTGTTTGACACTGACCAGCGTTTGTGCCAGCATGACACTGTCAGTTTGTCAAAAAGGGAGGTAGAAGAAGCTTTATTCCCACTTTAAAGATGAGGAAGCAGAGGCACAGAAGGCTTTGTGGCTTGTTAAACACCAAGTAAATGCAGTGATTCACTGGAGATAAGATTGGTGAGGCTTTGGCCCCAGTTCCCTGCAGAAAACATTTCTGCCTTTTGCCCCCGTTCCTCACTTGGCCTGGTGCCTTATTCACATTCATGTCAGACTCCTTGCTCTGAATTGCTGGGGAGAACCCAGGTCAGGCATTGTAAACCTCAGGCTGTGTTTTAGGATTCACAGTTCTAAACAGTGGCTAAAGATCATGAAAGATCAGCAAGGCTTGCTGGCAATATTTTGGCTGGATTTAAAATTGCGTGTTCTGACTCTGGAGTGAGCTCATGTTTATTTTTAAAATATGTTCTGCCAGTAGAAGAAATCTATGGTGAATGTCTCCTTGTTGGGTATGTCAGTGTGCCAGGCATCCACACACCCTTTATCATTCCTGTGAGGGGCAGGACTTGCTGCTTTGTTGGCACCTTTTGGTGAGGACTTTGGCTTCAAATAACCCTATTTGTAAACACTGTTTAGTGGCCTGGTCTAAGTCCCCCCAAAACCATGACCTCCTCAAAATTCCATGGATGCTCTGGAACATCAATCTTTTTCAGAAGTGAGTGATTCTTAGGCTGCAATTTCAGCAATTTCATTTTGCAGTTTCTCTCTAGGGAGCCAGGAGAGCTCGTGTGGGTAGTCTGGGTAAGATCACTGCTCAGTCAGTGAGGATCACCTGTGTTAGAAGGCAGAGCCCTCTAACAGAGGCAGGGATTAGAGAAGAGTATTGGTACCAGAATGCTCTTGAGCAGTCATGGTGCAATGAGCATCACAACTCTGGGGACTCATGGGGGCAAGAGATCAAACTGTCTGATCAAGGCAAATGAGTGTGGCTCTCTGGAAGGACAGGGCAGTGATGTTATCCTGGTTTTAGAGGTAAGAGTAACACAAAGAGAAGGAAATTATTTAGCCAAGATCACCTATCTGGAATGGATTCAGTGTTATGCTCTTCTTGCTTCCTGAGCACTGGGACAGAGCTACAAGTCAGCCAAAGGACCCTTAATCTGCTTGTCTCATTTTTAAAGATGCTCACCTGGACAGGATGTGGCCTCAAAGCTTATCAGAACAATTCCTGTTGATTTCTTTCATGGGCTTTTTACAGCCACTCCTACGCAGCTGGGCTGTGTCCAAACCTCTTCTGATCTACAGGGCTGTGAGGTGGGAGTGTGAGAGGGAAGCAGGCTGGAAGCTGACTGTCTCCATCTGCTTCTGCTGCCTGAGAGGAGGGGTTGATCCAGCAAGTGGACTGGGAGCCCCCGTGGGACACCAAGCAGATGCTCTCCTTTACAGATAGTGGTGCTGTGTCCTCTTCACTCTGCAAGTCAGGACTGGTGGAATGTAGCCCAGCTAATGGTTCTTGCAGAGTGGAAATCTTGTGCCTTCCATTTCAGAGAGAAAAGCACACTGAGCTCTATGGAGCAAGGCATTCTGCATTTGAGCCAGCATATTGATTTAGAAAATGTCAGTGCTGAGATGTTCATGGTGGCTTACAGCTTCTGCCTGCATTTCTGGGATTCCAGCTCAGAGTGCTGGGAATCCTCCTGCTGTTGGGCTCTCCCCTTTGGACAGCCCAGCATCCTGACACGGGCAGGCAGCAAGTCCCCAAGCCACCATCAGAGGCTACTCTTTGCCATGTTGCATAACTGAATTGCAGAACTCGTTGCTAAGGGCACTGTGCATGTCGCTGTAAGTGGGCTGTAAAAAACATGAGACAAATGCTTGAGAGGGTGGCAGAGGGAGTTGAGCCCATTTGTCATTAGGAAATGGGACTCTGAATGCAGCCTCCAGCAGAGCAGTCCCAGGGCTGATCACTGGAACCTGGGGAGCATTCCAGGGAAGGGAACTTGACACTTACCCTGTTGGTCCTACTCCTTTCCTGCACTCCACTATTGGGCCCCTCTTGTCTGGGCCTGTATGGACACTCACACCTTGGGCTCTTCTGGTGGTGGTTTGGGCACTGTTGTTGCATTAGAGAGACTTTTGAGTGGGTGATGATGGGAGAGAACATCCCATTCTTGAGTACCCAGTGCCCACAGACTGATCTGCTTTGGGAGGCTGGCAGAGCCTCCAGGGGAATGTGAAGCTGTGTCCCCAGACTCCACTGGTGGCCTTGGAAAGCTGGAGCAGAAGTGTAGCCAATGTTGTGTCTTTGTCTAAAGCCACATATTTTGACTCTTAAGGTCTCTGCTTTTAAAATATGTTCCAGGAGCTTTGGTAGACACCTCCTTGTTTATGGGGAGTGTTTTGGGGCAGAAGGAAAGTTGCAAATTGAGATGTGATTCCCTGTATACTGTTCCTGGTCAGGGCAGTCTTCCCACAGCAGAACTTGTATTTTCAGGCCATAACAATTTTGAGAAATGGGGCAGGTCTGTAGACAACTTAACAGAATTCTATGAAATGAGTAATCTTGCCAACAACCCCTCTTGTCCTGCTGCAAAACATTACAGTAAGTGGCAAATAGAGCATAAATACAAATGCACTTGTATATAATATTTTTTTCCAGTTCCTCTCAGACTGTGTTTGACAAGCCTCAGTGCCCACCTGTTTCTGCACCCTGTGTGGAAGAAAGCCAAGAAAGCCAAGCCCTGGGACAAAGCCAGGTAAGAACACACCTAAAGCTCAGAGAAAGGAGCTCTGTACACATGATCCCCTGCAGCTCTCTCAGAGGAGATGTGAAATCCCAGATCATATTTAGTATGAAACATGTCTGATCTAAGCATAACTTCTGAAGTCCAGTTCAGTGTAAGCTGGGCATTCCCTGGCTAACACCCAGCAGATAAAAGAAGGAAAGGTGGTTTTGTTTTTTCCTACTTGAATTGCTAGTCAGACCCTAATTTTACTGAATGTGTCATTGAAATGGTGGCAAAAGATTCTGTGCATATCCAAAGTGTCATTTAAATTTTCAGCAATGGAGGGCTCACCTATAGAACAGCCACACAAAGATGGCTGCTTGAGGTCCTCCCCTCTAAGGTGTTTTGCACAATTTGACTCTGTTCTCTCAGATCTCTTAAAATGTTTAATGTAATTTTCATTTGCAAGTCTGTGTTATTGCTGAGGAAAAGGAATTTTGCACTGTTCTGAGATGGCTGATGGCAGTACACAGGGCAGTGTGATTATTGGCCAGGATGAAGAAGGTAGTTCCATGCTGTGGGTGCAGTCTGCATGCCTTCTGATGGGGACTTCAAGGCAGTAAGAATACAAGTTGGAAATCTTGTGCTTTCAAGGGGATGGGAGCACATCTCTGAATTGTTACCTAAAAGCAGGACCCAAGAAAGCCCTGTCTAAGCTGTACATTGATGTATTTTTTGTCTTCACATGTGTTGGTCTAACAGTAAGTCAGCATCCATTGCTGTTTCCCTTTCAGTGTGAGCTGCTGGGGAAACCTTTTCAAAAGAGATTACAAAAAGCAGGACCCATATCTGCTGGCCTCATTATGAGAAGTGGCTGCAGCTCTTAGGGCAGTAACAGAACCTCTTTTGAGCCTCTGAAAGCATCAATATAAAGATCTGTATCTTGGAAAGTGCCCTTTTTACCAGCCATAATGTAAGCCAGACGAGAAGGAAAGCTTTGGGCATTAATAATGAATGAGCCTTTTCTAAGATTCCCAGAGCAGGCTGTCTCTAGCTGGTTTTCATCTTGCTGTTCTGCATCCTTGCACTGATTTTTGCAGTGGTGAAGAAACATGACACTCAGTACACTGTGGGCTGGGAGCAAGATACTGAGTGATGCTTGTAGATGTCAAATGGGACATCTTCAAATCTTTGTAATAATTACTCAGTTCAAGAATTCAGAAAAGCAATTTTTGCATATTTTAGTGTGTGCTTTATGAAAAGGAAGAGCTTGAATGGGTAAATGATTTTACAGCATTCTACAGACTTCCTGGGCACTTTGCTTCTTGCTGAATCAACTTACTCTGGGCTTGTGGCGAGAAGATGCAGATATTTGGTTCCTATGCCTAAATCACAGAGGTGCAGGTGAAAACTTACCTTTGTCCACACAACTCAATTTTTTTTTGTAGGTCATGCATCTTGTTAGAACCAAAATGAGAGTAAAATGACAGCAAGCAAACAAACAAAAAGTTAATTCATTTTTGAGCTATTTCTTTCTCTCCCTGAGCAGAGCTCCCTTGTTCAGGACATCGCTTCCTTAATGATTTAATTCCTGTCTTACCCTCTGCCAGTTACTGCCTTTTATAGGCACCAAAGCCTAGGGCAAAGCAAAGGGACTTGCTCTGCTCTGAATTCCTGGGAGTTGGATTTGGCATGGATTGTGCTCATCACTTCTACACCCACTGATGGATTACTGTGAACGTGGAGGGGAGGAAGGCCTTTGTCTCTCTGTGCACACAGCCCTGACCAGTGCCATCCCCTCCCACTGCACACCTTGTGCTGCTCTCTGCCCAAAGGAGCTCTTCCACCATAACCAACTGTGTTAAAATCACACCTGCTGAGGCTTTGGTTCCTTCCTGTGTCTTTCAGGTCCTGGTGGATCCTGCTGTTGACTCACTAACCAACGACATGTTCCAGGCAGCATGCCTGCTCTGTGAATTTTCTGACAGTGCATGGATGTGACCTGCCTGCAGATACACTCCATGTGCCTGCTGCAGTTCCCCAGGAAATACCCCATTGCTTCCTTTTTTTCCCTTTTTTTAATAGAAGAGGGGTCTGACAGGGAGAGGAATAGAGTGAGGGAGAAAGATGGAGGTGTGTTCAATGGTTACAAAGTTTGGTTTAGTTACAGTTTTATGAAGAATTTTGCAAAGGATAGAAGAAAGCAAAGGTGCAATGTGGACTGTAGGTTTTTCCTGGAGCTGTCTGAAGCTGCACTGTAAATGTTAAAATTATCAAGGCACTGGTTCTGTGGCAGTAACATAGATCTAATCATAGCACTGGCCAGATCCGAGTTGCATCATGAAGGTAAATGAAGCTCCTGTGCTCAAAGGAGTAAAATTTGGTTACATTGCCTTGCAGTGGATATTGGATAACCTTTTCTCAGGCTTGGAAAATAAGGTCTCAGTAAGTGCTGATAAAACACTGCTCTTTGTTATCCCTGCCTTCCTGTTGTACTGCAGGGTGTAACTTCTGGAGTGTTCCATACTCCGTAGTGCCACAGGTGACACGAACTGGAGCCCAGTGGAATTTCCAGTGCCAGGGCATGCCATTGAATTGGGGTTTAATACAAGAAGTACCCTTCATGCAGGTTTAAAACTAACCCTGCAAGTTGTAGGGTGGGGTTTTGGGTATTTTCCTGAAATGTTACTGTTTTTAAAAAAATTTGTATTGCAAAATGTGTCCCCATTGCCAAACCTCCAGCCCGGAGATAAAGGAGGAAGGTGCCTCCCTTACCTTTTGTTACAAAGTTTTCAAGTAAAGGTTTTCGCTTACTGTTTCTCCAGAGTTCGTTTCTTTCAAGGTAACGATGTGAAGTGATAACTTTCACATGTCAATTATGTATTAAAAGGCAGGACCAGCTGCCCTGGGAACATTTGCGGGTGCTGAGAGCCTGAAGCCTCCATTATTTTGGTGGATCTCACCAGGAATAACCCCTTTTGTTTGTGTTGGGAACACGGTGCTTGGAAAGGTTACACACGTTATCGTTTATTGCCGTCAACAGCGGGGCCGTGAGTGAACCGGGCATTTCTACAGGGAGCAAAGATGCCGGGCTCGTAGGGCCGCACGAACACCCGCGAGGGACGAGCCCGCCCTGCCCTCACAGCCCCGGCCCCGCCCGCCCCTCTCCTCCGCTCGGGGCCGTTCCCGCCGCCCGCCGCCGCCTGCCATTGGCCCGCAGGCCGCCCGCCGCCGCCTTCCCATTGGCCCGCGCCCGTTGGCAACAGCGACAGATATATCCTGCCGCACGCTGATTGGCTGTCGCCTCCCGCCGAGCCATAGCAACAGCGGGGCGCGCGCGGCCCCTCAGGAGGCGCGCGGGGCGGGGGGGGACTGAGGCTGAGGGAGCGGCGGAACTCCTGAGGGGCGGGCGGGGCGCAGGGGCCGCCATGGCCGCGCCTGGGCTAAACCAATTCTCTGGGTGCTGTCACCGCTGTCACCGGCCCTTCCGCGGCCCGCGGTGGAACGGAGGTGAGACACGGTCAGGAGCCAGCCAGCGACGCGGCTCCACACAGAGGCAGCAGCCCCATAGCAAAATTCCCACTGGATCTTGCTGGGCTGCTGTGTGAGATCCCAAATAAGGTACTTTAGTTTTCATCCCTGCTGGTGACATGTCACTACAATGACTCTGATTTAGGCAGCCAGTGGTACATGATACATTGTGGATGAAAGCCAGGGAGGTTACACTTCCCTGCTGTTGAAGATTGGAGTAAAGAGGAATGACGCCTCACTTACAATGAGATGTATTTTCAGTTCCTTTCAAATACTTGGTTCTGCTTCCTGTCAGGGGAGATAAGATTAGATTAACACTGGCTGTATAGAAATTTTAGATAGCTGTCATTCTATATAGGTTCTTTTCTAAGAAAGCAACCCATGCTAGGGAATGCAGGTATTTTAGCTTGGCATATAAGTGACCTTTGTTCTACCACGTTAACATCACCAGTGTCCTAAGACCTTGTAAGTTTTAAAAGTAGTTCAAGAACACAGTTGTTTTGAGTTTTTAGTTAAAAAGAGGAGGCTCAATTCAGCAAAATTCCTCAGGAGTGCTAGAACAACAAGTCTCTTTTCCAAACTTAAATCTGAAAAAGGATTTTCAGCTAAAGCAGAATTAAGGCCTTTTCTCTTAATGAATTTCATTTCTGAATTGGGTACAATTGCTCTCTGGAGGACAACTGAATTTTCTAGGTCATTTCCCAGGTGAAATAACTTATTACTTTTCTGAAAATTTATGTTAGACAATTCAAAGTTTGATATGTAAAATTGAGCCAATTAAAATATCCCTTTAAGAGATGTAAAGTCAAGTGGTTGAAGTACAGTGTATTTTGGCCCACTATTGCCCCATGTCACCTGGCTATTGAAGCTGCACAAAGCATTTTTGAGGAGCTCATTGCATTTGGACAGGAATTTGCAAGTGGTGCCTGCAGATGGTCTCACTGGACTTGGCCCTGCTGTGTTCCAGGGGGCTGAGCAGCATTCAGGGGGGAGCTGCTGCTTCCCCATCCATGAGCCAGAGCAGACTGGGTGCCTGCTCACGCAGCAGGGGAAGAGAACAGGTGAATCTGTGCTGAATGCCAGTTGTGCTTTTGACCTTCTCTGCCTGTGCTGCTGGCTGGAGTTGGTCTTTCAAGGAGAACCTAGTGGAGTTCTTTCCATTGTATTCACATTGGGGTAGCAATTTGTTCAATTTGTGTCTTACCTCGTTCTGGTTTCCTAGATGTGATTCGTGTCCCCATCATGTTCTGCTTTCCCTATCCTACCATCTGGAGCGAGCTCTGGATGTGTTTTTGTTGTTCTTCCTTGGAGCTGTACTTGGAAGCACGCTGAGCACGTGGCTGACCTGCCCTGAGCTGAATGTGCTGTACCTGCTGTTGTCATTCCTCCTCCACATGGCTTGGCCTAGCAAAGGAAGGAGCTTGCCCTAGATAGAAAAAACCCAAAGTTATTTTTATCTTAAAATGCATATAAGGTCCCAAAGTACAGTGCCTCTATGTCTTGATTGGTCACAGAAGGGGGATGGAAATCCAGGAGCACTTGCAGAAGTTCTGTTACTTGACCCTCCCTGAGGTGAGAGGGACATTTCCAATAGGCAGCATCCATGTTTTCCAGCACTGCTCCTAGAGGTGGCTTTTCTCTTGGCAGCTCAGCAGACAGCCCTGAGCCTGGCACGGTGGGAGGCTGAGGGTGGCTCTGCCCTGCAGTGTGTGTGGAAATGGCTCTGTGGAGGTCCTGCACAGGAACTGCCACGGAAACTTCCCTGAGCTGACCCAAGTCATTGCTAGAGGGGATGGAGGAGGTGAGCAGCAGCTCTTCCTGCTCACAGTCCCTTTGGCAGTTCTGCTTTCTGTCACTGGTGCATCCAACACCCACTCAGGACAGATGCTGGGGGAGACAGCTCCAAGGAAGTGTTTTCAGTGCTCCAAGGAAGTGTTTCCTCATTCTGGATGCCTGGCTCAGCTTTCTTGGGGCCTCGTTTTTAGAGGAAATGAGCACTTTGTGCAGTGACTCAAGTAGGGGACCCAGAATTAGAGGCCACTTTTGGAAATGTCGGCCAAGGCATTTTGCTTTATCTTGCACTTCATTAGTCTTATCCCCAAAGTCTTTCATGTTATGTTCTACAGTGAAAGGTCATTGTTTCAGATCAATCATTTTCAGTGGGATTTAATCCAGTTCTAAGTCAAACTAATCCACTTTGGTAAAGGTTGAAGGGCAGTAAAAATTCATTTGTTAAGACAGATCTGGTCTTACTTTTTAAATGTGGCTGTTAATGCTGAGTCCTTAATTGTTTATGCTCAGCACGAGGTGTCTTTCAGAGAGGTTCCAGAAATCGTAGGATTGAGTTCTGTTGTGTTCATATTGTTCCTTTACTTCCAGTATTTTCTAACACAGGTTGTTTCTTTTTCCTCTTACCTGTAGAGCCTCTTTTGAAAATGGTGCTCTGCTGGCAGCTGCTGATAAGCAGCTTTTCATGTTTTCCTGTTGAAGCTTCTGAATGCTGGTTACTTTTCCCCTCATTATATAAGGAGTAAAACTGCATTCTTCTATCTGGGCAGGAGTAGCAAACACCATAGTCTGAAGTAGCTCATGAGGAGTTAAAGCTGCTTTCAATTAGCTACTGTGTTCTCACCACTTAAAGGAACCCCCACAACTGAGCATGCTTGACAACCCCTGTGCATATCCCTGAATCATTCTGGCAAGGAAAAACTGCCATCATCTTTTATTCAGACATAGTGCTGCTGCTTCCTCACTGGACTCTGAAATGAGCAGGTGCTGGAAGATAGCACATTTTGCCAGAGAGTTCTGAGGGTTTATCAGCTTGTGTCTGCACAGGGTTTTGAACATGCAAAAGGCTGCTGTGTGTGAATACTGAATGGTATTAATACACTGCAGTGATCCCAAACAGGCTTTGGGCTACAGACCTACCCTTTCCATGGGGGAGCAAGAGCTTCACAGGTTTTGTACAAATCAGAACCCTTGTGTTTTCAATTGTAGGTGAATAGATACACAGAGTACTTCACCACAAGGCATGACTTGAACCCTGGAGCTGCTGCTGAGCAGCACTCAGGCAGTGTCATCTTCTTCATTCTAGGATTTACCCCTGAGTTATGAGGGAGGTTCTGTGAGTGATTCAAGATTAATATGAAATTGAAATATGACAAAGAGTAGAATATTTTCACACACTGTGACAGCCTAGAGGCTTGTTAAAGTGTGCTGTATGGTTTGGCTAGAAGTATGTCACTGAAATTACAGTCCCTTGTGGTTTGGGAGAGAATCATCACACTCAGCTACACCCACTGCTATCTCGTGCTCTGATCTTGTCACTGGTTATACCATCTATCCTCCTGGTGCACATTTATCTCTCTTTACTGGGGGAATGTGCTGCTAGAATTCTAACAATAAAAATTACAGAGAGTCCTCAGCCTCTGGAAGAATCTGTCCTGCAGCACTGTCTGAGCATCATGCCCCATGTAAGGGCCAGTCACAAATATTTCCAAGACCAGATGTTAACAAACTCCATTTCTTTCTCTTCCACAGTTGTCTCTACTTCATTTGCTGTGATGTGGAAGCTGGTTAACCTCCCCCACCAGTGGGTGGTTTCTCTTCTCTCTCTGTGTTTTTCAGTATCTTGTCCCCAAGACTTTCATCATTTAGCAGTTCCCTAAATAAAACATTTCCTTGCTGCAGAAAGGAGAGGGAAGATCATTTCTCCAGGGATCAGGGGGATGTCAGTAGCAGGGACTTTGTGGCAGCACTGCTGTGGTTCCATGAGTCTCAGAAAGAGTGGCACAGAATGTGTGTGTGCTCCCTCAGTGCTTCCAGGGTAACAAAAGGGGAGGTTTTCCATCCTGGGAAAGCCTGGGAATGGCCCATGGTGCTTTCCTTGTGGTGGTGCCTGTCCAGCAGTGTCCCTGCAGCTGAACATCAGCACTGGGGAGACACCCTGGGAGCCAGCTGTGGTGTCCCCAGTGCCCCTGAGCCCTGACCTGGAATGGCATTTCCAGGAGCTATTTATGGACCATGGGTGCTGTCCAAGAATCAGATCTGCCTGTGGAGCACAGCCACGGCCTGAGGTCATAGTGCAATTTTCAGTGCCATAAATTTCTCCATCTCCAAATTCTTGCTGGGTGTGGTCGCTTTGGGAGCAGTTCTCAGTCCTGCCTCATGAGAGCAGTATTCCTGAGCTTTGCTGGGAACCGTGGAGCGATGCCTGGTGTGTGAGCTCAGCAGGGGAACCGCAGGCAGGCCCTGCCTCCACCCCGTTCAGCACTCCGATGAAAGGCCTGCTGATTTTTTCTTTTCCTTTCCAGTTTTGTTATAAGACATTGTGACTTATAAATATTGTAGAAGACTATAAAACTCCCTGTGTGAGCTCTAATTTCTGTTTCTTTGTACCTCTGTGTAACTGTGGAGCCTCTCCTGAGGGTGGAGATGCAGAGCACTGGGCGCTGGATGCACAGGAGCATAGAGGTGCTCTCTCCCATTGCCTTGGATGAGAAATGCAATCTCTTCCCTTTCTTTGGGTTACAGTCACACTGTGGAAATGCTGCACACAATGTTGCCTTATTTTAGCACTTTTTCTTGAAACTGTTGAATTTAGATGTGTATCTGGTTTTAGAGCAGTGAGGTTACACATGACCCTCGTGGATTCAAAGTTAGGAATTTTTGAGATGCTTTTGACTGAGAAATAGCTGTTTTACAGAAGCCTCAATTAGGGAAACCAAAGCATTTAATGCGAGTGTTTTGTGCATGTGTAGATATATCCACATATATATTTGGCAGATTAATGCAGATTGCTTCAGTGGGTGAATAACTGGTTTTAAAAATACTTTGTAATCCATTTCCCTGGGGAGTCTGAAGCTGCTGTGCAAGACTAGAAAGCTGCTGGTAAACCCTACATATTTTCAGAGCTGTTGGAATCCTTTGCAAACTGACTAATCTCTGCTGAGAAATTATTCCAGCTGCAAAGGTTCCCAGCTGAAGTGAACTGGGCAAGGAGGATTGGCACATCTCTCACTACTCTTGCCTAAGGGTCGGATGCACTAAAATTGGTATTTTTACATGGAATAATACACTTTCAAAATCACATCTTTGCTGTCTATACCTAAACATTTATTCTAAGGTAGAAACAATGTGAGTTTTAAAATAATTATGATAATAAATTGAACTGATGTTTGGGATTCATTCTGTTCAGGTTTTGGATGTCACTGCCTTCTCTTAGAAACAGTGAGAACAAAATCCCAGTAGGAAAAAGCCCCATTTGGCTTGCTGGGATGAGTGCACAGTGGTGTCTGTGCTTCACACTACTGCAAGGGCTGTTTCCAGAATGTTCTGGCAATCAGTTTAGAACTTGCTAAGTTTTATCTTTCATGCCTTATTACATATAACTATAGGTTATTCTTATTTGTCATATTTATTTATGTCTTTTAACAAGCAGTATTCATCTAATCCCTTTTAAAACCACAGCATTTATTTTAAATGGCATTAGGGTTTAATGCACAAAAGCCAGCAGCATTGGAGTTAAGGCTTAAAACTTTTGTGTGACACCGGGGACTGGATTGACTCATTTGAAGCAGTGTGAGAGTACCGAGGGTAGTGGAGAGGTCGGGAGGAGTGAGAGCAGCCCTGTCCCTGCTTCCCGGGCGTGCTCATGGAGTTTGTCTCCCTCTCTTTGGGGGTGAGGACAGATGGCAGCTGAAATCACCACAGGTGCTCTGGTGCTGAACTGCCTGCAGGTGAGCAAACCTGTCCAGCAGCTCCGCACACCTTCAGCAGCGCAGGCATGTTTAAATGCTGCCCAGGGTTAAATGGGAAAAGTGAATCCGTGATTTATTGTAAGAGATGAGTAACGTGGCTCCCAGCCTTTCTGCGGACACCAGCAGCAGTTTGTTGTTTGTGCAAGGTTCTCGCCTTGAGATAATTTTTATGTAAGAATGGTAGTCTGTCAATTTATGAAAGAGGAGCTTGACTATTACACATTAAAATACGTAGTAAAATTGAATTAACTGCATCTCTTAGGTAAGGTAGTAGAATTGCTCCGTGGTACCACCCCCACAGCTCGGGCTGTTTGAAGGCAGCGGGGATGCGAGATCCGCTCATTTCCCCTCAGAGGCACGGCCGTGCCACCACTGCGGGCTGCGGCCGCACAAAGCAGCCCTGGGGCTGGGCAGGGTCACGCACGTGAACGCGGAGCGTGCTCACCCCGGCCGTGGTCAGCCAGGGGTGGCCCGCCCGTGCCTCGGGCGAGGCCAGGCAGGCCCGGTGCGGCGGTGACCGTGTCGGTGTCGGTGTCCGAGCCCGTGCCGTGCCCCGTCCCGCAGTGCCCGCGCCCCCCGCCCACCTCCACCTTTGCAGCAGGAAAATGCAGCACTCGCAGCGCGCACGCGCGGCCCGCGGCCGGCGCCCCGCCATGGCTATTTATAGCAAGTGACGTCACCTAGAAATAGAGCGCGGGGGAGCGGCGCCCCCTCCCCTCCCCTGCAGCACCGCGGCTCCGCCCCCTCGTTGCCTTCCCGGCGCGCAGGCGCGGGCGGCGGCAGCAGCGCGAGGCTCCGAGCCGCACACGCCGCGGTCGGTCCGGGAGCGCGGCCGGCGGGCGAGGGAGCGGCGGCCAGCACAGCCCAGCCTAGCCCGGCACAGCCAGCCCGGCACAGCCAGCCCAGCCCGGCACAGCCCAGCGGGCGGCTCCGCTTACGGTTCCTGCTCCCGCCACCCGTGCGCGGCCAGCCGCACATCCCCGCCCGCCTTACGCTCTCTCTGAGGGGCGCGCAGAGCCCAGCCCGGCAGCCACCACGGAAGCGGCCATGGGGGACCGAGAGCAGCTGCTGCAGAGAGCCCGCCTGGCCGAGCAGGCGGAGAGATACGATGACATGGCCTCGGCCATGAAGTCGGTGAGTGGGGCCGGTAGCGTGGCGGCCGTGGGGCGTACTCGGGGAGGAGTGTGCAGGGGAGTAGTGGCGGGGGAGGGAGGGAGAGGAAGTGCGGGCTGGTCCGAGGCGGGGTCGGGGCCGGGGAGGATGCGAGCCGCCGGCTCCCACCCGTCGCGGTGAAGAAAGGAGGGCGGGAGCGGGAGCCAGACCATCCCGCCGGGACAGCTCGCCGCCGTGTGGGGCGGTGCCCGCTGCTACCTGCCTTGGGCAGAGATGAGACAAAGAGTAGCCGGTCCAAACCGGACCTAGCACCCCCTTTCAAAATGTGTTTCCTTCCCCCCCTCATTCCCTCCGTTGCCTGTCTCGCAGCCCTCCCGCTCCCCGCCTGTCCCTGCCCCGGGGGTGTGGCTGTCCCCATGCCCTCCTCTCCGTCTCCCCACCGCGCCAATCGGGCTCGCAGTGCGGCCATTTGAATGGCGCCCGCCTCTCCTGGCGGCGGGAACGCTGTGCGTTCCTTCTCTGCTACACATGGGGCCCGTCCTCGCCCACCTCCCTCCCTCCCTCCCTCCCTCCCTCCCACCCCGACGAGGTGCTGGGTTTCACCTTGGGGTGCATCTCCCTTTCTGGGCATCCGCCAGCGTCTGGGGGCGCTGGTGCCGTGGGATGGGCACTGCGGCGGGGGCTGTCTGGGGACACAGCGAGAGGAGCCCCTTCCCCTTCTAGACGTTTCTATTGCCTCACTCACTGCCATCGGTGACTCAAAGGTAGTAGCTGCGTCCAGGTGTGAAAGCTACCCCCTGTTCCAGGAGCCTTTCCCGAGCTTTAACGTTGCCTTTTTGCCTCTTCTTTGTAGGGTAACAGTTTCTCAGTGCATTCCATACCCTGTTGAATACCGAAATGTGTTTAAACAATGTTACATTTGCAACTCTGCTCCTTTCAGAACCAAGCAATGAAAATTATTTGTACTGATCTGACTGTACCGATACATAATAAAATTGTAGAATGGTCAAACCTGTTATGTCTAGTCCCTTTTTTGAAAACAAAGCATTCACAGGATCTGAATGTTATGGGTAATGTTAATGCCCCTGGATGCTTAGCAGTCTTTCCCTATCAGATTACAATTGGTTTGTTCTTGCTGATCTGTCCTCTGTGAACATCGAAGGCCCCAAGAGGAACTGTTTCTCTTGAGAGTTCTGATGATTTTAGGTCGAAAAAGAGCAGCTTCAAATGGAGTCCACATTTTTGTTGTAAGAATGTCACCTCCCTCAAATGAGGGCAGTAAAAAGACACTAATTTTGCTGCTTTTGTTCACTTTTGCTATTATGTTGTAATAAATGTTACAACCAGTCCAGTTCTAAAGCAGTGATACTAATGAGCATCTCAATACTAGAGCCACAAGACATTAAAATAAGGTGTATTTATAAATTCTATCCCTAGAGTTCTTGATACAAGTAATATAATAGTAACAACTCTGCTTTCAGTTGGTAATTTTAAAAGATGAAAGAGAGAACCCACTAAAATGTATGGCTCAAGCAGACAATTCCTAGCTGTTGCTAGTAAAAGTTTTATATTTCTCCAAGAACTGCAGAGCTGCAGTGTATGTATGATCCCTGGGCATGTGGGAAACCATGAGAACACAGTTGCCTTGCTCTAGGAAGTGTAAATAAAGTACTTAGAGCTAGTGTGCATGTCCAGTTGTCTTCAAACTGTTCTAATTGCTGTGCAAATTTTGATTGATCTGGAGCTGAGGTATTCTCATTTTAATGCCCCTTCTGCTCACAGATAATTTGTGTGATCATGAGCTTCTGTAACTGGGAGCTCCAGAACGCTTTGTAAGCAAGTGGTGTCTTGAAACTTATGGATACTTTTAAAATACAAAAAGCAAGCTGGATTTAAAAGCAACAGTTCCCTTTTTTAGAGCTGTTCCTACACTGTTGCATGTCTGTGATGTAGCATCTCTTGGTTATTTGGTTTTCCCAGGTGTTCACTCCAACTCAGCAATTTCCAGAATGCTCTTCAGTGTTGAGGTTGGTTTTATAGGTCTGAGCATAATCTGTGGAATGCTCTGAGGGCTGGCTCTCCTCACAGCTCATACTTCTGTTTCAGGGATTGCAAATAACTGAGAGATAATTCAGAGAGCTTTTAATCCATATCGCTTCATAGTGAAGTAACCTTGCAATCCAGAGAGTTTAGACTTCCTCCAAAAGGAAGGAAATCAGTATTCTAACTCAGAAATCTATTCTCCAAGATATCTTTAGGTTATATTTATATTTATATATATTCATATTTGAAAAGTTTAATTTTTAAAAAATCTCTGAATGTAACACATCTGGTACTTTTTAAAGGTGCTATATGAAAGTAGTGTGCTTTCAGTGTAAACTGAAATCTGACCAATTTCAGTTTGAGATATTCCTGCACTTTTCAATACAGAATGTAGCCATCAGCATGGTAGTTACTTCAGAAACATAAAGTAACAAATGCTTGTTGTAGTGACAATGTCTTTGCTTGATTTTTGACTCTGCCACTGGAGAAAAAAATGACAAGGCTGCTGTTTCATCTGTCAGCATCAAGCTGGAGAAACATTCATTTTTTATTCCCATTAATTCCTCCTATAAAGAAAAAAGCTAGACCAAGTAGCAGTTGTAGCTTAAATAAGGAATTTACTGCTCAATACAAATTTCTGTTGTGGTAAACATTTTTTTTCATGGAAGAATTCCATTATTTTCGATTGTAATGTGTAAACAGGAGAGGAAAATGAAATAGTTGCTGTTACAAATAATTTGGTTTAGTTTACTAAAGCCATTAATTTGTAACTATTCAAGTCATTTTAATAGCACATACAATCCTATGTGAATGGCATTCTTCCATGGGGTGTGGTGTTCCCACTGCTGCTCCAGGATTCCAGCTGTTGCAAATAAAGCTTACACAGGTAGGTACAGAATTGTTTCTCAGCACACTGGAGAAAGAGGCTTTGGGTGTAAGTGTGGTGAAAGGTTCTCAGCTGAAGCCTCCTGAGATTTCAGCATTGTGTACCCTTTGGTTTAGATAATTCCAGAAACCAAGAAAAATTGTAGCTGTGTAAGCCCTTTGGTTTTTGGACAGTATTAATTCTAGTAGGTAGTGCTTAGGACCTCTATTGATTGATGTTGCTTTTCCAGTATAGCTACATAGTGGTAAAAATAATTTACTATTTAAAATTGGTAATGTGGGTGATGTGAGATACAGAATTTTAACATTTGTCATGTGAGAAATACTACACAGTGAAATAAATTTAAGTATTGAACTAAAGTTTTTGAAAGAAAATAGCTTGAGGTTCTAGTTTGTTATGTAGGCTTTATCTGTATTTATCAATGGACTGTAAAAGTGTGGGATATTCTGTATTTTTAGTACCTATCCCTGAGGGTCTGCTTTGGGGTTAATGAAGTGTGTTTGTGTAGGAGAGGGGAGTGAGTTGTCTTTAAAGCAAGCAGTGCCCTCCCTGCTGGGGGATGGCTTCCCCATGGCCTTCTCTGGGTACCTGCAGCTATAGAATTCCAGTTCTTGGTACAGAGCTCTGAGCCCCCATGATACAAGAAACTGATCTGCTTTAAATCCCTTAGGCTGCTTTCTGTTTGTTCCACAATGATGATTGCATAGCTTTGTATCAGGCAAGTTCTATTCATTTCACCTGCCTCTACTGGCTCAGGTACAGGGATTTGTGCAGCTCCTGCTTCAGAACCAGCAGAAGCACAGGCCACTGACCTGGGTCAGGGCATGGATCTGCTCTCCATTGTGGAGCTCTCACTTTGGGCTGTTGTCCTTGGGAAGGAGCTCACCTTGGTGTATGGCCTGAGTGGGATCACACACAGAATTGATTTATTGATTTACTGATTTCTGAGCTGATGGAGTGCTGCACACTCATTGGCTTGTGGAGTTAGGAATTCAGGGCTAAGTCAGGATTCCTTTTATATGCTCCCATTCTGGTCACTAAACAGTGAAAGAACTGTTAAGATCTGTACTAGAGACGATCCAGGTAGGTTGTGGTGGAGATTGTTGAGGAAAAATTGCTTGGGAGCTATGATGAAGATTCTGAAGATGTCATTAGAGTTTATTCCTGTGCATTTCATCCTCTGTAGGTTGCCTCTAATTCTATTAGGACAAGCAGAGCAGTGTCTTTTGGGAGTTCAGGTTCATGAAAAGTCATTTTGGAGATAAAACTAATTGACTTAATATATTTTGAGAACAAAACCCAAATTTGAAAGTAAGTTCTCTCTTACTGTAAGAGTTATAATTGACATAAAGTATTTTTTTGGATCTGGAAACAAGCACATTTGTTAGAAGGTTCACTGCCTATGCCAGCAGTCTCAGAATAGTGCAAATATTTGTGACTTGATTGTTTGTAGTATGTAAGTACTGGCTGTGAACACTCTGGTGCCTTTCAAGCAGTGTAAATGTGCACATTTTTAAAAGAAATAGTTATGATTTTAACAGTGTCTGAGCAAGGACAAGTTTATTTTCACACCAAAGTACATATCCTTAGAATTCTAGTGACTAATTTTAAAGCAGGATGGCTAAGGTAGAGGAGTTACATTTTTCATCATAATTCCTTTGTGTTTAGTTTCATGTGTATAAATTTTAAAAAGTAGAACAATTTCAAGTGACCATGGATGCGATAGCCTGAGTTAAACCATCAAGTGAAATAGGCCTAAATACACAGTATTTATTAGAAGTATTATCCTTCTGTCTCAGCTTTTTGGAGCAGCAGTTCCAAGTTGATCATGGCTTCATTCCTGATTTGCTGTCCTATTTCTATGCAGATTCTTTCACCTCCTATCCCTGGAATTTGTCTGCAGCCAGTTAGCAGAAATCAGGGTAACTTTTGTATTGCACTGTGTAATCACCCACTACATGTCTGACAGAGACCATGGAACACTGGTTCCATTTGTGCTGTGCAGAGCTTAATGACTGCAGCGCTTCCATCTCTGCTGTGGGATGGACACAGGCAGCAGGAGACAGAAATGGGAGAATTGCACCAGCTTCCAGTGTCCCTGCTGTGCTCCAGATTCAAAAACCTGGTTCTAGGTACATTTAAATTCATCACTAAGTGTGTAGTCTGTATAATTAGAGCAGACTTCCTAAAAATCCTGAGCCTTCCACTGTGATTGCTTCTCCATTACACAAGCTGGACTCACTTTTATTCAGTGATGTTCTTTGCAGTGGCTTCTAAATACCCCTTCTATTACTTCAAATCTATGGGGATTTCTCTCTTATAAATCCTGACTGCAGAACAGTTTTAAACTTTCAATGTTACAAAGTTAATCCTGTCTAGGAGGAATTTTGGGTTCTAGAAGAAGTTTTGAATCTTGCACTTCGTGATGAAAGTATTGAAGGAGGTTTGCACGCTCTTCTCTAAGGCAAACCCTTTAAATTTGCTCTTTGTCTGTGTTTTCAGGTCACTGAGCTGAATGAGCCCCTCTCAAATGAGGACAGAAACCTGCTGTCTGTAGCCTACAAGAATGTAGTGGGAGCCAGACGGTCCTCCTGGCGCGTCATCAGCAGCATAGAGCAGAAGACCATGGCAGATGGCAATGAGAAGAAGCTGGAGAAGGTTAAAGCCTATAGGGAGAAGATAGAAAAGGAGCTCGAGACAGTCTGCAATGATGTTTTGGCTCTCCTAGATAAATACTTGATCAAGAACTGCAATGACTTCCAGTATGAGAGCAAGGTCTTTTACCTGAAAATGAAGGGGGATTACTACCGCTATTTGGCAGAAGTTGCTGCTGGAGAGAAGAAGAACAGTGTGGTGGAAGCCTCAGAAGCTGCCTATAAAGAGGCTTTTGAAATCAGCAAAGAGCACATGCAGCCCACTCACCCCATTAGGCTTGGGCTGGCCCTCAATTTCTCCGTGTTCTACTATGAAATCCAGAATGCCCCTGAGCAGGCCTGCCTTTTAGCCAAACAAGCCTTTGATGACGCCATAGCAGAGCTGGACACACTAAATGAGGATTCCTACAAGGACTCCACTCTCATCATGCAGTTACTTCGAGATAACCTCACTCTGTGGACGAGTGATCAGCAGGATGAAGAAGCAGGAGAGGGCAATAATTAACAAGCTTTCCTCTGATCCCTCTTTCATCCACTTGGCCATCCCCATCATCACCAATATTTCCTTGCCACAGTCACACTAAATATCTAGTGCTAAGCATATCTGTATTGTACAGCTGTTCAGATCTGCTGTCCACCTTATCAAGAAGCAGTTTCAGATGAGTCTTCATGGGCATTGATGGATTGATTGGTTTATTGGCCCTGTTGATCTTAGTTGCACTTCAGCAGTGCAGAAGGAGGCATTTTTAATTTGCCTGTCGATTGGAAAATATGGAAAGGAATAATGGAAAGTGATTGAGGATAACTAGATTCCAGTTAAAGTATTCTGTTTGAAATGAGCTGACAGTTCTGTTAAGCAGTACATTTTGTGCATGCAAAGTAAATTAGCCACCCCAAACTTTTTTCAGTCAGAGAAAACAGTTAAGCTGATGTGAAATGACAACTCTGTTCATCAGTTTACAATAAACTGTTTGAAATGTGAGGTTTCAGTAGCAATTTGGTTTTTTTGCCTCTAACTTATGTGCACAGTTTCTTTAAATGCAGTGCATCTACCTAAGAGTTTTGATACTTGTAACCTTTTGCAGTTGTTTTGAAGAATCATGAATTTATTTTTTGTAAACTCTTTGGCTGTTTGGTTGTCTGTGTACTCTGACAACTCTATGTCAATATTTGCCCATGTTAAGATGGATGACTGGGAAGCCAGACTTCTAAATTAAATGTTTTGGAACTAAGTGAATAAAATAAAATGCTGCTTCAGGGATGTTATCTCTACATGAGCTGTCCTGTCTTTTCTTTGGAGCAGAGATAGAGTTATCCAACACATCACTGAGAAGTTAAAACATACTTAATCAAAAGTTTAATGAGAAGTTGACACATGCTGAACAACAAAAAACACAACATAGTGTGCTGAAAGAGGAAAAGCCCAAACCCACAAACCCCAAAAGCACCTGCAGTGGGGGTCACCTCTATTTCAGTGGATTTCCCAAGCTGGTATATTCAGTTCTTTGCTCAGTACAAGGGCTGCTGAACAGCTGTAAAGCACATAACTTACCATATCAATGCAGAGACTGTGGTTGCTTCTGTCCACTGCAACCTTTAAGCTCTTTTTCTGAAGTGCTGATCACCAAATCAGCTTTATAGGTGAAAAACACAGTAGCTATTTCATATTTACCTGCTTCAAACAGAAGCAGTACTTGTTGCTAAAGACTGCCTTTCTCTCTTTAGCTCACTCAAGTCCAGAACCCAAAGTTAACACTGTTTTTGTTTTCTCCCAACAGTTAGAGCACATGCACGTTTATTGGTGCTGAGCACACCTCTGTCATGGTATGTCCCAGAAGCAGGAGAAGTTAGCTGTACCCAGACTGCCACTGGCACCTGAGCTAGCTCAAAGGTCATGTAAGTTCTCATTTATCAGAACTGATAGTTTTTAATTATAGAAATAATAATTACTGGTCAGAATTACCCTCTACGGCTGCTCATTCTTTTTAAAAGCAGTGCACTGGTTCTTTTTAAGTATCCAGAGTTTTAGAATTTTTAATGGTAGATTTGTGTGCATTTATGTATTCTATCATCTTAGAGATAATTCTAGCTTTATTATGTCAGTAAAATTGACAACAATTAAAAGAGTAACACAACATCTGAAAAAGGTGAAAATAGTTACACACCTTCCTACTGCCCCTGTGGAACCAAGGTAAAACTTGGCCATAAGATTGCCTTTTACACTGAAACACTGGGTGGTTAGTAAAATATTAGTAGTTGGTAGGATGATTTACCTTTTGATAGAAATACCTGTCTTTTTGTTACCTTTTAAATTAATATTTTAAGGTAATATTCATACTACCTTTTTATTAATATTTTTCTTAATTCAAAAGCCAAGGGGTCCTTTCTCATTTTAGGTACTGTCTTGTGCAGACCCTTTATCACAAAGCCATGAGCACTGTGTAGTTTGTAGTTTCAGCAGCTCTGGCATCCCTGGGCAGGCAGCTGTGCTTGGCTGCTGCCCTGGTGCACAGGATCCAAGTGGAGACCAAGGCATCCTGCAGAATGATGCTTGCAGCAGTGAATTGCATTCCCAGGAGGAGCTCAGATACTTCTCCCCCGTTTGCCAGCTGTCAGTGAATGAGCCAGTGGCATGCAGAGCATGTTTTTGTGCTTGTGTTTTGGTAGGAGTTAGCAGAATTTTCTATGGAGCAAGAAAACAAATGCTCCAGTGCAATCCATATCCTTGTTTACACTTCAGCAGCTTTTTCATTTCCTGGGCCCTGGGATTGCCAAATGCTTTTTTTGTAATCCTTACTGTGATCTGGAGGAAACCAAAGCTGATGAATTGCACATGTTTATTCCAATATTTTTCAGAAGACCACAGGATTCAGGTATTTTGGAACTGGTATTTCTCGTAGGTCACTCCCACGTCATGTCTTCTGCCTGTCACTCTCTAAAAGAAATAAAAAATCCTAGGCTGTGCCCAATTTATTGTTTGAAGACACCAGATGTATTCACCAAAGGTGCTTAGTTGAAGTTCCCAACATTGTTTGAGGCAGGAGTAATTCTAATGGAAAGACTCAAAATTGAGGACTTTCCCCCTTGTCCCCAGGGGGGACTTTATGTGTCCTTGAAGGCATAAAAGGTTCTTTGCTGCTCTTGACATGGTGAGGGTTTCATTAGTGTCCATCTGAGCATTACTCTTGCCCAGAACCACAATTTTCATGTCTTTTACAGGCAATCTTTTGTGGAGGGATAGAATGTAAGACAATAAAGGTAGTGCAGAAGGTAATCTCACACCTGAGGAGCTGCAGCTGTACTAATCACCAAAATTAGGAACAAGCCTGCCCTTAATAGGCCACAGCTGTGTCCAATAAGAAGAAGAGTGCTACAAAAGAGTGGCTTAGCTGGGTGAGGAGAGAGCTGGAGCCTGTTGGCTGTGCTGTGAGGAGCTGCCCCCGAGCAATCACTGAGCAGGTATGGAAGATTTACAATATTTCTTGAGAGGTTCAGTCATTCTGAGGGTTTTGGTATAATATTAACAAGGCCTGGGTATATCCTTGAGTTTTTAGCATCCTGCCAGCTGCTAACAGTAAAGCAGCATTTTCTGGGATGTTAAAGGAACTTGAAAGCTATGGTGTAGTCAGCCCTTAAATTAATTGTGTCCCTCTAGGGACAGAGATACTCTCAGTCTATGTCCTAATCTGCTCAAATATGTTCAAATGGTTGTGCTCATCTCTCAGAGTACAAAAACACCCACACCCTATTGAACCCCCTGGAGCAAAATGTGCCAATGCTGTGGGACACTAAACTATGGCCTGAGAGGCTGCTCTTCAACATGAGCAGTAGCTCTGAGAATGTGAAGCTTCTAGGGAAGCAGAAACCTTAAGAGAGGTGAGACTGGAGGTCCATGGATAGCACAGATCAAAGGGCACAGTTCCTCTGGTAAGTAACCATTCACTCTGTTAGCACTTGGGGCTCACTGTTGGTTTGAAAATAGATTTTCCACATTGCCTTTTCCTTGCCTGTAACTTCAGGCTGTGGTTTTCCATCCTCAATCCTGACCCCTGTGATCTCCACTGTAAATGGGATGGACTGACTGACTGACTTCCATCCAGCTGACAGAGCCTGACCTGTTTCCAAAGCTGCATGGAGGATATTCCCCAACCTACTCTCAGGGCCTCTTCCAGCAGCTGCAATAGGCTGCTTTAGAATAATCTAGAAAAAAATGATGTCAGTACACCTCACACTGAGGAAAATAAAAAGCCTGGCTGTGTTTTAAGTCATGTAAGAGAATGACTTAATGATAATGGAAGTTAGAAGGGTGAAAACTGATGTTGTTATACATTATAAAACATTTTCTTCAGCATGGGAACAACTGGGAATCTTTTAATAAACCAGTTTGAGTTTGAGGACAGAGAGGAAACGGGAAAAATATTCCAGTGCTTTGTATCTTTGGTTTTTTTGTAATTCTACCCACACCACATATTTGAATTAATTTAACATAATTGATGAGGAAAAATTGGCTAAACCACTTCAACAACACAAGAAACCTATTTGATAGATCTTAGGTTGGTTGAAGCAGCTCCTTGAAATCAGTGGCAGATTTTGAAGGATGTGAAGTTGATTATCCACATAATTGACAGAGGATGTTTAGATCTTGTTCTGAACAAGCCTGCAGTACTTGAGGTTCCATAGATGCAGATGGTTTAGTGTCTGAGCCTTAATGATTTCTGAGATTAATGAGGATGTTTTCTGAACGCTGAGGTCAGGCCAGGTAAATTTTTAATTGACATTAGAAATTGAACCATCTGTTAGAAATAACAGGGTTTATTATGACTTTCCTATATGCCAATTGTGGTTTAATATTGAATTACTATAAATGTAGTAATACACTTACATATATATATATATATATATATATATATATGCACTTCAAATATACACATTTTTCTGAATCCTCAGTGTAACTTATATTTTAGTCTAAATGATTTTAACTAATGATTATGAGCCAGCTTGGTCTGTCCCAAGTCAAACATTATAGCCAGATGAATTATTTTCATTGAGTTGGGTTTTTGTAAACCCCAGAGTGCACAAGGAAGAGCACTGTGAGTGCTTCAGCAGTTAATATATATTTTTTTATAGAGGAAATCATTAATAAATCACTTATGCACTGTGATGTACTCAAATTAGGATGAGCTGTTTTCACATAATTCGATAATGTGATTGATTCCACTTTAGGACTCAATCTAATAGTAGCTGAACTCTTCCATCTCTGAAGAATTAAGTGGTTTCACAAAATGTCTATGAGAAGAAATAGATCAAAATGTACTGTCCATGTGACTTTTGGTGATGTTTTGCCAATTATAAATATTAAATATAATAATTATAAATCTATAAGTAATACGAATATTTTATTCTAAATAATACGAATATTTTATTCTAAATAATACGAATATTTTATTCTAAATAATACGAATATTTTATATATATAAATTACTACAATAATATATTTTATATAGATATAATAATATTTGTATTATTTAGAATAAAATAATATATAATTTATAAATTATAATAAGCCTACATTATTAGAAATATAAGCCTAATATTTGCAGTAATTGTATATAAACTTTGTGGCGTTTAGAGACCTGCAGCCTTGTTTGAACAATCTGGAGATGTCCTTTATTCAGAGATTTCTCCAGCAGAGGCTACTGAAAGAGCAGGGCTGGCAGAAAAGCCTTGATTCCTTTCCCAAGCACTAAGACACACATTGGAAGGCAGCAGAGTTGCAGGGGGTTGGCAGGAGCAGCATTTTCCTCACAGCTTTGTGCCTGTGTTGTGCCCTTCCAGCACAAATCCACATCTGACTCTTGCAGAGGGCAGAGCAGTAGATGGATGACAGTGATTCCCTGCTGAGTGAAATGGATTGTGTTCTCTGTCTGCAAAGACAAACTTGTGCTCGGCCATGTTTGCTTAGCTTTGACTCAGAGAAAAGCCAGATCCCGGGTGGTTGTTAGTGAAGTACAGCCCAGTTATCCAGTGGCACCTGCCCAGGGCGTGGGGCCTTAGAGCACCACCCAGAGGGGTGCAAGGGGTGGCCACCACCATGTGCAGGGGCCTCCTGTCTCCATGGCAGCCAGGGCACCCTGAGCTGCCGTCTCTGTTCCTGTCACTGCCTCCCAGGGGAGAGCAGGGAGCAGAAATGGCCCAGGTCTCTGCAGTGTTTGCTGGCTGGCCGAGGGTGGGAGAGATTCCTGCATGTCCTAAAGGGCAGAGCCATTTCTGCTCCCTCATGCCACCCCAGCTTTTAAGGGCTGCTGGTTGCCTCTGCTGGAACAAGCCCTGTTAAGCCCCTCAGGGCTCCAAGATGGGATGGAAGCATTGGGAATTCAGACCTTTGCTGTCATTGGTGTGATCAGAGCCCAGCATTGCTCAGAGATGAGCACACTTTGGTACCACTGCTGAGTCATTCTCTGGGTTTCCACAGATGACACTTCCTCACTGTGAGATTGGCCGTGAGCCTAGGCTAAAAGGGGACAGAATTAATTTATTTTTAGATTAGTAAAGCCCAGCTTTAGCTGAGCTTATTAGCCCATTGTTAGTTGTGTTTAAAACAATTGCTTTAAATTTTCACTAAACACATTATGTGTGGATGTAAGTTGTTAATTCTGCCATAAAGATTATGCTGAATCCTTGGATTAGGAACTGATTAAGAGCTACTAAAGTGCCAGATCTCTGGGTAAGGTATAATGAATTATTCATGCTGTTATCCTAATGCAATCACAATAATGTCTTGGTGCTAAGTAGCAGGTGGATGGGCTGACACCAAGTAAGGAATACCCAGGAGATATTTTATTCAACTTATATTCTGATTCTTCATGCTAAATATATTTTCTGACCTTACAATTTATTTCTTACTCAATAGAAACAAGTCTTATTTTTTTTCTCTGTTACTTCAACTTTTGGTTTTTGAAATCAATTACTTCTTTAGGGCTAACTAGCCTGAGAGCTGAAGCTTTTAACAGCTTCTGGGACAGCTGCTGCAAAGTTTTACTATTATTGCTCACTATGGTACTTTGTCCACATTGGTGAGCTGCACGTTACCATTTCTTCTCTTATGTGTGATCTTGTATCAATCAGAGCAGAATTTGTTTTATTCTTAATTAATCTAGAACTTGTATGTGCACTTGTAAAGCATAGCACTTACTGTGGGAATGAATTAGATGTTTATGCATATTAATCTTTATTACTTAAGGCAACACAGTTAATAGCAGATTTATTTTTGCTAGGCCATTAGTCATTACTCTGTATTTTCCTCTTTCTCCCTTTTAAGTAAATTCTCAGCATTTTGTTTTACTTCATGTTGTCATACATCGTTTTGCATCAAAGAGATTTATCAGAAGTCAAACAGAAGGGCATTATTTTGTATTTTGCCACAGTTTCTTAAAAATTCTAGTTTTTGGAATGACTGCAGCCTGAAGCATAGCTTAATGCAGATGTTTCAGTCTCACAGCTCAGCCTGAAAAAACCCCATCCCACAACCAAAACAGTCTTCACCACCTCTTTCCCACTTATTTTCTCCTCTAGCAATTATTTTCCTTAATTCTGTGCTGACCCTGCTGAGCTTTCCTTCCACTCTCCTGCAGAAATAATTCTGATAACTTCATGAAGGTGTAACTGGCTTGTCAGAGTTGTATGGGAATGCCCAGCTTAGCCTGATTTTTGTGTGAGATGTGCAGCTGGCTGCTCCATGATATCTTTTGATTTAGGGAGGAAGTGGATGAGGACAGAGGAATAACTTGGGGGAACCACTGCTGGCCTTCTCTGTGTCTGTCTCTGCTGTTTGTGGTTTTGCCCATCAGCAGTGTGAGATATTTATTCTCCCTGTCCTCTCCTCCTCCTCCCCTTTTCCTGTTTCTCTCCCTTGGCCACCACATCCTTCCTAGTGCTGCTTATCTCTGAGAGTTTTTCTTCCCTCTCTCAGTTCCACTCTGCTGTGATTAAGCACCTGGAACACTTCCAAGCTGATGACTGCAGGGTTGTGCAATGAAACCCCTTGGAGATGGCTGAGTGGGCTGCTCTGAAGGAGTTGGACTTTAGGAGCCCTAATGCCTGCCTTTGTAGAGATTTGCAAAGTGCTTGGCATATGAAATGCATTGTTGCTATCTGAGTAACAGCAACAATCTGCATGAGGTCTTGAGGTACAAAAATGTTTCCTTGTGACAAACTGGACCAAATCCTTTGTATAGGAATGTGCTCTTTTCCTTGGTGCTGAGCTGTGCAGACAGCTGGGCTGGTGGGCACTGGGGCTGCTGAGAGTCTGGGGTTAGTCTGACACAAATATCTCACCTACAGCCACGCTCAAATGAGGTTTCTAAGCTTCACATTATTTCAGTTTGGGTCTGAATAGACCAGCTGAGGTTCATCTTCACTTCAACTGTAAAAAACAAGTCACTTTTAGAAGATGTCACAGCTGCAACCCTGCATTGCTGAGCTGCAATGTTACAATCACAGCCCCTACCTCTGATTCTACATTAACTCTAGCTGAAAAGGGTGATGGAGGGCAAGAATTGTGCTGAAGAAATGGAGGTTTTGCTTTAGAGAGACTGTGTGAGGATGCCTTGCTGGATAGGAAGATACTGTGTGACAGACCTGGAAGCTTTCTCAGGAGCACTGCCCTGAGCTTTTAGCCTGCAGCCTGTCCTCAGAAGGCAGCTTTTTGTTCCTTTATCTTGCACTCAAGGCTGGATACACGGATAAAACACTGTGTATCAATAATGCTGGCCTTTTATTGCCAAGAAGCTTTTTCCCAGGGGTTTTATAGCCATTTAACATAAAGCTGGCAGTAACATTGTCTGCTGGCTGAGACTGGCCAGAGCTAAAACAGGATTGAATGCAGAAAGGGGATTTGTACTCAGTAAGGTAAAATATTTGGGAGTATAACAGAACTGGAAGAAGATCTAGAAAATTACAAAGAAGGGACACTCTTCCATCTTGGTGGGGGTCTGAAGGAGCTTTCATTAAAAGGAAAACATGGTGGGGGTCTGAAGGAGCTCTCATTAAAAGCAAAGCATGTTTTCATCTGTCAACTGGCCAGGTTCTTGTTATTGTGGCTTCAACTACAAAGAGCAGAAGGAAGAGGGCAAAGAAATCTTCTCCTTGAGCCCTGTACAGGTGTGGCAGGGATTTTGATATTTGTTTATTTTGGTTATTGGCAGTGCTGTGACAGAGCCCTGGGTAATCAGCCAGAGAATGGAAATACCTTAGAAAATGTACCTGTATATTCTCTGTGGTGTGATTTCCCTCAGTGTCTCTCTGGAGATTTCTGACAGTTTCTTCTGGCTTGTCAGAAGTCCCTCCAGTAAATCAGTGTTTGAACCATGCTTCAACTTCCTGTGACCATGCATGCTTTGCTTCAGAATCTCTGACCTAAATAACATAGTAAAGATTAGAGAATTAAGGTTTTTTAAAACCAAATTGTGGTTCAAATTTCTTAAAATTTCTCCTTTTTTGTCTTCTGTCTGTCCTTCAATCTGTCCATCCATTCCTTATCCTTGCATCTACCCTTGATACAAAGTTGATATTTTTACCTCAATTATCTTTCATCCTGCTTTCCCTGAGCCCTCTGTTGTCCTTTCTGACCTCTCTTCCCACTTAAGGAACTTTCTTCCTGGCCTCATGGAGCATTGCCATGGTGACCACATGACATCACTGCACTGGGAGTGGTTGCCTAGGAAACCATATGATGTCATTGCACTGGAGGCTGTTGCCATGGTTACTGAGTTGGCTGAGGTAACTGGGAAGGGGTTTGTCATCTGATGGGTGCCAGGAAACGTTCCCATAAACTGCAATAAAGAAGAGACTTTTCTTTATATTTTTAGATTCCAGGGAGGGCTGCCTGTGACTCCAAGACCCCATTGCTTTATGTCCTGTACCTTCTCTGGCTGGGCTGTTTCCACTGGTTCTGGGATCTTGCCCACCTGTGGACATCAAACCACAAGAAAACGGAGAAAAGCTCTGTTGTCCTGTGGTTCTGCATAAGATGAGATTGCAGTTTCTGTTGCTCTTTGTTTTTTCCTCTTTGGTTCCCTTGGTTTCTGAGATAAATAGCCCAGCCCAGTATGTACCCAGCCGACATCAGAGGTGCTGTAACAGTGAATGTTGCTTGCTGCATCTGCACCAGGCTCCCTGTGTGCCTGTGATTTGTTTTCCACTTCTTTCCTACCTTTCCCAGTTTCTGTTTCATCACTGCTGACACGTACCTGTCTTGTTTTAATAATTGCAGCAGTTCCCAGAAATGCCAATGTGAAAGGTGAAGCAGAGGTTAAAGAAAAAGTAGGAGGCAACTATTAGAGATAAGAAAGGTAGTCAAGAACAAGTTTAGTGAGTGTGTGTGATTCATGTAAGGATGTGGGCATGTAAACAGTGGTTAGCACTGTTTGTGATGTGCAGATCTGTACCTCTGGAAGCATTTGTGTATGTATATAAACCTACATGCAGTTGCTCTATGGATAAATAAATAATTTTAATGAAAATAGCTTTTCCAAGCTTTCTGCAACTTGAGAGAACATGTCTAGGGCATATTGTCAGGTCATGCATGTGTGAGTGTGACTGCCCCCACACGTCCAGTCAAGTCTCTGCTCTCAGTGCCCCTGCACATGCTCTGGAGTTCACTAGAAACTAATCACAAACTTCCACTGAACTCCTGCCATGAGCTGTCATCTTCAGGCTGAAAATCCAAATCCTTGCAATCACTGTAGAGCTGCAAACAGGAATGCAGCCAAGCTCTGGAGAGTGCTGATGTCAGCCAGGTACCCGAGGAGTTTAGGGGCACCTGAACTATTGACTGGAATCCAGGGCTCCTGAAATGCTGGGAGAGGCTGGAATGGGGGTAGCAGCTCAGCTCTGGCAGAACTCAGAGGCAAATCCAGAAGAGAGAATGTAACTTCATTGGGTAGGGAACAGAATTTCCACTTAGGTATGGGGAGAGGAAAGGGAATAGAGGTTGGGGGATTTTGATATTTGTTTCTTTTGGATTCTCATCCTTATGCTTTACAAGTACTGCTTGATTGACTGTTTATTTGTTCAGCATACTGAACAAAGCAATCTCAGTCTTCATGCCGGGGTAACTGTAAAAGAAAGTTGTGCTTCATGCCTGAAATCATTCTAATGTCATTTTGATCAGATGGCAAGGAACAAAACAGCTCACAGAGGGGGAAAGCAGCAGCCAGTCAGTGCTCAGGGCTTCCCAACAATCAGGTGAGACATGAATAATCACTTGCTTGACTTGCTTGTGCTTCAGATCTGTGTTAAATCCTTCCATTCTGGTTTGAAAACAGTGTTTAGTTAATGGCCATGCGGTGGTGGGGTTTGCAGATCAGGCTGTTCTGTTCATGGTGAGCTGAGGGACTTGCATCACTGTAAAATATGTCAATAATCACGGCCTTTCCTGGGCTTGGATGCACTGGAGCAGCCTTGCAGGTACTAGCCTGGGATGTTGCTGGATCTGTAATTGAAGGGATATTTGACCCTACTATTAATGGCCACTTGTGTTACTTTTTCTGTTAACTGAGCTTCAGAATGACCCCTGAACTTGGGTTTGTTTGATTTTAACTCTGTACCTGGCAATTTGAGGTTATTGTACTTCAGTACATTTTAAACATTTATGTTTGTATGACATTTACTGGTAAAACACGAGAAAGCAAGCACGAAACTGGACTGTGTTTGTTTAACTGTCAGGGAGGTGTGGGAAAAGGTTGGTAGAGCTTAAGGGGGTTTGGTAAATTTTACCTGAAATCCACATTTTTATGATTCATACTACAGCTTTTCCTGTCCCAGGACTTTCACCAATGTCAAGTTTCTGTAAACACTGAAATAATAATTGTATGCTGTGCTATAGCAATAGTGGAGCTCTCAAGAGGTACAGAATTGTAGATTTGTTTTCCAGGAGTGTGAAGCACTTGGGGTTTGTCCCTGGTGAGGTTCTGTGAGTGGCAGGGGAGGTGGTTTGTGGTGCTGCAGCACAGTCCTGTGAGAGCTCAGCTTTTGCTGACTAATGCTTCCATCTGCTGGAGAAGTTTGTTTGCACAGTATTCACTCTGTACTCACAGAAATAAAATCTTGCTCATGACATCCCCAAGGATTTAATTATCATTAGTTACTAGAAGCAAACAAGTTGCTCTGGGATTTTAAGCAGCTGACACCAATCACCTGGGTGCTCTATAGCCTTCCATCTAAAAGATGTAACTCTGCCTCCCTGGAACCAATATTCTTATCTTTTATTCTAAAATACCATCACTTGCACAGCAGTACTGGAAGTTAAAGTACAGATTCTACAAACATCTTCCTGCTGGGTGGTTTTGTGACTTGTGACTCAGGCTGCTGCTTTCACTGAGAGGCTGCAGGACTGGCCCCTTGCACTTCATGGCCCAGCAGGGTGGGGCAGGTACCCATTGGGACAGGATGGATTTCAGCTGGGATTAGAAAGTTCACTCAGGATTATTTACACTGCCACTGCACGTGGGCTGGGGTCTGGGCTCCCAAAACACATTTTTGAATTGTGCAATAAGCTTGTTGGGCAATAAACTTAAGAACTTTGAATAAAACCTGTGTCTGGAGACACTGTAGCCCAGCTAACAGGATATTTCCCTGCCCACCTTTCTCTCTTTAATGAGTTATTTTCTCATTTTTTCCTGCAAATCATTGATTTATTGAAAGAACAGCATGAGATGGTTAGTCTGTCTTTGCATTATCTTTTTATTCTTATTAGGTTGTGTAGGAAATGTGTGCAAATAAAAAACCCCACCCAAACCCATAAAATTTGTGGAGAACGTTTTTTTTCTGTGTTATTTGTTGTTTATGACAGTGTTGTTAGGAGTAATGATATCAGAACACCTTTGGACTTGATACAGTGACATTACAAATAAATAAAACATTCTTATATTGGATAAAATTTTAACTTTATAGATGGAAAACTAGACAGGAAATTACATATGATATATAAAATTTATAACCTTAAATACAAGATTAGATTTACTAGTTTAGGATAATTTTGGAGGAAGTAATAAAGATGTAGGTTCTTCTATATAATATAATTTTATATGAGGATTACATACTGAGATACGTCTATTAATATTTATTTCAATATATTAATTCAATAACAATAGAAAGGACAATAAACAAGAAAGTCAGAGCACCTTGGCCCTGCAGTGTCTGCAATTCTGTGTCCTTTGGGATCATCCAGAGGATCATCACTTGATATGTCAGTGGATAAAAATGATCTCTGTACACGTGGAGGTTTGAGATGGCCTTCAAGAGCCAAGCCCAGGGAGCACATGAGCTCCATCTCCTGCAGGTCTCTGGCTCCACAGGGCAGCTCTCACTGGGGTGTTGAATTGGCTCTGCAAGGATCACCAAGGGCCCTTGGCTTTAAGGCAAGGACTTGGAACCAGGGTCAAACACTGAAAAAAGATGGATTTTAGGGACTTAATGTTTTTAACATTATGAGAGTGGTAGAAATACAGACTTCAGATTTGCTTTTGTTGTGCTTCTTCTGCTAAGGAGAGACAATTCAATGTGTCTTTCACTGATGACACAAAACATGTAAGTAAATTGATCCCATATGTGTGAGGGTTTGTGCTTTTTTGAAAACAAACATCTCAGCACTTCTAGGCAGCAAATGTTCTGCTCTGGGTGTTGAGAATGTGGGAAACAACTTTGTGAATGGTAGGAGCACTACAGTCTAGGTCCCAAATCCATCATTTGTGTGGACAAATAGCTACTGTTTACCTCAGTAGTCATCAGAAGCTATCTTTAAGCAGGATTAATTGAACTGGGTGGGCAGTTTAAAAAATCAGGTGGGACCCAGAGGCAAAAGCTTAGGCAGTTACTGTTTTCCTTGTGTTGTTACTTCACTTGCAGGAGCAGCACCACCTGGAGCTGCCACTGGTAGTAATTTAATCAAGAGGATTCTCTTGAATTAAAAAAAAGAACAAACCAACCACAGGCTGTCCATCCATCCATGATGTTCTATGTGCAAATGAAGGCAGAAGAGGTGCTTTTCCCTGAGTGCCCGTGCAGAGCACATTCCATGGCTGATGGCTGTGCTTTGGTGCTGAGTGTTTTGCCTGTCGGTATCTTTATGGCCCACATAGCTCAGCAGCCTGTAACTCACACCTGCCAGTCTCTGCAAAGGGAGCTTGGATTTCTTTTTGCTACCTGTGAACTGAGATGAAGCTGCTTGCTCTACTTGTTAGTGGATGCATTTGTTCTTGCTGCTTCAAACTGTTTTCTTTAAAAGTTATTAATAATTTAGTATTTAGCCAATTGTCAATTCTTAATTTTCATTGAAAATCTACTTGAAGTGGCCTTAATTGCCTCTTGCATGATGTCATAGCTTTGGACAGTGCCATATCCCAGGGAAATGATGTTTTTTATGTGCTTCATGTAGGACTGTAAACACAGAGGTGTTGTGTTGATGGACATGATTCAAATCCTAAATTGCCATAAATTTCAGAACCAGTTCCAGCAGGTCAAGAACATGAATGCAAAATTGTTACACCCTGGTTGTCAGTGATCAGATTCACAAGAACTGATGACGAGTTTTCCATTGAATAAAGTCATAGGCAGAAAATGCTTTCCCCTGAAAAATGTATTTATACCTCATTAAGCACAGTAATGCTCCTTAACTTTGGAGATGATATTGTTTATTTTAAAGGAAGAAAAATGTCTGTGTGTGTACAGGAGGAGGGGAGGGTGAGTATTGATTTGAGCAGTTGAGTCATGGCAATCAATTTACTTTTCAGTTCCTGGAGAATGGCGTTGCAGCTGTGACTGCCTCATCCTTTGTGCCATCCATGGGGCAGAGAGCAATTCTGCTCTGAAGCAGGAAGCTGCTGTGCCTTGGGTGCTTTGTTCAGCTGGCAATAATGATTTGTTTCAGTGGTTGGATGATGTCAGCAACATTCCCAGGTGAAACTGTGGCTGATGTGCTGTTTGCAAGCTTTCTAGATGTTGTCCTCTCTTCATCTTTGTGCTTGTAGAACATCCTGAGCTGGAATAGACCCACAAGTGTTGTCATCCTATTGCAGGGGTTCCACACTGCGGGGTGTGGAGGTTCAGGGACAGCACACCATAACCAATGTGATCCAGTGAAGCCAAATTTATTATCCCTAAAAAGACTATACTTATAATAAATCTCTACTGTCCAGGTGTCTCTAGCTAATACATGATTGGTTAATCCTAGCTGTTCATGCATCTACAATAGAATGCTGACTAGATCATTAATTTTTCACACATCTTGCTGTGGTTGTCTGGCCCACCCATGGCTCACTTTTTTCTTGCTTTCCCAAGCTTGCTGACAAACTTGCTGAGTCCTGGTGACTTTTCTTCTTGTATCTCTTTCAAGGATATACTGACCCCATTTCTGAATATTCCATTATTCATTGTTTGTGCACGTGTCCATTGTCCATTAGTACAAGCAGGCTGGATTGTGCATGGGCTGAATATTGTCCAGCAAGAACCCCTCAATCTGCAAAAAACTCTCAACACCATGCTGTTGTCTCCTCTCACCAAAGTTTCACACGTTCTGGGTGTTTCTCAGGAGCAACTCCTCACAGCACTGACTCTTTCTTCCTCACAAAGCAGCCACTGACCCCAGCTCCCCTCTCAAGCAGCCACCCCACTCTTTTATAGCATCTCCTTCTCATTGCTTACAGCTGTGGCCTGGTAAAGCTTGTTCTAATCTTTGAGAATTGGCCCAGCTGCAGCTCCTCAGGGGTAGATTACTTTCTACACTATCTTTATTTTCTTATATTCTCTCCCCCTACACACAAGGATCACTGGTTCAGAGTGCTGACCCTGCACAGGACACCCCAAGAATCCCACCCTGTGCCCAAGTGTGTTCTCCAAATGCCTCTGGAGCTCTGGCAGGGTTGGCACAGGCTGGGGATGCTCTGTTGGGTGCTGTCAGGGCTGGTTTGCAGTCTCCCTCTTGGGGAGCAGCACACTGGGCCAGTTTTGCTGGAACATTCTGAACATTCAGTGGTGCTCAGCTTGCTGCAGGAGCAGCTGGGGACTCCTGATGACACTGATCAGCCCAATGGCAGGGAAACAAACAGGGTCTCTGCCTGCACAGGCTGGCCTGATGGAACAGTTCTGCTGCCTTCTTTCCTTCCCTGTCCACCTGTACTGGTTCAGTGCACACCTTCTCTATTAATAACAGTTCTGTTCAGCCTGATTTGTAAATTGTCTCTCAGATTAATTGTTCCATTGTAAATTTTGGTGTTTCTTCTGCCTTCCTTTTTCCTCCCTATCTATAAGATCTTGTTTCCACGTGTTTAATAATCCTTTTTTTGGTGTTTCTTGGTTCAGATGCAACAGAACACTCTTTTTGCATGCTTGGAATTGTTTCTTTCGAAGTTTCTGATTGCTTTAATAAATAAGCCAAACAGATGAGTGCTGATTGTAGTTTTCCTCTTATTTTTGGTCCTGATGCTAATGGATGTCAGCCTCCCTTAACTGGGAGCACTGCATGGATGACTGGTTAGTAAATGTTTTAAGGTGCTTATGGATCACATGGCTGTACTCTTCACTACTTGGTTTAGCTACTATGTGAATGACAGTCTAAGAATATAAATGAGTCAATTAGCTGGTACTTTGTGTCAGAAGTTCAGTGTTCCATCCCTTTTACCTTTGCTGTTTTCACAGTTACGAGGTTGGAGCCAGCCAAGATTTATGTGGTGTTGAGTATTTTACTTTTTTCAGTGGACGTGATATAAAAAACCAAATAAATAAATTCTTCATCTCCTATCACTAAACCTTTCCAGACTTGTACATGGAACTTTTATATTTGTTGTGAAACCAAATGTTAGCAGTGCTTCAGAGTGGCACTGAGGTGATCTGTGCTGACTTCTGCCACAGGAGTTCTCTGTGCCTGTGCATATTCACCACAAGTCTGATTTTTCTGATGATTTTCTGATTTTTCTGATTTTTCAGTACAGTTTGTGGAATTTAGGATTTCTTTTCTGTGGATCTGGGATTCCCTCTTGTGGATCACAAAGCATGTTGAAGTTCTGTAACAGATTGCAGCCTATTTCCTGTAACAAGTTGTTCTGTAGAAAAACAGGAAATAAAATAAGTAACTTGTTTTTTTCTCCAAGGTTTCTTCAGGGTAAACCACAGTGCAGCCTTACAAATTTAATTCCTGGGATATCACTCTGTATTTGGGTTTTTTTTTTGTTTTTTTTTTTAAGTGTAGAATATTTAAGTGGATAACCAGGGAGTTAAGGAAATTTACTGATGTAAAAAAGTGAAGATGGTTCTTTGCATGAATGAGGACTTAGAGAATAAAAGCAGGAAGCTGCAGTTGGAGCCCCTTTATAAAGACCAGGGAAGGCTCTTGCTCTTCTGCCAGTGTGGTCCTTGCTTTGTCACAGGGTAGATCCACTCTTCTGAATTCATAATGTTTTAGAAACCTTATCAGCAGGGACCTCTGGCATGGTCCTGTACAAAGCTCATGTACAAACCTTATTAAAAAGCACATTATATGCTTGTTGCCAAGGAAACACAACCCATTAAACCCTAGGAACATCATTCATAAAAACAGAATTTTCGCTATAAACATCTACTTTCCCCATTAGTGCCATGAAACCTCCATGAAACAGCCTTGCAGTCTCCAGCTAATGGATGTGCCATAACTGGGAATGAGGAGGGAAAGGAGGAATTGCAACTCCCTGAGCTCTCAGTGAGGACAGGGCAGACCAAGGTTTGTTTTCATCTCTTGTGCTCATAAGGCACTGAGCACCTGTTTGTCCCACTCCTGTTCCTGCTCATTGTCAGTCACATCAAAGTCTTTGCTAAGCAGGCCTGAAAGATCAGGCCTGCATTTTCCAGCAGGTCTATTGGAATATGAAAATAAAAATTTGCCTTGGGAAAGGAAAAAGTGAACTATTTTGTATTGGTTTCAGATTTAATATCTTAGTAATTTTAATTTTTACTTCTCTGGATTTAGTATGTGTATTCTGTTATAATTAGGTAACTCACAGTGGGTTTAACATGAATTGTGCTTATAGAGAGCATTTTAAAATTTTTAATTTGTTTGTTTTAATCTATAAGCTGTATTCTTCCTCTTCATCCTTCTCTTTTTAGGAATTACATTGGATTCAATAATTTTTGTCATCCTAATGCTGCAAAGTACTTAGAAATTCCTTGTGAAGAATGCACTGTGGCTACACAGGTGTTCTGTGCCAAAATTCCACTGTACTTGTGTTCTAGGAAATATTTCCAGGGAAAAACAAGAGAAGTAAAGTGAATGTGGCTCAGTTTTTGCCTGGTCTAAGCTCTTGGTTGCCACTCTCAAGTGCTGTCCAGGACACAGCCAGGACCCCAAGGCTGGCCTGAGTCATTTTTTGCAGTCATGCATGTTCAGCTTTGGCATCAAGAAGCCAAAGTGAACTCAGGGTTATTACTGCACTTCATTCTCAGCCATTCCACCACCAATTTTGAGCCATCATTTCTGTCTTTGAGAGCAGAATTAACGTTGCTGTCTGGAAAAAGTGCTGAATTTACTGGAGTGGGGTAAGGCTTATGAGTCACTGGGATATGTAGTCTCAGTCTGCAAATCATCCATCAACAATGGTGTGTAATAAATCAGTTGCAGTCAGCTGATGAAGTCCATTGCCAGCTTTTCCCAGAAGTTATTTGGGCACCTCTCCTGCAGCTCTGCAGAGATCTGTGTGTGAACTGCACAAATGGTGATTGGGAGCTGCCAGACTTTGCCCCCACAGCCCTGGTGTGGTTTCATTTGGCTCTCATGCAGTTTCTGCTCAGTTTAGTCCCAATGAAGTGGGGCTCTGAGGTGCACTTTGCTTTCTCCAGGGTTTGATGGGCCTTTGCCTGATAACAGCCACAAGGATTTGGCAGTGAGTGATTAGTAAAGAATTAGCATGTGGCACTATTGTCTTTTCCAGCTCTGTAACTGTAAGAACTACAATTTGTCAAATCTCTGACTCGTGAGCCTGTGATAGCAGACCTGAGTGCAGAGATGAGCTTGTCAAGCAGCCTGGTACAGCAGGGTAGATCTAAAGCAAAGGAAACGTGTCAGGGGTCTCCAGGTAACATAACTTAGTTTGAAGTGTGCCTCCAGAGAACACCAAGGGCAAGGCTACCTTCAAAGCTAGATCAATTGCTCAAGGCTTTGTGTGATCAGATTTTGAAAACCACCAGGAACAGAGATTTCTGTCTTTCTGGACAACCTATTTCAGGACTTGAGCCCTTACACTGAATTTTTTCTCTTCTATATCCACTGGTGATTTCTCCTGCCCCAATCTGATGATTGCTTCTTGCCTTGCACTGTTATCTCTAAGAAGTGTCTTTATCTTACATGTAATTACCCTTTAAATGTTTGATTACCACAGTTGGATTCCTTTCCCAAGCCTTCTCTTCTTGGGGCTAAACACACTCAGACCCTCAGCCTCTCCTCACATGCCACATGCTCAGGCACTTCACTGTTTAGTGATTTTCCCTGAGCTCCCTGCAGGTTATCAGTGTCACCTCGGTGACAAAAAGCCCAGGGTGGGACACAGTGTCCCAGGGGCTGCCTCACAAGTCCCTCCTGCCCCAGCTGCTCCCTGTGCTCTGCCAGTGCAGGCCCTGCCAGTGCAGTGCAGTGCTTGCTGATAGCACAGTGAACAAAGGATGTCCTCAAATGATCTGTGTCCTGAGATCCCTGTGTTTTCCTCTGCAAAGCAGGAAATCAGGACAATTGTGTAACACAGAAGTTTGTGGAGAAGTTTCTTCTTTGATATTTGCTTTTTTTCAAGTTGAATGTCAGGAAAAGCACAGAGCTACTGCAAGGACACTTGAGCCTCATGAGTGCCTGGATACTGCACCATTTCTGATCTCCCATTCAAACACAAAGTGCCAGACTGGGACTGGGACTGGAGAGACAACATTTCTGTCACTGCTGGGGACTCCAGTGCTTATTTGGCAAAACAGCAACAGCATGGGGCAGGGACTAAGCAGTGAGAAGGGAAACCTTGAAACCTGGGCCTGCACTGCTTTCTGCACTATTTTCAAGCAGTTTGGGACTTCAGATCTGCCACCACAATCTGGGAGGTGACCCCAGCCAAGTGGGAATTTCTTGGCCTGCTGTTATGGATGCACAGGTATTGGTAGCAAGCTTCCTTTGTGCAGCTCTAGGAGTTACCTTTACTGCTCTGACACTGAGGGTGCCCCCTCCTGTCCCCAAAATGCTGAAGGGTTTTGTCTTGATGGATGTCACTGAACAGTGATTTGCTCCTGAAGGTCCCCTGGGCTCTGTCACGGGCCATGGTGGATTCACTGAAGCACCTGAGCACGATGAAAAGTCTTCCATGGAAAATTGAGTCTCCTTTCTCTTACTGCCAGTGCTTCTGACTCTGAAGGAATCATTAACAAGTAGTGAAATAATAGCCACTCTAAATCACTTTGGTGTCCTGTGATTGTACAACAATGATCATTACTCTCTACCCCTTGTGATCTCCTTGGAGAAAGTACAATTTAAATACTATTGCAGTCAAGTGAGGTAATTTCTAATGTATGAACATGGAAAAGTAGCTTTTTATGTGTTTCCTAATTTGGATACTCAGCTTTTTTATAGAAACTCCTATTACTGATAGATAGGAAATCTCTCAGAATTTTGAAAGTGGTAATATAATGAAAATACAGTAAAATTGTGCTTCAGGATGTGGAAAAAATTCCTAAAAGTTAGAAATATGAAAAGTTTTTCAGCAAGCACATATGCTATTCCTCTGACAACTGAAAGGGCCTCACTGGTATTGTCATCAAATTATCTTTTTAAAAATTAATGCGTGATTTGCTTTCTCTCTAAAGTATTGAAATAAAATTTTATCTGCAAGCACAAATGGAAGCTCAAACTCTTAACTGTCCCTCTGGGCTACACCCAGAGTGTTCTGGAATGTGCATCTCCCATTCTATCTGTGATCTTTGCATGATGTTCCCTAAACGTTTACTCTTCTTTTGCATGAGTTAAAGGGAGGACCGCTGAAATTTAAGGAGTTAGAAGAGGTTTTTACTCTTCTAGGACAGATCTCTCAGAGCAGATTGTGAGCTTGTATTCCAGTGGGATGTATTCCCTCTGCATGTGATCTGTCTGGGTGCTGTTGGAAGCTGCATTCTTGCCAGGGGTGATTTCAGTCCTCCCCCTGATCTGCACAGGTCGGTTTTACATCCTCAACACAGTTTTCAATAAGCAATGTCCTGATGATGTGAAACTTCTTAACTGATGCTGAAAAATGTGTTCCAAATTTTACACACCCTTCTTAAACACAGTGTTCCACACAGTGTAACTGCATCTGATTCACCGGCTTCCACACCTGCCGGGTTGTGAAAGCGCAGGCTTTTCCAAGCCCTCCCTCTGCAAGCAGGCACAGGGAACCTGTCATCAGTTCTAATCTTCCTGGCAGTGCCACCCTGCTCACACTCCCAGCCTGTGCTGAGGGCCAGGCTGCCAAAAGCTTTAGCCCATGATCCCTGTTTCTGATAGATCCACAGGTGCATTTCATGTGCTGGGGGGGAAAAGCACAGGAATTGTTGCTGTAGGGACAAGAAACAGAACAGGTGTAGCTGCTGAAGAAGCTGGATGGGGTTATGATCTGTTCTGTGACCTGTTCTGAGGATCCATCACAGATCCTGCTGGGCCCTGAGCTTCCTGGCAGCTACCCAGGCTGTCAGAGCTATCCGAGCACACAGGAGCTTTTCCTTTCAGCAGCATGATTTGAAAAATAGGTGAAGTTGTTATGTTCTACTGCTAGAACTGTTCTTTAGTAGGCTCTTGTTGATTTCCCACTCCTAATTGCTAATAGTATCCTTCTCTGGCTTTAAAGAAGTAAACTGCAGATGTGGAGTCCCCATAAAACCAAGATGACTTTTATGAGGGTTTTTTTGCAGGGGATGGGGAGCAAGGGAAATAGGAAAAGCATTCCAGGGATTTCTCTCTGTTCCTTTCATATTGGTATAATTATCCTATATAGGATGTGTCATTGTTTCCATTTAACACTGTTGAGCTGAATAATTTGGTGTATGACAGTAAATGTTGTTCTAGGCTGTAGCTATAGATTGTACCATGGATTGGATGGATGAAAAATATTGCTGTAATGACTGGTTTGGGTACAAAGGATAATTTTGTATCAAATCTTGGAGCAAGAGCCTGGCACCACTGAAGAGAAAGAAAAAAACCGATACAATGCTGAATTTTTAGTTGCTTTATGGTAATCCTGGAATGGCAGGAATGCACAGAACTGCTCCAGGAGGTTTTCTCCCTGAAGAACATTTCTTCTGGTGGAGAACACCCATAACTGGGTCCTGTGGGGGTGTTCCCAGGGGTCCCAGGATGAGGGAAGAGATGAGAGTCTTGACTCCATGTTTCAGAAAGCTGATTTATTATTTTATGATATATATTATATTAAAAGAAAATGATATACTAAATCTATACTAAAAGAATAGAAGAAAGGATTTCATCAGAAGGCCTGAAAGGAATAGAAAGGAATGGAATGATAATAAAATCTTGTGACTGACCTGGAGAGTCCGAGCCAGCTGACTGTGATTGGCCATGAATTAAAAACAACCAAATGAGACCAATCCCAGATGCACCTATTGCATTGCACAGCAGCAGATAATTATTGTTTACATTTCATTTCTGAGGCCTCTCAGCTTCTCAGGAGAAAAAATCCTGGCAAAAGGATTTTTCAGAAAATGTGTCTGTGACAGGGTCCCCCCGTCTCCCCTGTCTCCCCCTGTATTCCCTGGGCTCGCAGGGGTTGGGGCAATACCGGCTCATCCAGTCAGTCGGGCTTTCTGCGCTCTGCAGCTCCCAGATAACAGCACAGATACGGCTTTTGAAGGCAGGACATCCCTAAATATTCTCCTCCTTAGGCAGAATCAGTGCTGTGCTCCTGGAACAAAGGGGCAGGTGGCTCTCTCTGACTCTGGGAATGCTGATGGGCCTCGCTGCCGGCCGTGCTCTGAGCACCGCTGCAATCAGCAGGGTTTGGAACGTGAGCTGCGCAGCATCAGCAGAGCCTCGGCGGGGCCGGGCCGTGCCACGGCTGCGGCAGCTGATTTGCCTCAGCAGGAGCTGCGGACGTTTGCGAGAGTTTCCCCCTGTGCAGAGTCGATTATATTTAATGATCAGTTTGTCTGTCTCCTTACATCACAACGTGAGGAAATAGATCTCCTGCACCTGTAAAGAACAAGGAGGAGTTTTTTGATGTTCTGCTGCCGGTAAACACTCAGCTAAAAATGTAAGGGAGCAGCTCGTGCCTCAGTGAGAATCCCGGAAACTGCCCCACCCAGCCATGGTCACCTCTGCTCGTTCCTGCTGCTCTGACACGCCTGCAGAAATCCTCACCCAAATGCACACACGGGCTGAAATAACATGGATCTCATGGACAAAACTATTGATATCTGAGGTCCATGAACTAGGAATCCTCTCAGAAATGTTCTTCTTTCTACAAAATGACCTCTAAAGTCTATCCAAAGACTGCATCGCACTTATTTTGGGGGAGGTACCTCTGCAGGAATGTACCTTGTAATTTATTGATATTTTTTGTTCTCAGATCTCAGTATATTTTTCACACTCTTCATTTTTGCCATTTCTCTTCTTTCTTTCTCCAACAGTAATCTGTGTATAATCTGTTGTTTGTTTGAGGTTTCTTTGTTGATTTGTTAGCTTTTCCTTCCCTCTAGTAGGGATTTGTTTGCATGCGAAGTTTTCACTTTTATCCTGACCAGAGATTCCTTAAAGAATATTTCTCCAGGTTCTCTCCAAAAATGTTTTCTGTTCTCTCTCATTTTCAAGAAGCTTCATATATATATTGTAGAATATTGTTAAGATTTTGCCCCCATTTGATTTCTCAACCAACACTTCACAAACACTTTTAACTGAAGAGCTCCTGGGACACTGTGCAGCAAATTGGACATTAATATTAGGCTATGACATTGGTAGATTATGATCTTTTCCCCTCTTCACTTAGATTCCTTTAATCAAATTAAACTGTCAGATACAATAAATAATAATATATTTGTGGCTGTTTATTGCTGTAGGGCAATCAAAACATACCCACAAAGGCTGAGGCTGTCTGCTGTTCAAGAGTAATTACACTGGGTTTGAGCAAATCAAGTAGGGCAAGTAAAGCTTTCATTGAGTCTCCTGGAAAATGGAGAATTATTTCAGTGGAAGGGGCATCAGCAGCTCAGCTCCTGTTCATTTCTCTCCTGTATTTTGTGCAGTTGAGATGTTGTTTTACCTAAAGTGTTTCTGGAACATGAGTGTTAAAAATACTTGTGAGAGCTGGGATGATAATTATGCAGCTCCTTTGCATAATTCTGTTAGTTAGGTTTAGCAATAGTAGAAGTGGCAGCTCAGCATGTATCCATCTCTGAAAAATGTTTTTCTGGACACATTGTTTGAAGGGAAAGGGGAAATCCCAAAAAGGGTTAGCAAGACTCTAATATATACAAAATACAGTGGATTAGATAATGAGGATAAGGCATAATGTCCTGTGTTATTTAGTCTATTATTTATGAGATAATAATAATAATTATAATAATACTTCTGTTTTAATGAGAGTGCTACTCAATTGAGAAGCTGCTTGTGGGGATTAATCTGCCCTGCTATCAGGTGGCTAAATCTGGAGACAGCCTGCATTGGCTTTGGGGAGTAATTTCTAATCTGTTATTCAACTTTATTAGTCCCAGTGGAAATTTCAAACCCATCTCTTGCCATTAGTCCTCCCCTATTAACCTCCTTAAATATAAGAATTATTCACACTAATAAACAAAAAAAAATAATTATTTGCTGTCTTGGCCTGTTTTGTAGGAAGAATACAGCCCTAAGATTGTTGTTTTCATAAGATTGGCAAGGCAGGGCTGAGTGTACTCAGTGATCACCCAGAGATAATTTAACCAGTTGCTGAAGAAGTGAATGTATTTCCTTGCTTCATTTCTGTTGGTCTGTCTGCATATAGACCTATTTTTATGTCCTCTGATATTTCTCCTCTGTAGAGATACCAATCAGAAAATTAGTTTTGAAAGTGTTCATTTTTGTTATCTCTTTTGTCTCTTGATAAACACGTGGGTCTGTTCATGTTTCTTAGCCTGATCCTCTCAGTGAATAAGAATAGAATGACCTTGCTTTCTTTCTGATAACCTTTTAGGAAAACTCCTGTTTTCCTGCTGATTTTTTTTTCTATCTACGTCATACCCACTGGACTTCAGATCTATTTTCCTTTTAGTAATTCCTCTTCAACTGATTGCACATTTCAGTTTCCCACATGTTTGTCATCCTTCTGTGACTAATTCTTCTAATTAGAACCAGGTTTTGTTCACTTAATGAAGATTGCAGAAAGAGAAGAAGGATTTTTGACATCCATAAAGTGTGAGACAATTCTCTGACTGCCACCCTCCTATTAGGAAAGCTGTGCTGAGAGCCTTTGAATTTATATTCTGTCCACTTGCAAATATGAACTCTTTTCCAAGTTCACACTGCATGACTAGGAAACCATCAAAGGAGGGTAGAGAATTTACTCACATAGTATATGGCTTTCTGCAAATAAAATAATCACAAATTTTTGTCTGTGGTTGTCCTTCATTGTACAAAGGATACTGTATAAGTTAGCATTTCTGAAGAGCATCCCCAAAGAAATCTACGTGCTTTATCAAGAGATGTGGAGGAATGCCAGGGAAAAGATCAGAGGAGTTCCTCTGTGGGAGGTGCTTTGCATGCTGATGCATCTTTCTGTTTGTTTGTAGTTTATTTGTTTTACCATTGCTTTATCATTTGTCATCCTCAGGAGAAAGACTTTTAACACAAAAGTTTGTAAGAGACTTGGCTAAGTGCCAGTAATTCTCACATTTTCTGTGCTACAGTTCCATTTTCTGAGGCCAGCACAGCAATTGCAGCTTCTGCACAGTTCCTGAGCTGCCCTGACAGCCCTGGCTGCTCAGCTGGGAATGCAGATCCATCACATTTATCCCATTTGCTCTCCATCAGCAGCCTGGGGTGGGAGTTTGAACCAGTTCCTTGCTGGTCTGTAGCTAATTGCCCTCTCCTCCATTCTCTGTTTGGTCTATCAGGTCTGAACAGACATATGCATGATAAGCTTGAGTCACCAGGCTCTATGCAGAGGGGAGCATTCATTATAGACAGGGATCAGAGGCACTGTCTTATCTTACTTAAATGATTTGGTTTTCTCACTCCTGTTAAAATCTCTCTTACTTCAATAAATTGCCCTGGCTCACAGGCAAAGCTAGAGAAATACCCTCAGTATATCAAATGATTTGTCAGTTTGTCTAGTACTGGAACCCTAAAACTGCTTGAAGAGACCCTTCAGGATGATGAGAGACCCACAGAAGCACATTGCTCACTGAGAGTGAGGAAAAGAAATGACTGTTGTGTTCTGACGTGGTGTTCCCTCATTACATCAGGAGAGTCACTCCTGCTTGTCTTTGAAAGCTTTGACACAAAGAAAGATTTAACCTATTCCAGTCTGAAAACCTGCCTGACCTTTCAGTGGATACCTTTTGTATGCACTGAATTCAAGCAGTGAATCATTGGGTGCACCAACAGCCTGCAATGCTTCCAGGTTTCTCTTTGGGCTGCAGATATGAGGATGTGGAGATGGGATATTCAGAGCCTTGACAAGGCTCCCTCCCCTTCTGACAGTCTTGCGGATGATGTTGGTTTCTGCTTAGTTTCTGTTTGTGGCCTACAGAAATAAAAAGACCAATGAAGTTTGTTTCCACTGTACATAAAGATAGGAATTGTGTGGTTACTATTTTTTAGATGTTGATTCTCCATTAGTGTTTCAAACCTTGGAATTTTGTTGGTGTGGCCACACCAGGAGCTGTGGACAGAGGCTGCAGTATTGCTCAGCCTCTGGGCTCTCCTCTGCAGAGGCTGGGGTGAGAACACAAGGCACAGGAGGGTAGATCAGTCCCTGACCAATGTTTTCTTTTGCTTGCCTCTGTAGGCTGACACAGAAATGGAATTCATGAAAACCAAGCTTTTTGTTAGGTGCAAGGACCTGGAGGAAAATGCGTCAATCTCTGTAAGAAGTGCCATCTGCAGCCTATCTTAGGCAAACTGTGTCCTGAGAATTAAGGTTAGTAAATAAGTCTTTTATTTTCCACTGAAATACACAGCAGGGAAGGTCAGAACTAATGAGAATTTTGGATGCTCAGCAGCTTCCAGGGTTAATTTTTTCTCTGTTGGATTTAAAGCTAACATTTCACAGTCATGTAGGACAAACTGAAGAATGTGTTTGGGAGAGATGCCTAAACTATCAAAGGTAGCACTGTTTTATAAGATATAGCTGCTCAAACAATAGATTTTCAAATTTCACTCTTTCAAGTAATCTCATTGTATTATAGGTTCTTTGCTGCTTTTTATTAGCCACAATTACCACAGGGTAGTTTACCCAGGAGAAAATCGTTGCCAATGAGCAGAGTGCTAGCCCTTGATTTCATCTCCGAGGAAATAACACCTGCAAGATCAGTCAGACCTGCTGTGCTTCCCACGTCCTTGACTGCTTGTTCTGCTCAGTGTCGCTTCAAGATCACATTTTACACCCAAAAGGCTGTAAATGAATAATGATTCCCTAGCATCAAGCAGGGAAAGGGACTCTCAGACATCCTCAGAGCCCAGAAATGTGCCTGGCACCCGGATATATTGTTCTAAATACCCTGGATTTCTCTGACCCCTTCTAGCTCAAACAGAGGATCATGGGCATCATTTGGGGAAGCTGCCTTCCTCAGAGCTGTGAGGATCAGTCTATAACCTGTGTGTTCCACATCTTTGTGACCACTTGCTTTGCTTAGCTTAATTCTGAAGTCAGAGGAGCAAATAAAGGGAGAGCAGACCCAAGCTCTGATGAACTTTGAACTTACTCAAATGTGAAACTGATTAGCTGGAATAGAGAGAGCCAGCACCATGGTCTAAACAGCCTGAAATTCAGCCCAGTAAGCTCCTGGCTCCAGGTCTTGTGTTCACATGCATCTTTACCTGTATCCATGTGAGAGATGGAAGCAGATTGAAGTTTTCCCCTCCCCAGAAACACAGGAGTGTTTCTCCATTGACTAATGCTGCTGAGCTGAGAGATGACACAGAGGTTGTCCCAGATCCTGGACCCCTGGGTTTTCCCCAGGTGCCAGGTCACTCCTCACAGATAATTGCTTACCATCATCACCAACTAAAAGAACTACATCTTCCATGACTAGATTTACAGGTACAACCACTTAAAAAAAAAAAAAAAAGTATTCACCCACAGTGAGGTAAATATGCAGGTTTATTGCAGCCAAGCCACTCCTTTCTGTGTCATTCCTTCTCAGACACCTGCTCGTGGATGTTAAAACCCCGAGCACCTTTGCAGGGACACTGAACTGTGAAATCTGCAGCACCTGTGACAGAGGAGCACTCTTTGGGAAAAAGTTGTCCAAGGAAAAGCAGCAGCTTCAACTTGTGTCCCATTGGAGACAAGTGAATCTGAAGTTATATATTAAGACGTAGGTGATGACAGCAGTTTATCATTAACTGGAACTCTGCAAGAAGCACATAAGGAGAGAAAGAAGAAGAAAGCCAGAGAAGCAGCCAGGATGGAATCCCTCGTAAGGATCAACAACGCTGCAGACATCTCCGTTATTGTTCTCTACTTTTTGGTAGTTCTGGCAGTGGGACTATGGGTATGTTGGGATTTTATTTTGTTTTTCTTAATGAGCAGGTAGATTATAGTGTCTTGGCAAAATAGCTTAGTAAGTGAGAATGTGTAATTAGATAAAGATCTTGATGCTTAATTGAAATAATTTACAAGTGCACGGTGGGCAAAATGTGAGCACTTATTTACATCAGAGGAGATGGTGACCCAGGGTGGCATCCCTTTGGGTGGATGGATGGAACCAGCGGGGAAGGTGCAGTGATGGGGTTTGCGTGGGATGGAGCCAAGAGATGCGATCGGTAAAGATCGACCAGGGTCCCTCAGACACGGCTGCACTGAGAGGGGCGTTTGGCCACGAGGGGATGCCCTGGGAAACAGCATGGAGGGGGAGCTGCAGGGCTGGGCAGGGACGGGAGGGGACGCCGGGTGCGCCGGGTGGCGTGGCGGTGTGGCAGCACCACGGGACGGGGACGGGGATGGGGACCGGGACGGGGACCGGGACGGGAACAGGGTGGGGACGGCAGAGGCGCCTCGGCCGAGGCAGCGGGTGCGGTTTGAGGGCAGCGTTGGCGGGGCTGTGTGTGGGCTCCAGGGTGCAGAGCCCGGGGCTGCGTCAGGGCACGGAGCCGGAGCAGCCACAGGGCTGTGTCAGGGCACGGAGCAGGAGCAGCCCCGGGCTGTGTCAGGGCACGGAGCAGGAGCAGCCCCGGGCTGTGTCAGGGCACGGAGCTGGGAGCGGGAGCAGGAGCAGCCACAGGGCTGTGTCAGGGCAAGGAGCCGGGAGCGGGAGCAGGAGCAGCCCCGGGCTGTGTCAGGGCACGGAGCTGGAGCAGGAGCAGCCCCGGGCTGTGTCAGGGCACGGAGCTGGAGCAGGAGCAGCCCCGGGGCTGTGTCAGGGCACGGAGCAGGAGCAGGAGCAGCCCCGGGGCTGTGTCAGGGCACGGAGCAGGAGCAGGAGCAGCCCCGGGGCTGTGTCAGGGCACGGAGCCGGGAGCAGGAGCAGCACCGGGGCTGTGTCAGGGCACGGAGCAGGAGCAGCCCCGGGCTGTGTCAGGGCACGGAGCAGGAGCAGCCCCGGGCTGTGTCAGGGCACGGAGCTGGAGCAGGAGCAGCCCCGGGCTGTGTCAGGGCACGGAGCTGGGAGCGGGAGCAGGAGCAGCCCCGGGCTGTGTCAGGGCACGGAGCAGGAGCAGCCACAGGGCTGTGTCAGGGCACGGAGCTGGAGCAGGAGCAGCCCCGGGCTGTGTCAGGGCACGGAGCTGGAGCAGGAGCAGCCCCGGGCAGGGCTGGCAGCTCCTGTGCTCGGTGCCTCCAGCCCGGCCGGCAGCGCTGCGAGGGGAGCCCGGAGGCCCGGGAAACAAAGCCCCGCGAGCCAGGGCAGAAAAGCAGCCCTGGGACCTGAGAGCTGAAGCGTTTGAGAGAATGAACTGATGCACTGAGCTCCGAAGGCACTGAATTCGAGTTTCCCTGGGGCAAGCCCTCCTGGTCACCTGAACACCCGACCAGTGACAAGCAGGGAGGAGGGATTGCCCTTCAGGGATCCTCTGCTTTCCAGGAGCATCCCAGCACCATTTCACAGTGCACAAAAGTCAGCTGCAGAACAAACATCCCTTTCTAACAATCTGGCAATATTTTGAGGGGCACCAACAATTTATGGTTGCGCAAAGTGGACACAAACTTTTCTTTGCCTCTTCAGCACAGGAGCAGAGGCCAAAAATGTAGCTAAAAATCTGAAGCTCCAGTCCACCAGCACACCTTGTTGTCTGGCACGAGGGAGCGGGGTCTTACCGTGAGAGTCTGGCTGTTGCTGTAGTGAACCTCATGTTAAAGATCTCTGACAATAAAGGGCTGATCTCTGGCTTCTCAGGCCATTGTGTGCTGAGTTAATTCCTGGAAACTTTTCTTTCCAGCCATGAAGACATTGTTACTGGACAAATACTTACCCAGTTGCTGTGTGTAGTTAAATGTAAATCCATCATATTTACTTCCTTTCTTCTGCATCGGAAGAAAATATATGGATAATTTTCCCAGGTCTTCTTTCTTTATTTACCTGTTCAAAGTCCATCAGAGATGACAATGGAAATCCAGTAAATAATGGCTCAAGGTCATTAATAAAAATTGGAGGAACTTCCCTCTAAAGCCCATCCCTTGACAAAGACAACATGAGTTTGTAAAAAGGAAATTTTATCTGGCTTCTTCTTTTGGAGCTTCAGAGGGAATCAGGCACGATGCTGATATCACAACAAGGAAACAGACACCTGTAGGGGCAGGATGGTATTGAGTAAAAAAGCATAATTTCTGTATAATAATAAACTTGCACCTTTTGATGCCTGAAAGCAAAGGCTTTTCACCCCAACAAAAAATCCATGTGAGCTTTTACTTGAGTAATATTTTTTCTTGGTTAAATGTAATTTTATTTAGTGTTTCACACTATAATGAAAGGTGAAGGAATGAAACTTGAATGGCTAATGCAGACCTAGATAAAAGAATAATTGTTCCATTGTATTATTGTATTGTATTCCATTGTATTTTCTTCATCATAAGGTTGTTCTTTTTAGCAGCTTTGTTTTTTTTCACTTTACCCTGCCCGTGTGTTTTGTCATCCCTTCATTCAGGCTGTTTGTTCTCAGCCTGTGTATAGCTTGCCTAGCACACTTGAGGTATGACTCAATCTTTCTTTTTGCCTTTTCCCAGGCCATGTACTCCACCAACCGGGGCACAGTGGGTGGCTTCTTCCTGGCTGGGCGGAGCATGGTGTGGTGGCCGGTGAGTGCTGAGTGTGTAAAACACAGCATGGGCATCTGCCCTCCCCTGTCCTTGCACATCAGAGCTCGGGGACACTGCTGAGGCTCTGGTGGCTTTGTTGTGTGGCTGCAAATCCAACTCTTTCTCCAGCCAGTGGTGTCACAGGGCAGACTGCACAAAGAAAGCCACGGGATGGGCAGGGAAAAGTGCTGGGGGAGGTTGTCTGAGCTGGCTTGATTATGTGATCAACTTGTTTGACTGTAAGTACATTGGTAATGTCAGGACAGACAAATCCAGTGCTTTGCCTTTCATCCCACTTTCAAACTTTTCAACATTTGGACTCTGCTCTTTTCATTGCACTCAAAGAAGCTGGCTCATTTTAAGATTATCACAGACAGGAATTAATTTACTGAAATTTTCCCCTTTATTGCTCTATTGTTTCTACTTTTGGTAACAAGTTCTGGTCTGTACAAGGAGAAAAATCCTGGAAATGTTCTGGTATGTTATTGGTAAAATATATTTTAAATGTATTTAGCTGTGGCTTACCTTGATTATCTTCTGTAGATCTCCATTATCTTCCAAGGCAGAGAGGAGGAGTCAAAGCTACAAAGTGTTTTTAGCCTTCCATCCCATCAGGCCATTTGGCAGAAATGATGTTAGAGACAATTGTCTATTCCTTCCTGATCATACAGTCTCTTTAATATGAAAAGCAGACAACTTAGACAAACCTGCATTTTCTGTATTACTGGAATACAGGAAATGGAGTCGTGTTTTACATGATTCCATTTGTTTGAATGGAATTCCTCAACACTTCTGATCTTGCATTCAGTCTCAGAAGATGTTTCTGCACTTCATTAAGGCTTGGGAGTCACGACTCCACACACATTGATTCAGTTACAGGACCAGAAGACTGAGAGCAAATATTGATTCCCTAAAGATTTAGGAATTTTTTTGAAGTAGGCTGCAGAAATACCCACACACCTTTCAATGCTGTGCTTCAGGGAGCTGCTCTCTGCCTTTAGAAGGCATTGGGACAGCCTCTGTAAGGACATGAAGGATTCAAGGCCAGTGACAGTAAAAGGTTTCTTCATCTGATGTAGTAGATCTAAGAAAATTCAGGTTCCTTTGGAAGACTGAGGAAAGAGAAAGTTTCCAAGTTATTTTAAGATAAAATCCATTATTCTGGGGGAAGAGAAGGAAACCTAACAGATTACTCTACTCAACTGTCACTTTAGTCAGGGGGCTGGTTTGAACCTTGTGCAATTGTGTCTGCCTGGCAGGGGATATGAAATCCTTTTGTGCAGATGGAAATGGAGATGGAGGCAGCAGGACAGCCAAACTCACCATAGGAAAGTTCTGTCCTGCTCCAGTGGCCCTGAGAACTCCTCATGATCCCCTGAGACCTGGGGGAGACGACCTGACACCGCTCCTCTGGCCACACAAACCCAGCAGAGCCTGCAAGCTCCCCTCGTGCAGTGGGAACCCAGCAGGGACCAGCCCACAGCCCCTGCCAGGATCCCCTCCCTCCTTCCCAGACTCTGGGAGCTCAGTGTGGACAGAGTGCTCATCCTCAGTGCACTCCTAGACCTCCTCTTCAATCCTTCCCTCTGGAATGCCAGGAGGGGCTTCCCATGCCATAAAAATGAGCCCTTCTTGCTATTCTTCCTCCTATCACTCAAAATAAACAAAGAACAAGCACTCCAAAACCACAAACTAAATACTATGTCAGCAGCACCATCCTGGAAAGTTTGCCTTGGATAAAAAGAGCTTCCAAAACACCAATTCTCACAGCCTAGCAGGGAGATGGGATGTCAATCACCCAGAGCAAACTGGGCTGAAATGAGGAGGAAACCAATGAAAGTATAGAAAGTTTAGTCAGAGATGTGATCTGCAGCTGCTGAAGCTGAGTGTGATGTTTTACTTTGTGCTTTGACTCCTCTTTTGTGCCATCAGGGCTACCCTGGAATGGTTCTGGATGGCCTCAGTGCATTCCCACAGAAAGGGTGGGGGCACTTGTTTTGCAAGAGGGCTCTTTGTCAGATTTCTCCCCTGCCATTTCAGAATAATGACCCTTGTCATGTAATTGCTTTCTGGAACAGAACAAAATGAAGAAAAAAATCCTTCCACAAACTTGGTATAAACTTAATTCCCCTAAACTAATTGTATTTTTCAGTTGTTGTCTGTATTCCCTGCTCTGCAGGGCACCCACAAGTGGCATTTCTGACCCTAGAGGGAAGGAGGCTCCTCAGCAGTGTGTTAGGATCTCTTACTGACAAACTGGGAAGGGATTCTCTTCCCTTAAACCATACAATATCTGTGCTTTGGGAGACTAGAGGAGACCCTGGTAATGAAGGCCTACACATTATTCCTGCTTTCAGTATGGATTTTGAATGTTTGTGGTCACTGGCTAACTGTGATTGTGATTTGATTTCTCAATGTATAAAGTAGGACCAAGACACATCCTGGGCCAAGTCTGTCCTGCTTGGGCTCTGATTGTTCTGCTCCAGCAGAATCCAGGAAAGCTGCTCAGCATTTTGCAGAACCAAGCCCAGAGATAGTTTTCTGGCTGAGGTGAGAGTTCACTTCACTGGAGTCACTGTCCTTGTGCAGTGGCTGAGCCATCTCAGCAGTTCCCTGGTTAATTAGGGATAAAGGTGTATAAGAGCATTCCCCCAGATTACCCCAACCTGAAACCTGCTGTTGGTTAGTCATAACATAAGCAATGCTTACAAAATGCTGTGCCCTTTCCACTGTCTTTTTATGGAGACTGACTGAAGAATCTTCAAGGAAATGGTCATGGTCTCTTGGGCTTTGGGGGAATATCTTCAGGAAAGACTCATGGCTCTTTGAACCCTCACAATCAGCTCTGCTTTTCCAAAAAGACCCAGAGAAGTTCAAGGCAAGTGACAGCTCTGTAGCAAAGGGGCCTCGCCAGCTTCAGCTTCCTTTGCCAGATGAAGGAGTTGGGTTCAGCCAAATGCTTCCTGCCACTGTAGGACATGAAGTCTCTGTTCCTGCACAACAGTCAGCTTTGCTAGCAGCCACTCTCACAGGATTAACAGCTCTTCATGCACCATTTTAAAAATCTCCAACTTTTGAAGCTTTCCTGCTTTTGAATTTTCTTCTTCAGGTTCTGGAGTTTTGCAGACAGATCTGTCTGCACCAAATCATGGGTTACCTTCTACACCTCAGCTCCTGAGGCAAGAATAGGGCAAAGAGTATCTGCTGGGATGTGGAGCCAGCTCTGCTAGAGACATTTACTGAACAGTGGTGCAGGGTCAAGGGCACTCCAAAGAGAAATGTAACTCAGCTTGTTTCTGCTCATGTACATTTAGATCTTTGTGAGACAGATAAGAATTAGGGGAAAAAGCCCAACAGATTCTTGCTTCAGCTGTGCTCAGCTAATCTTTGTGGCCATCAGAACTGACCACTGGCATGATTTCTCTGATCTTTGCAGCCAGGTAAGTTTTACATAGTCTCAGGATTTTGCCCACTTGCTGAATCTGACACTGCTATAAGGAAGCAGGAACCAGGAACAACAATTCTGCTGTGAATAAGATTTGCATTTGCTTTTCTTAGGTAAAGTAGAATGAAAAATTACCTTGTCAAGTTCCATGCAAAAAAAAAAAAAATAGTGTTAAATCAATAGTTTTCAGGGTAAAAAGAATAATGAAATAATCAAAGCAAAGCTCTGATAGAAAAGTAGAGGTTGAGTGAAATGGATTTCTACAGAATCTGTGAGACTTTCCAGCTGGCTGGGAGGTGTTTCTGTCTCAGAGCACAAAGTGGGGAGGTGTCAGATCCTCCTGAGCCTGAGCTGTTCCAGGTTTGTTGGAGCACAGACATTTTGATGATTATTGTCCATCCATCCCTCCCTTAGTGCACTGGGAGTTGTAAAGATGTGGTTTAATTGGGAAATAATGCAATTAGTAGAATTTTCAGATTAATTGGGAAAGAAGAATAAAACCCCACATTTCCTTCTTTGGGTCTCAGAGCCTTGGAAGTGTGGCAGTAATTTTGCTTTGTACTGATTTTTCCAAAGGGACTGAGGGTGATCCCAAAAAGCTCAGGCAGGAAAGGTAATGCCTCAGCATGAGAGTGAAGTCACATGGTGCAGGGTAGAGCTGTTGGTTAAAGGAAAGCATGAACAGCCTCAAGGAGCAGGAATGAGAAATGTGTCAGGGAAGAGGGATTTGAGAAGAGCTTCTGCAGGAGAGAGACCTCAGGGATGGCTCAGGAGCCTGTGGGGTGAGAGGATCCCCTGTGGTCTAAGGATCAGTGGGAAGGGTTTGGAACTGAGCTAATGCCTCCAGGGGGCGGGCAGGGGGCAGGGGATGTGCTGGAGGTGCTGGCAGGGAGAGGAGCCCCAGGCTGTGCATTCTGCACCCTGCCCAGTGCATCCACCCAGCTGGGAATGGCAGGGCCAGGATGTCACTGCATCCTCCACTTCATGAGGAGAGCAAGGTGAAAGAGTTAATGAATAACAGGAAAAAACACAGTGATCATCATCTGCTTCAGGGTGGTGGTACTTCTGCTGCACAGAGTGCTCTTGTTAGGGCCTGACCTCTTAAAATTTATTAAAAGAGTTAATGTTCCACATTTGCCTCAAGTTAGTTCAGGTTTTTTATCCTCTTTCCCTCTTAGCAGCTTTTGTCCCTTTCAACCAGCTCTGTTCTTCACCTTTCCTCCTAGCTCTGTCTTTAAAGCCAATTCACTCACACATTCTCTGAGCACAGGTAACACTGCCAGAAGATTGTTTCCCTCTGCCATTCCCAGTTTCAGCCCAGAGTTTTTAAGATGTTCAGCAGCATCTACCAATGGCAAATCAAGTATTCCATGAATCAGCCTTTCCAGTACAGAAATCCCACAGCAGTGAGTTCTCCAGCAAGGCAGCTCAGGCCCAGAGCCCATCTGCCTTCTTTCCTCATCCTTAAAATATGGCAGATGGGAAATTTCTCTTTCCCCTCTGGCATCAGCAGCCAGTGGGGTGTGAGGGTATTTGGTCAGCACTCTTCTTGCTGTGACCATGCTGCAGATTTAAGGGTAATTGCATTTTCCTGCCTATGAAGCCATGTTCTCCCTTCCCAGGTGTATGACATAACTGAAACTTATTTTTAAAATTGCATCCATTATTAGTTTATGTTGATCTTCAAGTTCTGCTGCACTGGATGTTCCTAATTCAGAGAAAGAAAAATAAGGATGTGAATGTGGGATCTGCATTCACATTGTTTTGTCCTTGCACTGGTCCTGAATATGTTGATAGTTTTGCATTGGTTTGGTTTGGTTTTGTGTTTTCCTTTCAGTACAATATTATTTTAGATAAATCTGAGAACACAGCATCAGCAGCATTGCCTGCAGTGTGTCCTGGGGCTCCAGGCACTGAGCCAAAGCTTCTGCCTGTCAGTTCTCAAAGTTCCTCTTTAGCTGCTTTTGTTACTTGGATCTGCCTTTAAGCTTTTGAACCAGGAGAGGGAACACATTAAATAAAATCAGAGATTAATGTGGTTAATATTTTCTGGTGATTGCATTTCTAGTAACCTAGATTTAAGTTTAATTATTTATCTCCAAGGCAAGTGTTGGGCAACAGTGCTAATGCTTAGTAAAAGTGATACTTTTTTCTTCACTATCATTTCTGGAAAACTGTTGCTCTCACCAAGAGGTTAGAAGAAACAGAGGTCTTTTGTTTGCCAATGTTTGTTGCAAAACTTATCAGTCCTGTAGAAATGTCATATGATCAACTGGTTACAGTTCTGTAGGGCACAACTGGCTTTTAGAAATGTGCAAAAACCCCAAATCCAGAACTGAGTGAACTTAGAATCATAAATTTCCTGTCCCAGCAAAAGAACAGTTTGTCTGCAGAAAAAGACTTGAAGAAATCAGGAGATCAAACTGATGGAAGAGAAAAGCCTGGAAAAGAAAGAGTGGAACCCTCTGAATTTTATTTGTGTGTTGCAAATTAAAATAGGGCAGGATAATCTATTTGTTATCAGAGATCAGGGTTGTGGGTTGAAGAGTGTGGTTGCTATTTCTGGCTATGCCATAGCTCTGTAGAATAAATCTGCTCTGCAGGGGTGGATTTTAGGATGAAATCCTTCATCCTCCCAAAACTCAGGGGATTGTCCCTGTGCTCCCAGACACGTTGATTGAATGTTTGCTGCTATTCAAATGATAGCAGCAATGATCCTTGTGGGTCCCTTCCAACTCAGGATATTCCATGATTCAAATGAGAGTATTGGAAAAGGTCAGCAGAAATTCCCTTGCCTACTTTCTATGTGGTTTTCTTTTTAACCCTGTTTATTGTTGTTTTAGCTTTCAGAGGACGTAAGAAAAAATAGAGAAGAATAGAAAAATGTTCACTTCATTTTTTCATCTCAGAACTCTTCCAGCTTCCTTGTCCTCTGCCCACAATACTCAATCCAATCCAACCTCAATTTATGCCTGACTTCTCACCCTGCATCCTTCAGTGCCTGATCCAGTAAATCATCACTGGGTATTTCTGCTGCCTTTGATGTGTTCATTTGGAGGAAATGAAGCTCATTCCTTTTCATCTTTTCTATTGTCTAAGATACTTGATTAAGAATTAGATCTTTGTGAATGGCTCCTGCCTGTCTGCAAAGCAACAGGAACCTTTCATTTTTCAATCTGTCCCTGTTCATCAATTCCCATGTTCTCCCCACTGTTCTGTTTGTATGATCAGTGCAATATTTGGGGGCCTTAAAGATCCAGCACTTCTTAAATATAACTCCTTGATTTACTATTGCTCCTACCTTCCACTTTCTCAGCAGACATTCCTGCTCTGCAGCTTTCAGAATTTAACTCAGTAATCAAATTCCTTTTGCTAAAAGTGAGCCAAGCCCAGCTCTCAGCAGGGGCACATTTGGATGCACAGGCTGTGCAATATGGAACAGCTCTGACAGGTGGGGGTGCCCTGCTCATTTCCCCCTTGAACAAGGAAGATCACAGTCTTCTCCCCTGACTGCCTGGATATCACCCCAATGCCAGTTTGGCAAGTTTTGCCAACATTTAAAATTCTATATTGGTGGAATGTATTTTTTGACTCAACTGGAAGATATTTGATTCACCATCCTATTCTCCCTCACTGCTGTGGATGTGATCCTGGGGGCTCTGGTTTCAGTGGGAGCCCTGAAATCTATCAGGGAATTGATTGTCAGTCCTTGTCATCAGCACCAGCAGCACAGACAGTTCAATGTGCCACATGAAGGGGAGTTTTTAGCAGTTCCCTTGAACATAAGAGCCAATTTTTGTTTTTTCTCTTTGCAGATTGGTGCTTCTCTGTTTGCCAGCAACATTGGCAGTGGGCACTTTGTGGGAATAGCAGGAACAGCAGCAGCTGGAGGAATTGCCATTGGAGGATATGAGTGGAATGTAAGTGGCATATATGTCAGGGAAATACTTGTGACATCTGGATTATCTGCAGAGCTTAATCAAAACAGCATTGCCTAGTAATTTAGGATGGTCAAAGTTTGTACTTGGCAACACTTGTTTTCTGCACAGACCAGTAAGAGCCAATGTAATCTAGTATTTAACCTTTCTAAGCCACTGGAAAAGGTGACACTTTTCAGTCGAGGCTTTTTAGAGAGTATTTGAACCAAATAAGTTGGTTAATAAGTTGGTCTCTTCTATGCATATATTTTTAGTACTTTAAAAGTATTTGTGAACAACATTTTCAGACTGCAGGATGCTGGGAAGAATTTATCAGGCAATCCATGGTCATTTTTGCAGCATTTTGTTATGTAGAAATTATTGAAGAGGCTTTGATTTCTTCACAGGCTGTAAGGAATTTTGAACATCCTCCACAAGCATCTGCATTCCAGAAATCTTTTCCTCTTTACCTTCTCCCTCCTGTAATTATGCTCGTGTTTTGCTCATGGTTGCAGTACAGGGTAGAGCTGTCATGCATCACTGTACGTATCAGTGACAGACAAATGAGCTTCCCGGAGTCGCAGGGTCGGTGTGAACGGAGACTCCCTGAACCCCTGCACCCATTTCCTTGTGCTGTCAGCCGTGAGGGTGCGGCTGACAACGTCCTTGTTGTGCCTCATTCACCCTCGGGGAGGGAATTAGCCATGACACAAAGGGCCCAATGAGCCTCCACAGGTCGATACTTCCCTCGTGTTTACTTCTGGGCAGCGAAAGAATCCTCCCAGCCTGCGGGATTTGGCTTTGTTCCTTAGCAGGTAAATGGTTCTTGCAAATATTCAAGTGCTGGTATGATGAAACTGTTGAAGGAGAAGGACAAAGCTTAAAATGAACCGAGATGTGCAGTTTATCTGTCAGCTCCCTCTTTTTGATTTTATCAGGCCTATGGCAGACCTGATTCTCCTTCTTTTTCCAGCAGAACAAAGCAAATCAAATCAGGACACAAATCTCTAGGGTCCAGATCCTTCTTCAACCATCTCTAACATTAATCTCCTGCGAGGTTCCTGCTGGACCAGTATCAGCACACAGGAACAGCGGGGCTTGCTTGGGAAGCAGCAATGAGCTCTGGGGGTGTTTGAGCAGACACAACTGCAGAGCTCATGACTTACAGTGGCACAGCTAACACACATAACAGAAGTAATGAAAATAATACCACATTTGACTGTTGTCATCCTTGTGTATCCCTGTTCCATTCAAATTATTTCTATTTTGTATCAGAATGACAGCAGAAGCTGACCAAGTATTTCTTGTCCATCTTACAGTTCTGACCCAAGGGCAGAGCTTAAAAGATACAGTTTAAAAGCCCTCTAAGCCCTGTGGACAAAATAAATACAGAGTGCAGCTCTGAGGGCAGGAATTTGTTTTGTAGTTGTTGATTTAAGTATGTACAACTCGATAATGGACAGCATTCCAGCCATTTAAGTCAGCAAACTGTGGCCACTGCTAGAAGTAAGATCAGTAGTTCACAGAATACACATGGATACACAAAATATATTATTAAATTGTAATATAACAATACCAAATATTTTACAAATTGCCTGTGGTGCATCCTGTACAGTCTGAAATTGTTGGAAAGCATTCAGCCATGCTGGGCTTGCTCTGAAGAGGGCTGGGATAGTCTGGTGCCACTGCTGGAGTTGTGATTCAATGCCAGAGGGCAATCCTGTGGGATGGAGAAATCAGCTGGTCTTGTAGAAAACTCATAATCATGTGTGCTTCTTTGGGACAGCTAGCATGAAACTGCATTATACCTGATGAAGTGTTTAGCCAAGATTGCATCCCCAAATTTTCAACTGTAAATCAAAGGACAGAGCAGGACCTCCTCCCCCCAGACCCCTGCAGAGCCCAGGTTTTTGGGATTTCCCTGGTCTCCAGCTGCTGTTGGCTCTGAGAAACGGTTTTGGGAGCAGTGTCTAGAGCTAATTCAGTTGATCTTGTCTTGGCTGCAGGCTCTGATATTTGTGGTGATTCTAGGATGGATCTTTGTACCCATCTACATCAAGGCTGGGGTAAGTCAAACCACTACATTACCTTTGTCTTTGCTGCTCATTTCTGCAGCTCAGGACTGGAGTGCAGCAAACTCATTATGAATGGCACGAGATCCCAGTGTGCCAGAGCAGCACTTTGTTATATTTGTGTACTTGAAAAATGAGGATTCTGTGTTCTGAGACCTGAGCTGAGAAGTACTTGGTGCTCTCTCCTTGTTCTCCTTTGATTCCTGGAGCTGCTCTTCCTTGAAACTGCAATTACAGTCTCCGAATTTTGAGCTCCACTCTCAGTATCTGAGTACCAAAAGTCTTCCTCTGATTTGATTTGTAGCTGTTCCCCATTATCTGAAAGCTTCCCTGCCTCCCCAGGTGGTGACAATGCCAGAGTACCTGAGGAAGCGTTTTGGTGGGAAACGGATCCAGGTGTACCTGTCAGTACTGTCCCTCATCATTTATGTTTTCACAAAGATCTCAGTAAGTCAAACTTCTTCAATTTCTTCCATTCTACACTGATCTAAAGAAAAGAAATGTCCTTTTACAGTATTGCTCTCACAGCTGCTCAACCATTTCAGGTTTGGAGCTCTTGGCTGAATGAACAACTGTAAAAATGTGATTTTGTGTTTTCTTTGTTCTGTCCAGTGACACTTTGTGCTGCAATCCAAGGTTTTTGGTTCCTGGCAGTGTCTCTTGCTGCTTGTTGTGCTTTGTCCTCTTTTTAAAAGTTTTAGGGTTTACTTTTACATTTGCTCTCTTCTAGAAAACATCAGTGTGGAGGGAAATTTGTATTGTATTATGGTCTGTTATCTTAGGGGTCTGTGAAACCCAGGGCAGGAATTTTTGTCCCTAGATTCATATTTATCTGTTTTAGTATCCTCTGGTGGACATGCCATCAGTAATATAGATGAGGGAAAAGAGCAAGGGATAAAAAAAGAATAACAAGAATTAGAAAATGGAGAGTGGGGAAGTGGAAATGAGGGAAATTGTAACAGCTGAGGTGAAAGGAGGGAAGAGGAGAGATTCTTTTAATGGGCAAGTGATTGGTGTAAACTTTAAGGTACTATGAAGTTAATGGTTATTAAGCAAATGGATGTGTTTCTGTGGAGTAGTAAAGGGAGCTTGTCTTGAAAGTCCCAAGCTTCTGGGGAAGTCCACAGTTCAGGCATACTTCAGTCTGTTGTTTTGCAGAAGTTGTCATGGCAGATTAGTCTTTGCCCTCTGAATGGGAGCTGAGTGATAATAGTGCAATTTAAGCTAAAAGATTGGCCTTTTGCTCTCATTCTCACATTATAACTGATCCTTAGAGAGGTTATAAATTAAACAGGTTGGTAGCATGAACTGGCCTCAGAGCTGGATTTCTGGATATTTCAAAGGGATTAGAGAGTTTGCTGTAGTTGTGCTCAACTATCAGAATCAGAACTCCTGGGTACAACACAGAGCTCTGCACGTTCCAGCAGCAGAGAAACTCCTCCAGTCAGAGGCTCACAGCCCTTTTCAGCCCCACATGTTGGTGCTGAGCCTATCAAGGTGTTACACAGGTTCTGAATTTATCATCCAGCTTTGATTTCCAGCCTGTGTCACGCCTGGGGCTCTGATTATGGGATTTTGCACTGTTTCAGTTGGAGTGTCCTGTTTCCAGGAAAAACAGGTTCTGCATTTAAGCTTCCAGTGTGCTCCTGAGGATCAAACACCCTCTCCATAGTAAGGATCCACAGAGCAGCAGCAGGGCTTACCTGGGCCCCAGTGTAGCCATGATGGTCAAACACCCTCTCCATAGGAAGGATCCACAGAGCAGCAGCAGGGCTTACCTGGGCCCCAGTGTAGCCATGATGGTCAAACACCCTCTCCATAGGAAGGATCCACAGAGCAGCAGCAGGGCTTACCTGGGCCCCACTCCACCATTGGCCCACCCCAGCTTCCCACCACCCCCTTAATTCCAGGTGTTTGTGGGGAAGGGCCATGGAGCTGGGTCTCTGTGCAGGTGACAATCATGGTGCTCAATTTCCTCTAAGCATTTCTTTGGTTTCCCTCAGCTGCCCTGAGCAGCTCTGGCAGTGTCTGCCTGTTGCAGTACTGATAGGTGCCTGCACTGCTGCCCCAGGTGCTGCCTTTGGGTGGGCAGGATCTGCCCAGCCCCGATTCCCTTGCTCTGTCTGACCCAGGCTGGCAGAGCAGGCAGTCCCTGGAGGTTTCAGGAGCTGTCAGGGGAGCTCACAGGAGGTTTTGTGTGCCATGCTGTGCAGAGCAGGGAGGGAGGGCAGGGCTGTTCCCTGGGGGGCTGCAGGGAGCCGTGCTGGGGGGAGAGGCACAAGCAGAGCTCCCTCCCCACAGACACGTGTGAATCCAACACATCCACGTGCTGACAGAGCCATTGTGTTTTACTCCCCGCAGAGCTGCCTTGGCAAACACTCCCTTGTGATCTCTGGAGCTCTCAGGTTTGTTAGAGAAGGATGGGCTGCTGCCCTGCCCTGAGTGGGTCACACCCACCAGCAATTCCCCCTGCCTCTCATCCTTGTGGAAGAGTGGCATCTCTTGCTTCTGGGGTAGATATTTCATGTGCTTCTTCCTTGCTGGGTTGAAATACTATGGAGTGCACTTGATAACAGAATTAGAGCAATGCTTTCTAGGGAGCAGTATCACAGATCAGGTCATGTGAGTCCTGCTCTGCTCTCTGGCACAGTGCCACCCCCCGTGAGGATCAGATTCCCTTTGCACACCTCTACAATGTCCTTGCCATTCCTCTTTCCCTGCACATTTTCTGGGGGTTTTGTTGATTTCTTGCCTTGCTTTGTGGCTAATCAGCCACCTGACAGACAAGAACATGCTGCAGGGAGTGCCTCCTTGGCATCAGGACACAGGTGATTTTTGAGCCCAAAGGATTTCTGTCATTCAGGGACCTCACCTGTTCCTGCTCCCTAAGTGTGAAGCATATTGTGAGTAGTGCCCAGAGCAGCTTGCAGAGGCTTTTTAGCCATCAGTGTTGATGATATTGGTCATTATACCAAAGGAAATGGCCTGGTAAAAATAAAGTCTTGATGGATAGTAATAGACTAAGTTATGACAAGACAAAAAGGAATTAAGGTCTGAATGTTTTTGAAGAGATCAGAAATCATAAACTGGAACTTCTAAATCTGTTACAGCATTTTCTCTCTGCTCATTGTGCATCATTTCAGTAGGAGATCTATGGGCAAAGACTTCCCAGGGGAAAGAGGAAGAGAAGAATTACCTTCTCCTAGGAGTGCACATTGCAGGGGGGAGAGCAGGTGCCCCTGCTCTGGCACCCACAGGATAAACTCAGCTGGCACTTGGAGTGGAAAGGAAAGAGTGACTCTAATCAGAGATTAGCTGAAGATTGTCTATAGAAAAGTATGAATGGAGAAACAGGGAAATATTGGAAGGCAATAATCTTACTGGGGAGGAGCAGTGAAGCTGGAAGACACCTCAGCAATTTGAAGAAGCTGATACATTTCTCAGAATGCTCAATAATTAACTATACATTTCTTTGTGGGAATCATTTTAGGCTTATCAATATTTAATGATATGTAGGCTAAACTAAAGCCAAGAACAATAAAAGGAATGTCTGGAACATAGACTAATTAGTGGTGTGAAAAGATAGGAAAGAGATTACCATAGAGAAACGAGGCAAAGGATACGGTCTGACAGCCACTGGGGTTAGAGCTACAGGTCCTGGTTCCCAGTGCCAAACGAAAGGCTCGAAGAAATCTGCTCCAGAGGCACTTTCGGGGTGGGAGCTCTGCTGTGACTCCCACTCTGCTCACAGGAGCAGCTGTGTGCTGCCAGCACAGTGGGGCTGCCCAGGTCCAGCCTCTTCCTCCTCCTTCAGCAGGAAGCAGGGCGAGCTCCTGCCCTGCAGTCTCACTTTCAGTGTCCCGGCAATGAAGATGGTTTTTCTCTCTGGTATCTCCCAGGCTGCTTCCCTCCCTGCTGGGCTGTGCCCTGCCCTGCACTGCTCTGCCCGGGGCAGCAGCGGGGCTGGGCTGTGACCCCCGGCCCGGGCCGGCCCCTGGAGCCCCCGCAGGGCTCGGGCAGAGCTGTGTGTGTGTGTCTGTCCCAGCTGTGTGTGTGTCTGTCTGCCCCAGCTGTGTGTGTGTCTGTCTGTCCCAGCTGTGTGTGTGTCTGTCTGTCCCAGCTGTGTGTGTGCCTGCCCCAGCTGTGTGTGTGTCTGTCTGCCCCAGCTGTGTGTGTGTGTCTGTCCCAGCTGTGTGTGTGTCTGTCTGCCCCAGCTGTATGTGTGTCTGTCTGTCCCAGCTTTGTGTGTGTCTGTCTGCCCCAGCTGGTGACCCCAGGGGTTCTTGCTGCCAGCTGAGGATGGCAGTCCCTGTGCAGAGCCCCCCATGGGCGCTGGGGATGCAGAGCAGCCCATGAGCTGCATGCTCAGGAGCAGCCTCTGATGAAAGCAGAATTTACAGTAAGGCATCACAAGTGCACCGGGGCAGGTTATTCTGATTGCAAACTTGTGTAAATACCATTGATGCCAATTATCTCTAAATCAGGAAGTGATTTAATGGGATTAACGGCCCAGTGTTACTTTGAAACCTGAACAATTCCTTCCTTACGCAAGAGCTAAAGGTTTCCTCTCTTTGCCAACTGCTGTCAATTCTTCTGACAGGAACTTAAAAATAGAAACCATATAAGATGTTTGCCTTTAATGCAAATGCAGCATTTGTCCTGAGCCAGCAGGAAGAGCTACACCACACGTGAGCAGTGAAGGGAAAGGGATTTGTGGAGTGGCACTGAAGGAAGAGAACTGTCCTGGAGGTGTCCCACAGTCCACCCTGCACACAGCAGCAAAGGGAACTCACACCCAGTTTTAAGCAGTTTGTTTTGAATCTGTCTCTTAGTGCCTAAGTACTGAGCAGTGAGGTGACTGTCTAGAGAAAACAGCCCTGTTAAAAAAGGCCTGGGAGTTCTCTGAGAAGTGTCACACCTCTGGTACTAAGAACTGCTCAGTTCTGAGGGGACACTGGCAGGTGCACAAAAATGGCTTCTATTTTCTTTTTGATTTGTATGTGCAGTACTACAAGGGGCAGAGTTGTGCATTTCAGTGCCCTCATCATGGAACTATAATATGTCACCATGAACCTAAACATGGCTGAATCTACCATTTTTCTTTTCTAGGCTGACATCTTCTCTGGAGCTGTATTTATCCAGCTGGCCATAGGGCTGAATCTTTATTTGGCCATAATTATCCTGCTTTCTATTACTGCTCTTTACACCATCACAGGTGAGCTTGCAGAGCAGTCTGATAAATCAGAGATGTTGAGGGAGCCAGAAGAAAGAGAAGTGGAGAAAAAGGGAGAAATGAAAATCTGAAAGGGGGGCTATTTATGGTAGTCCTTGAAAGACAGAGGTGGTGAGAAAAGGGAAAAAAAAAAAGAAAAAAAGCATTTCCACTTTTTTGAGATATATGCCCAGGGCTAACTAATTTGTCCTGACTTCTCTGCCATCAGGTGGCCTTGCAGCTGTGATTTACACAGACACCCTACAAACATTCATCATGGTATTGGGATCCTTCATTCTCATGGGATTTGGTGAGTAAATCAGATGAATTCAACTGGAATGTTCAGCCACAAATCTTGCAATGGCTACAGGAATGAATCCTGCAGTGTGAAACTGTTACCTTAACCTGGAGGTTTCTGTTTATCAGGGAAGAAAACAGGCATGTTGCCAAAAGTCAGGCACCTTTAGTTACTGAGTTGCTCTGTCTCCCAAGCACAAGTGAATGTGTAAGGTAACAAACAGCATCCCATGATGGGATTTTTATGTCCACATCAAGGAGGCTTCTCTCCTGACACTCTCAAGCTCTGAGATTCCAGTACCAAATCCTTTATTGCTCCTGTTCTTTTGTGTGTTCCAGCATTTGCTGAGGTGGGAGGCTATGAGGCCTTCATGCAGAAGTACATGGCAGCCATTCCCTCCAACGTGTCCTACGGGGGCACCCAGGTGGACCCTGCCTGCTACACCCCCCGCAGGGACGCCTTCCACATCTTCAGGGACGCCAGCAGCGGGGACCTGCCCTGGCCAGGGCTGGTGTTTGGCCTCAGCATCCTTGCCATGTGGTACTGGTGCACTGACCAGGTAATGTGGGCCCTGCAAAGGCCAGACCCAGAGCTCTGTGCTCCAGGGTGATCCTCCCCTGCAATGCTGAGCCACAGAACTGGCTGTCATTTCCAGACTGGTCAGTGACTTTTCAGTTCCTGGTTTCAAGGCATCTCTCACATGCAGGAAAATGGAATGGGTGTTCTTTCTGGAACCTTCCTGCACACCTCTGCCCAGCAGATACCATGTCTGCCTCCTTTCTCATTTTTTATGTGTGACCATGTGGGAAAACAGAGAGGTTGTGCTGTGAACACTTAGGAAACCATGGAACAAATGGCCCTTGTTAGACTGGGTCTGGATACCATTCCCTTTTCAGTAATACAAGTTTGTTTCCTATAAATGCAGCTTTCATCTTTGCTTGCATAGTCTTGGGGGGATGATCTTTATATGTTTGGTCTTTCAGCCTGGAGACTCTTCCCCAGTCTTCCTTCCTTCCCTCTAAAACCTACTGGCCAGTTTCCTCAAGAGATCACACTGACACAAGTAAAGAAAAATGTGCTCCTGCTCCTGCAACAAGTGAATGTGTCTCTAACAAAGGATCTCTCTGCATCCTGAATTGTGAGAAAGATCATCTTCATGATTTCTCAAGAAATTAACAAAATCCACAATGTAACTGTATTTACTGCTCAGTTAAATATTCTATTCCTTTTTGGCTTTTTAGTCTGTCTGCTTTAAAAACCTTTTGTGAGAGAAGTCTTAGCCCTCAAACACACACCGGATAAGAAATATTTTCCTTTACTGGTTTCAAACATATCCTTTGATTTTCATGTAGTTTTCATTTTTCCTAGTGGTAGAAATGCTAAACAGGCTCTTTTGCTATCACAGAAGTTAAGAAGTACCTTGCATGTGGCACATGGCACGGTGTGATCATGGAAATGTTACAGCTGCCACGTGTCATTGGCAGGTTATTGTGCAAAGATGTCTCTCTGGCAAGAACATGTCCCATGTGAAGGCTGGCTGCATCGTGTGTGGGTACCTCAAGCTCTTGCCCATGTTCATCATAGTGATGCCTGGCATGATCAGCAGGATTTTGTACACAGGTATGATATGGATATGGAAATGCAAAGTTCTTGCTGCCTGCCTTGCATTGCCAATCTCTGTCCCTTCCAAAGGACCTGTGAGATTGTCATCTTCTCATCCAAATAGTCCAGGCACCTTCAGCTAACTGCACTGTTAGAAGCCACAGGCTTCCTCTTTTCCCTGATCCCAGGTTTCTGCTAATACTGGTGCTGTCTGTTTTAGGGGAAAGAAATTCCACAGGGTCCCTCCCCAGCTGTCTGTTTGCTACACACTCTGACTGAATGAGTGGAAAATGCTGTCCAGGACAGATATTGTGCTGGCAATTGGAGGGACAGGGCCATCAGTCACAGACTGCAGGGTTTGGGCCATGGGCAGTCCCAAGGGCAGCATGGGGAAATGCCACCTTCCCATCTCCCTGACCAGCAGAGAGTTTGGCTGTGTTTGGCAGCAGGCAGAGGAGACAGGTTCAGGCTGCAGGGAGTGGGCTTTGTGTTCCTCTGCTTGTTTTTCTATTTGTCTCCTTGTGGTGTTCAGCCCTGGTCTGACAAGTGAGTGCAGATTTTCTTTTGACCTGCAGCACTTGTCAGTATTCTCTTAGAGAGGAAGGGAAGAGGCTTAGGATCACCTTCCTCCCTGCCAGCAAACCAAGGATGAAATCAAATGTGTCAGTCCAGTGGTTCAACATAGAGATACATTCTAGAAGCTCTGTTAATTTGGGAGCAATCTGTTGTTTACATGACCTTGTCTCAGTGTCTCATTATCCTCTCCTCAGATGTGGTGGCTTGTGTTGTGCCTGAAGTCTGTCAGCGCTACTGCGGCACCTCAGTGGGCTGTACAAACATTGCTTACCCAAAACTGGTCGTGGAGCTTATGCCAAATGGTAAGACACTGTCTGGATTTGTTGTTTCTTAGTTTTAGGAAAGCCAGACTGTAAAAACAAGTGATAGAGGGAGTCCAAGACCCATATTTAGTTCCAAAATTCTTGCTAGAATGATGTACAATTAAGCAAAGGGGTTGTCTGTATTAGCTGTAGGTGCAGAATAGCTCCACACTGACAGTGTCAGCTCTCAGCTGGCACATGCTGTGTGCTGAAATGCTAAATGAGCTCCCTTTTTGTGAAGGTAAAAAATAACCTGCTTGGCCAATGATTTATGAAAGACTCTCTGCCAGGATCTCTGTGTTGGAGGCCTATTCCTGTGGTCCTCCTGCCACCCCCAAAGAGATGGGTGCTGGCTCATAAGGCAAAAAAGCCAGGTTATGATATTACAGAGACCATGGCACTTCTCTGATAGCTTTGGTACTTTCCCATCCATGTTGTTAAAATCTGCAGTACTTCCCCATGCTCTGTGGCCAGACCAGACCACCTGGAAAAGTGGCTTACTCTGGTTTTCAGACAGTAAAAGAAACTTGGTGGTTTTTGGCACATACCTAGTTCACAAATATACTACAAGCCAGTGAGCACTCTCCTGCAAACAAAAGGAATTATTTTTATAACTGTTGGGAAAAGTCTGCTTAATACTATTTTCTTTTTATTCTAGCATTTAATCAGGTAGAATTCACTAAAGTAGCTACATGCTAAAAGCTCAAGAGTTTCCCTGGCACTGCTGTAAATAGCTTTTTGCAAGCTCTGCTTGCCCAGCAAGGGAATGTCAGGCAGGATTTTGTGTCAGGCACATCAGTGTGCCAGGACACGCTCAGAGCTGCCCGATGGAAAGGGTCGGCAAAGAGCTGCAGCCGGGTTCTGAGGCTGCCCCCGGAACGCTCCTCCCTCCCCGTGCCCATCTCTGTGTTCCAGGTCTGCGGGGTCTGATGCTGTCAGTCATGCTGGCCTCCCTCATGAGCTCCCTGACATCCATTTTTAACAGCGCCAGTACTTTGTTCACCATGGACATTTACACCAAAATTCGGACGCGGCCATCGGAGAAGGAGCTGATGCTGGCGGGCAGGTGAGGCCCCCCCGCTCCCCCCGAGCGCTTCCCGGAGCTGCCCCCGAGCCCGGGCCCGGCTCAGCCCCCCCGGCCGGGCGGCACCACCTCCCGGGGCCGAGCGGCTGCGCCAGCCCCGGCTCCTCTGGGGACAGCACCCCCTGCTCCCCACTGCTGCTCGAAGGAAAATCTTTTCCATTTCCTTCCTGGGCTCCCTGCTGCACCAGGCTGCAGCATCAATGAGCTGGCTCCAGTTCATCTGCTATTGATTTGTCTCTGGACGTAACAACCACAGGAGAAAAGTGATTTTGTATGTTCTGATTGCATATTTAACCATGTGCTGATGGATATTTGACGTACACGCTACCCAACCTGGATTTCTTTTGTTTGTTCAGTGCTAATTTGCCATTATAATTGATTTCACTAGTTGAAATACAAAATGAACATGTAAATTATTGATTAATTGATGTTCTTTTTTCTTTCTGATAGATCATAGATACTTCCAAGCAGATGGCTAATTGAATATCTGGCTATGTTTACAGGGCATTTATGTTAGTCTTAATTGGCATCAGCATTGCCTGGGTTCCTGTGGTGCAGTCAGCCCAGAGTGGGCAGCTCTTTGATTATATTCAGTCTGTAACCAGCTACCTGGGACCTCCCATTGCTGCTGTTTTCCTGCTTGGTATCTTCTGCAAGCGTGTCAATGAGCAGGTAAGTGTAAATTAGGAAACAGGTATGCCACGTGTTCCTTTAGCAACTGGGAGAAGTGGGGTTTTTTTTTGTTATGAGCAACTTCTTCCTGTTTATTTTAATCCCAGTATAGCCCAGGGATTTTGTCTCCATACCCCAAAGGCTGAGGTTTCAGAGATGAATTGGAAAGGTTCTTTCATTGTCTGATAGATAAACAGTCACCTAGGAATTCATAGATAGCTCTGAAGCTTAGGCTCTCTATCACTTTGCCAAGAAGTGTGTTCAAAGGATAATCTATGGACACATAGTTGAAAGTTTCATTTAGGATATTGGTCACCAAGCTGCTTTACCAAACAAACAACCTCCCACCTATCCTGTCCATCTGGGTTTTGAATATCCCTAGGAGTAGAAACTCCACAGTGTCTCTAGGCAACCTGTTCCAATGGTCAAGCACCTTTACAGTAAAAACAAACAAGGTTAAACAGAATTTCCCATGTTTCAGTTTGTGCCCACACATAGCTGTGTGTCTGTTACCTTTGGGCTGGAGTACTGTACCCCAGGCACCCACCAACAGTACTGGGAATTAAATAATTACACAGGGCCATTAGCAGGTAAACCAGACACACGTTTTAGGAAGGATGACACAACATTCTGGTTGGTTCCATCGTGCCAGAGCTGTCAGGGATTAAGACCTCAAAGGTAAAAAGGTATGAGAACAGCCCCTGGGGTGTGCAATTCATGGCTGAAACCTGTCCTGTGGAAGGGCAGAGTTGTGTGGAGCCAGATGGACTCTGAGAAATGGTCTGGACACAGTCCTGAGGTGTGCCTGACATCTCAGAGCTGTTCATTACCCCTTTCACTTGTACTCATAGACTAAGCTGTGAATAAGGTGACTGAAAGCATCTGGATTAAAACCCACATTCCAAAGCCATTGTAACACAATACTACATCCACGTTTCCTCCAGCAGCTGTTTGAGAGCTCAGAGTTTATTTCCATCCCTGAAATGACTCATTTTGATCCCTTCTTGTCACACCCTTGTCTGCAGGGTGCCTTCTGGGGCCTGATCATTGGGCTACTGGCTGGACTCAGCAGGATGATTGCAGAGTTTGCCTATGGAACTGGCAGCTGTGTGGCCCCTTCCAACTGCCCCTTCATCATCTGTGGCATTCACTACCTTTACTTTGCACTGATCCTCTTTGGGGTCTCTGCCATCGTCATCCTGGCAGTGTCCTTCATGACCAAGCCCATTCCTGATGTACATGTGAGTATCTCTGATGTACATGGGAGTGTCATCACTGATGTACAGTGAGTATCTCTGATGTACAGTGAGTATCACTGATGTACAGTGAGTATCACTGATGTACAGTGAATATCTCTGATGTTCAGTGAGTATCTCTGATGTACAGTGAGTAGCATCACTGATGTACAGTGAGTATCACTGATGTACAGTATCACTGACGTACAGTGAGTATCTCTGATGTACAGTGAGTATCATCACTGATGTACAGTGAATATCTCTGATGTACAGTGAGTATCACTGACGTACAGTGAGTAGCATCACTGATGTACAGTGAGTATCACTGATGTACAGTATCACTGACGTACAGTGAGTATCTCTGATGTACAGTGAGTATCATCACTGATGTTCAGTGAGTATCTCTGATGTACAGTGAGTATCTCTGATGTTCAGTGAGTATCTCTGATGTACAGTGAGTATCCTCACTGATGTTCAGTGAGTATCTCTGATGTTCAGTGAGTATCTCTGATGTTCAGTGAGTATCATCACTGATGTTCAGTGAGTATCTCTGATGTACAGTGAGTATCTCTGATGTACAGTGAGTATCATCACTGATGTACAGTGAGTATCATCACTGATGTTCAGTGAGTATCTCTGCAGTCCTGCTCCTCAGCAGATGGAGCCCAATGAAAGCACCAGTTCATACCTGGAGTGTTACCCCTTGACCCTTGAGCCACCCCCAGCATACACTCTTGTAAGAAAGGAAATATCTTCATTTACCTGTGCCAGCTCTTGAGTGGCTCCTCATAGCCTGGGACATGCCAGACACCTGGGATGCTGTGCCCTGGAGCAGCTGAGGTGCTGGCCAGGCTGGTTGCTCCCTGTGTGCTCAGCCCATGATCAATTCCAGTCCTTTTGTTCCGTGGCAGCTTCACCGCTTGTGCTGGGCCTTGAGGCACAGCAAAGAAGAACGGATTGATCTTGATGCAGATGAGGAGCAGGACAGAGCTGATGAAAAAGATGATGAATCAGGTAACTCTTGAATACCTAGAGATTCTGTCATATATTTGAGTATCCCTGTTTCATTCCTGAAGGAACATTAACATGCTTGATAGTTGAAGACATCCTCCCTCTCCCCAACAGTAAATCCTCAGCCCCCACAAATTTAAATGGCTCATGAGCTGCCTTTTCCAATCTCTCAAGCTCAGTGTAAATCAGAAATGAAGTGGATTTGAAGGGAGGAAATCTTAATTTTTTGGTATCTGAGTGGCAGCTCTGGGACTAAACCAAAGGCAATGCTGTGGGTCAGAGCACTGTGCATTGGCAGAGCTGTGTGTGACTCCAGCACTTGGAGGGAATTCACCTGGAAAGAGGGGTTGTGCTCAGGATTGAAGGCACCTGACTGCCCAGATCCCTCTTGTCATTCTTTGCTACAAAAATATGGTGAAATTATAAAGGGTATGGTCAGGCACCACGAAAGCAGACTGCAAACCCACTGCTCTCTTTACGGGGTTTCTGGTTCTGCTCCCAAGCTCCTTTTCATCAGTATCCTCAAGTTATTTTATTTGTCTTTCAATTAAGAGTGTAGAAAGTACTGAAAAAATGGAGTTTAAGCTTTGAAGCACAGTTTGCTTCTCCAATACCAGGCCAAGTCTCTGAGCTGCAAAAGGCCCAAGTGTCTTCTGCAGAAGGCTCTCTTGGGACATACAGAAAATCCCTTTTTTCTAGATGAGCTGTGCAAACACAACATTAATGAGATTCTTGTACTATTTTGTACCAAAATGCTTCCACTGAATTCCGACCATAAATCAGAAGGGGAATGCTCTGTCCCAGAGATCAGTGTGTGCCATGACCTGCACTCACCTTTCCTGACCAGAGTGTTACTCCTTGCAGTTAATGAGGAAAACCAGGAGGAGCCAGGATGCTGCAGGAAAGCTTACAACTGGTTCTGTGGCTTGGACCAACAGAAGGGCCCCAAACTGAGCAAGGAGGAGGAAGAGGCCCTGAAGAGAAAACTGACAGACACCAGTGAGGTGCCACTGTGGAGAAACATCGTGAACATCAATGGCATCATCCTCCTGACTGTGGCTGTGTTCTGCCATGCCTACTTTGCATAACCCCTGAGCACAGTCCTGAAACTGGACTGCATTGTTCAAGCAAAATGATGGTTTGTAGATTTACACGATTAGATACACATTGTATTTTCATCATCCACTTTTGTAAAACATCAGAGTGATTTACTCACTGATTTTGTGATCATAATTTCAACAATTTAAAGATGAAGGCCACTGGGATTTCAAGAGAGAATTTCTGTTTAGGCATTGAACCGATCCAGGGCTAACTGAGGTTCAGAATTTCCATCCAATATTCTCTCTGCTCATGATACATTTCATATTTTAGGTTCAGAACAAGGCTGCTTGAGCCATATTTCATATAAGGTTTTGTGAACTACCTTTTAGGGTTCATTACACTGTTTTGATTTTCATCCCTTCCTCTGATCATTCAATTTTCCTTTTCCTTTGGCTATGATAATTTGCAAAAAACTGACAACCACTGAGGGACTGTATTACAAACTCAAATTAAAACATTGCTTTTGTCCTCCCAACATGGGATATCTGAAGTAAAGGATTTATGCACATATCAATGTATTTGATATTATATATAATTTTCCATTATCAGTTTTTCCCCCTTTTTCTCACTTTCCACTGGGTTGTGTTCCTCGGTTGTCAGTGGAACACTAACCTCTGCATTGATCACATTTTGAAACTGGGGAACACCTGTCTTAATGATGCTAAAAAGAATTTTTCTTACAGTAGATTATTTGTTTAAGGTTAACTTCCAAAGGTCCTCCTCTCTTGATATTTTAATATATACCTTTACTTGAATGTGAAGCTTTTTATACAAAATACATGTATTATATATACACAAGCAATACATTATGTATATGCCCTATATATATTATATATATTTAAAATATGTATTTATGTGTGTGTATATATATTAATTTCTTACTGATCAATTCCCACCCTGGGGTGTCAAGGCCCTCTTTGCTGTGGGCTTGGAGTCAATGTCCTGCCTCTGTCTCTGGTCTGTGCTGCAGCCCAGCCCAGGCCATGATGGAACATCCTCAGCACTGGAGTGCTGGGCTGCATTGTGCAGATACATCCAAGGGCTCTCTTTCCTGCAAAGCTATAAATCTTTCCTCTGAAGATTTCATTGAGAAATAGGATTGCTGCTGCATGGCAGCATGAGTTAGCAGTTCAGGAAGGAGAACAGTCACAGCTGTGGGATATCAGCTAAAGCAGGCTGATTGTCTCTACTCGATACCTTTGGTGCCAGCTGGGAACACAGGAAAAGACAGATTTAACACTTCAAAGCAAAAAGCAATAGATCTTCATCTCATTCAGCTTCCTGGGGAATCAGGTGTAGGAAGAAGATGCTGGCTGCTCAGTGCCACAGTTCCCTGTTCCTTTTTGCACACCTTGGTGGCACTGTGCTGTCCCCAAGGTTCTGCCTCAGGACACTCCGGGCTGGCAGCAGCTGGAGGGGAAGGCACAGAGAAATCCCTGCGGTGCCACAGCACCCTGCTCTGCCTCCTGGCCTTGCATCACTGCCATTTCTTCATCTCCTGGCAGCATCTTTGCTTCATTTGGATGTAACCCCAAATGCTCAGGATCCCAGCAGAATTGCTGCTCTTCAGTGGAGTTGATGCTATTCAGCATAATCCCTTTGCATAGGCCAGATCTAATCAATACTTCAGAAATACCAGTGCAAACCTTAACACAGTGATAGAGTACCTTAAAGACCATGGAATTAATTGTATTTAATGAACAATGAAGATTTGTATGTATTAAAGTAATTGTATGTTTTGAAGTATTTGGTGTCCACAAAGTGATGGGATTTTTATAAAATATGATGGAAGACAGAGAAACTTCATTTGGTGTCTAGGTTTTGGCTCTGGGTAATAGTAATGGATGAAAAACAAACAAGGGAGATGTCACTGAGGATTGCCCAGATCCCTCTTTGTCATTCTTTGCTACAAAAATACAGTGAAATTATAAAGCTATTTGGATAAAGACAAAGAACCCAAGTGATTTCCTGGCAGTCTGAGCAGCCTTTGGATGACCTCCTGGTTAATCAGGCACCATTGCATGACTTTGCTCCTCAGAACCACAGAGTTTTGAAAATCTAACACACACTTTCCCAGGGGTATTCACTGTATGTCCTCAGCAATCTGATTCATTCTGGTCTGAAGGTGGATGTTGTGGAGGGAAGAGCTCAAATGTTTACCAAAAGTTTGACAGCTGCTGTTGACTCCTCTAATTTTGTAGAATTTCAAAGAAAAAATGCCTTATATTGTGAACAGTTGATAAAATTGTAATCTTTAGCTAACTTTAAATGCCAGCTCAGGTTGGTAGCTATTGCATTCATGATTTTAAGGAAGAAAATTACTTTAGTTTTCAGGGGAGCTCTGTCCATGAGCTGTCATTGGGGACAGTCAGCTAAAAGCAGTAGCTTACACTGTTCTGGACATTGTCCTGCTTTAGAGGTGGGATCTGTGAGCACAGCCTTTATACATTTGTTTTGTTTGATTATACATTTGAAAAATGTCTGGTTAGTGGTGAGACTCCAAATAAATCTCTGGCTCACAGCACAAAGTACCTGCATGGCACGTACAGCATAACACAGCTCTGTTCCAGGGGATCTGGAGACATCCCAGCTTACCCTGGCAGGTAAGATACATGGTTAAAGCTTATTTTAGTGGATTTTAGTTAGATATACAGAATTATTTTAATAAAATAAAGTAAAATAAAATAAAATCTGCACTTAGTAGCACTATCAGCAAATTGTGACACTGCTCTGTAAAGAACACGCTAAACAAAATCTTCCATTTAAGAAATACTACATAGTTCTTAAGAAAAATCCTGAAAAAGTGTAATCACTGTTCATTTAATTGTCTGCATCACTCACAAAAATGTATCCAAGTACCTCACAAATGTTTAGTATTGATGATGATGAGAACACCCTGTTCTTAGAACTCAGAATTTGCGTTTATTCCTATTTCATTACTGAAAATCTCATGCACTGAAATGCCAGGAGAGGGGAGGTCTGGGACTTTTGCTTGGAGTCAGTCTGCAGTAGCCATGCTGTGGTTTCAAGCAGCCTGTTTGGCCTTGCTGGGCTGGGCCATGGCACAGGGCTGAGCTCCTCAGGTGCAGTGGTTGTGGTGATGGGAGCTCAGAGCAGCTGGGATTGCCAGGGCACTCAGCTCCCTGCCCTTCCTTAACTGGCAAAGCCAGGGTGTTCCTGGAGAGTAAAAGCCAACACAAAAATGAGGAGCAAAGCTAAACAATCGATCCAGGTACTGTCAGTCACTGTATTTGCAGGGCACTTGAGCTCAGTGGTTTGAAGTGTGGAGCCAGAGGAGTTTAGAGCTGCCATTTCTGGGGGCAGACAGCACAGAAAAGGGCTGGGCACAGGCTGTGGGCTCACAGCAAAGCTGCTCTCAGGAAAGCTGCTGGGTGCCTGAATTTGCTTTGTGGTCTGATGTGCCAGCTGCAGGTGTTTGTGCCCTGCAGAGACCCCACAGAAAGGGAAGGGAGCAGCAATCAGAGACCTTCCCTCCTGAACTGAGAACCTGTAGTCCCAGATTCAATAACAGCAGGCAATACCCTGCTGAAAGAGATGGGAAATGCAAAAACCTTGGCTTTGTTTGGTGATTCATGGCATTTTCCCATGGAGTGTGTATTGTAGGCCTGTGCTGGAGAGCCTAAAGGACAGACAAAACTTCACTCACTCCAATTTCTACTGGCTGTTCTGATGCAAGACAGGATAAGCAGTGCCTCAAGTTATCATCCTTATTATTTATGAAAGAAGTTGCCTTTGTTGTGCCTCCTGAAGAATATTCCTTCTTGCCCTCTACCATGGGCAGCTGTGAGAAAGAATAATTCCCCTGGAGCTCCTGAGCCCACCCTCCCCTCACCTGGCACAGCTGAGGCCAGAGCAGCTGTGCCTGCCTGGACCAGCACCTCCCCTCCTTTTCTGAAGGTACCTGGAAGAGCTGCAAGCTGAAGTGTGAGTTTCTTGTCACTCTGTGCAGCATTTTTGTTTACAGTATTTAAGTTATACAGCCTATAACTTTAAAGATGTAGCTTATATGCAAGGTATGCTAAAACAAATTATTAAAATGGTTTTATTCATTTAAATTGCAAACTTTGTCTTGCTAAAAAGAAGTCCTGTGATTTGAGCATATTAGCTTTGTGTGTAGCTGTCTGTGCCCTTCTGGTTTAATGTCATTAGCCAAATGTGATTTTCCCAGACTATTTTGTCCTTTGACAAATGTCTCCCTATATGATTTTTATGATTTTTTTGATAGAAAAGGTAGTGGTGGGAAACAAATTTAGTCCCTGCTTTGAAACATGAAGAGATGGAATGAAAAGCTGCCATTTTCCAGAGCAGGACAGAATGGTTTCCACCCCTTGGCCTTCTGAAAGAGTATAGGGACAGTGGAAATGAGTCTGTAGCTGCAAGAACAAAGAGCCATAACATTCTTAACCTTCTAGAAACCTTTAGAAATAATTCAATGTGGCCTCTGCCTGGGTGGGACACCAGAGTGCACAGGGAAGTCTTGTTTCCCATGGATTCAGCTGTCTTGTCTTCTGGTGCTCTGAGGACTGCTGGGCAACTGGTTTGAAAGCCCAGTGTGTGTAGAGTGTAAGTGCATTAATTCCAGTATTGACCTGGGACCATATTAATTATATCTGGGCCTTAATAATTGTTGGCTTCAAGCTAAAACCAAATTGATTTCATTGATGTTAAAAATTTGCCTTGGTGCTAAAACCAGAGACTTGCTGTACACACAGCATTTCCTTTGAAAGGGTGAGTTTAATTAGGGTGCCAGTCCTGAGGTGTTCATTTAATTATTTGTTATGTGTATGAAGCAATTCCAAAAGATCTTCAGTATTTTTGTGACCAAGTCTGTGGTAGATTTATTATGGAGCATTCCTGACTGAAAGCTAAGTCAGTCCAAGGAAAGTGTCCATCAGCTGTTCTTTGATCCAGCCAATTGTTTTACTGACACCTACAGTGCTAATTAATTCCCAGCTTCATGAAATAGGGACTCTTGTCTCTCATCCCAAAGCAGGGAATTAGCCCTCAGCACAGCCTGTGACTTTTGATTATTATATCTGCAACCACCTTTTTGTCAATAATGCAGATTTGTAAGTAGAAAACCCCAATTAACAGTGGCTGTCCATGCACAGACTTCAAATCCTGGCATTTGCAGAGGCAGCACATGGTCAGTACAGCCCAAGGGAGTTCCTGTTGTGTTTCAGTGTGATGGTTTCATGTTGTCAGGTGTAGCAGGGCCAAAGAATTGCTGAGACAAAAGCTGACATGTGGGAGGGCCCCAGTAGTGTCCATAGCTCAGAGTTCACCTGAGGCTTTGTTCCATTTCTGTACTGTAAGATGAGAACACTGATCCATGGAGAGGCTTTTTTGGGAACAGTTGATATTGTCTTTAAACATTGATCAGGCAGATACTTGGAACACACTACTTAGGGTCCAAATCAATTTCTTCTAGTCAGAGCAGCTCAGTGTGGATGGTCTTATTTCTGCATCTGACCAAGCTAATTGTTCTGGGACCTCACTGAAGGGTGATACCTGTATTATCAGGGAAGGCTGTGACAAGGTTGGACCTGGGTTAAAATGATGATTGTTACCAGATTTTCCTGCAGTTCTGTAAGAGCAGCTGAGCCTGTACTGTGCTGCTCCAGTCCTTTAGCATGTTATTAAAGCTGCCTGGCTTCTCTTATTGAGTTGGATGCACTCTGGCACCAATATGTATTACGTACGAGTGCCTTATGTGTTTAAAAGGCAGAGTTCCTCCAAGATCCTGCCTGGAGGGAATGAATCCAACTGACTCAATACTTTAAATCACATCTTTATAAGAGAGGAAATTCACCCTTTGGTTACATTATGGAAGAGAAGCATTTTAACTGTAATCACTCCTACAGGAAGAGTTTATCCTGTGTGTAAGGGTAATGCAGTTTGCAGTGTGACCGTGGGTTTGAATGGAAAAGCAGCCCTGACAAATAACCCCTTTTATAGTCCTGATGCAGCTGCTTTGTAGCTACAATTCTGGATATAAAACTCCCATGTGAGAACAAAACCCAAGTGAAAACAAATGGGACTTGCTGTGAAGCTGTGTCAGCCACCCTGTCACATCTTCCCTGGTGGCTGAGAATGGCCAGGGCTGTCCTGCTCATTTGTGTTATTTCTTTGCCCAGGTCTCCTGTTGAAGCCTCTTAAATTACATTCTTGTAACTGCAAACAGAGATTTGCAATATGTCAGTAGAGACCAGCCTTGAACTCCCAGTGAAGAAAACACTACTGAAACTTCCCACCACTTCCATTGCCCACAGCTCAAACCCTGAGGTGCTTTTGTTCCCTGTTATAAGCAATTCCAATTAGGGACCACAGCCCTCTCCTGTTGGAGAGGCCCCAGCACAGCTTCACCAAGGCTTTAACCTGGTAAAGGCTTTCTGACTTTGCTCTTAATCCCATGTTCAACAAATGTTTGCAGTAAAATTCATGTGAGTTCCTGTTGTTAGATCAATTTGTCAGTAGGGACAAACTGCCGGAGGGGTTAATTGTGAACCTTTCTAATATAATTAATTATTGATTAGTGTTTGATAGGCTGAGGTTTAAAAAAGAAAAGGAGAGAACATTATGAAGAAAATAAAAGGGGTTGGTGTCTTGTATCATAGGAAAATCTTGGTAATTTGGGCAATAACTCCTAGTGGAGAATTCCACACTTCCTAACTTTTCTTCTCCGTTTTTCTGCTTGTGACCTGCAATATAGATGTGAAACTGTTGCCAAATAACTTTTCAGGACAAACTGACCCAGAGTAAGTAAAGAAGAGAGCTCTGGGGTGCTGAAGGTCTCATGTAATCGTGTACCTTTTACAGCCAGACAACAACAGAGGGCAATAGATCTCTAGAAAAGATCGCGGCTGCAGAAGGGTTTCCAGTCGATCGCGGTGATGGCGATTTCGGCAGCTCTTTGCACGGCCTCGCTGGGATCCTCCAGACACCGCTGAAAGGTGTCCCTGTGCTCCAGCAGCGTCTGGCGGCCCTCGGGCAGCTCAGCCAGCAGGGTGAGGGCTTTGATCGCATTCAAACGCGCTTTGCTGGTTTCCTCAGCAACCAGCGCCAGTAAAGGTGGAATGGCTTCAGCACCCATGGCTGTGGATCTCCCTGTAGGGAAATAAAGCGGCTTTGAAATGTGTAATGACATCTACTCGTCATCCTCTTGGACTGACACGCTCCATTCCCTGCCGGGCTGCAGCTCGGAACAGCCCTGGAGGCGCAGGGCACAGAGGCAGAACGTGCTCTTCTTTCAGAGACCAAGGCTGGCTCCCAGCCGTTCATTTTTAAGGAAAAAGATCTTCCATGGTTAACTTTATCTGCCTTGTACATTAGTATTTCATTTGCAACAAATTATCCAAAAATACACGAGGCACTAAATGATAGAATGTGTTTTGGGGGGGGGTGAGGAGTGGAATTTGTTAGATGCCCTTAAGAACATCCTCCAGTCTTTCATTTCTAAAAACACTTCAAAGACCGAGATCCACTCCTGAGTTGTCTTTGGAAGCCCGAGGAAGGTTTGCAGAGGAGGACTGGAACACAACTGCTGTTATTGAGTCTTTTATGTCTAATTACTCATTCATCACACTGGAAATTTAGCAGTTAGTATTTTCTGTGTCATGTAAGTTACTTGGGAGAGCTACAGACCTTATTAATATTCATTGCTCTCCCAGCTGTGAGAGAGGAGCTGCCTCTAATCCCCGAAGGTTTCCAGAGAGCAGCGCTCCTCTGCCGAGCACTGTTGATTCAGCGCAGCTCCGGGTTTCTGCACCTCTGTGTGGTCTGGACTTGAGTGGAAAATGTTCTCCCTCAGGAGGGAAATGATGCAGGTGAGGTAGATAAGTAACTTCTTGACCTACTTAGGGGAATGAAATGTGAAATATCCTGTCCCCTCCAAGCACTGTGACGAAGCAGCAACAGTTGCTAAAGACAATGATAAAGAAATGTCCCAATCTTAGAGTTTCTTGAGGAGCATTAACATTGTCAGAAACTGAGGACTTGGGGAGTATGGGGGGCAAATGTTTTGTTACCTAGTTGCCCTAGAATTGGATTTCCCCAACAGAATAGCCTGTGTCTCACCCTGAGGTGTAACAAGAGCAAACATCAGCGCTCCCGTTGAGTTGACTTGAACTTCGGGCTGCGTGTCCTCCAGCAGGCTCAGCAGCACAGGAATCACCTCTTCCTCAACCACGGCGATTTTCCCCTCGGCATGAGAGCTGTGCAGAGAGGATGGTTCAAGTGAGTGAGCCCTGAGCTGTGCCCGCTGCCCCTGCAGCCCCCTGGCCTCTGGCCACGCCTGGAGCCGCACCCCGGTGCCACCAGGGCTGTCACAGCCGCTGTGCCCCCTGGAGGGACTGTCCGGCCCCGGCACCGAGGGGTGGCTGTGCCTGTGCCTGCTGAACCCACCTGCTGACACCGGCCTGAGGACACCACACCCACCGGCCTGCACGGGCTTCACGATATTCTAGGGTATTTCAGGTGCTCCACTATATTCTAGGGTATTTCAGGTGCTTCACTATATTCTAGGGTATTTCAGGTGCTTCACTATATTCTAGGGTATTTTAGGTGCTTCACTATATTCTAGGTTATTTCAGGTGCTTCACTATATTCTAGGTGATTTCAGGTGCTTCACTATATTCTAGGGTATTTCAGGTGCTTCACTATATTCTAGGTGATTTCAGGTGCTCCACTATATTCTAGGTTATTTCAGGTGCTTCACTATATTCTAGGTTATTTTAGGTGCTTCACTATATTCTTGGTTATTTCAGGTGCTTCACTATATTCTAGGTTATTTCAGGTGCTTCACTATATTCTAGGTTATTTCAGGTTCTTCACTATATTCTTGGTTATTTCAGGTGCTTCACTATATTCTAGGTTTTTTTAGGTGCTTCACTATATTCTTGGTTATTTCAGGTGCTTCACTATATTCTAGGTTATTTTTAGGTGATATCTGGGTTTTTAAAAAAGCTTTCTATGGCACACTGGACACTGATGGGCAGCTGCATGTAACACGATGTAGGATTAAGGGTGTTGCTGTTCCTAATTGTAACAGAATCACAAACCTGGCTGGTGAAGCCTCTAGAGATTTAAAAACCTGCTAAATCAGAGGGCTAAAATGAATTCTTCTCCCAGATCACTTTTCTTTCTTTCCAGCCTCTCTAATGAGAAGAATATTTAATGTGGCCCAGCCATTGCAGGGACCTAGAACATAGCTCATGTCCATATTTCAGTTGTATTTTGTTTTCTTTCTGTGACTCAGGTTAATGATACTCTTTTCCTCTCATACCTCTCTTTATTACAGGACATGAGGAAATCTGTAGAGCCAGTTGATATGTAAACTACATCAACTGCTGACCTAATTTTAAAATTAGACATTTGTTGAACACTTATATTTTCTGATTGCTGTACAGTGGACTTAAGTTATTCCTTTAATCCATTCTCTGATACACAAATTTAATATAAAGATTGCTTTTTCTGATCCATCACTGATGTATGTGGCAGCCTGTGGCAGAAAACTATTTCTGTCTTCCATCTCAGTGAAAGTTTCTAAGGATCTCTAATTTTCTGAGAGAGAGCACTTTTCCAAAAGCATAAGGGAGATTCTCCCTATCTCCATAGTGGTCAGAGTTCTGTTTCTACAAGATTTTTCATGTAAGATTTTTTTCCTAGCAGTGCGGTACCAGGAAAAAAATCCTGATTCCACTGCCAATACTGAAAACAAACAGAAGGAGAAGGAATGACTGATGAGCATCTGCTTTCTTCAGTGATTTATAGCAGTTAGGAATTTTTAAAGCCCCATGTGTCCCATTTTGTTTTACCCATGTGTGCATTCAGGCTGATGGTGCTTTACATGTGAAACGAGGCAGCTTCAGTGTGCAGTGGAACACAGCTGTAAATCAATGGCATTTATTTACTCCTGGAATTAGTTCTGAATTTACTCCTGAATTTATTCCTGAAAGAATTAGTTCTTTCTTGGACTGAAGAATTAGAGATGTTTCTTTACCTGATTTCTAAGAGGACCCAGGCTGCTTTGCTCCTGATGGCTGTGGAGGGGTGTGAGAGCTTTTCCTTCAGCACAGGAACAGCACCAGCAGCCAGGGCTTCAGAAACCTCCACACGGAGGCAGTTGGAGAGTGTACCCAGGATCAGCTCCTGGATCTCATCCAACTCTGTCTCCAACTTCAGGACCAGTGGGGGAACCAAACCAGCCTGCAGGACACCAGCAGCCCCTGCAGAGGAGACAGGAAGGGATGTGGGTGAGAGCTGAGTGCAGTTACTATTGCTACCTGCAGCTGGAATTTCTTCAGAGGATCAAAACACATGTGGGAACTCATTTCCTTACCCAGAAGTGGAATTGAGAGATGGAAACTACTCCAAGATCCCCTGTTTATAAATGTCATCTCAGCATTGCTTCTTTGGAAGCTTCCCCAAAACTCCTCTAAAGAAATCAATACCAGGTAATAACCAACAAGACAATTGCTTCGATGTTCCCAGTTTCTCTGTGATATTTCTCCCAAAATTATCATTGCAAGGGAAATATAGGAAATATATATACATTACAAAGCCACCTTCTATGCAATCTTTCTAACAGTTCTCAACATGAACAGATGCCAAGAGAGACAGAGATGTTGGCCTTTAGAGCTCGTTCTTTTATTCTCATGGTGGTTTCTGGTGGGGGGAAGTCAGGATTTTGGGAACTGTCAGCTTCCTCACACATTTCTTTGTAGTAGTTCTGTCAAGGCAAAAATTTAAATTCTGAACTTTCCAGCAGTCAGTACTCTTGCACTGGCTCCTAAAATATAACATCAAAGGTAGAGAGATCATAACTTGCTCAGCAAGTGATGTCTTTGCTATGAGCAAGAGTCTGATTTGTACCATTTCTCACCCTTTACTAAGTCAACACTCAACAGCAATGCCAGGGGAAAGCAGAATGTACTGTCCACGAGTAACTATGTGAAAACAAAATTCTCCAGCTTGTCTTGTTGCTAAGACTGATTCTTTGGTTGCTATGAGAAATGTGGCTCCTTTCAAAGTGATTCATGTATGGTTAGATAAGGAAGTTTTGTGGATAAGAGTCATCAAGGTATTTTCAAATGGATCTTCACAGCAGACACAAGTAGGAAAGACATTTTCATGACCCTTGGTAGTGCATAAGAAAAATCCCTCACCTTGATAAGTGGGTGAAAAACAGGATTCTAATCTAGAGGTTATTCTGTTGCACATATTTCTGAGCCTTTGCTAATACTGAATAGCTTCTTATGGTACTGACTTATCAGGATCCACATTACAATGCCAAAGCCAAGAAGTGCCTTGGGGTGATATTACAGCTTTGCTACCTGTGCTACATTTGGAGGTCAGTTTCTGTGAGAATTCAAATAATATAGGAAAACCAGTTCCAAGACAATTCACATTGAAGGCTAACAGCATTTTCCAAACAAGGATTTCTCTTTGTGCCAGAAAGGCAAAGCAGGAAAGGAAAGTGAAATAATGCTCTTTGAAGCTGTGCCTCTGTGTGTCACTACAAGGGAGTTGCTGCTTTCACTGTGAAACAAACCCAACCAACCCTATATTGTTCCCTGGAGGAACAAAGGAAATTTCTCAAAGAGTAACTCCAGCCCATTTCTACTGTTCCTGCAGAAGGATGTGATAAAGGACACCTGTACTATTGCTCTGCTGGAAGGTCCCTGGGAAGGAGCCCCAGCTCATCCCTGACCAGCACCAACCCTCTTGACAAGGATCCCTGGGGTTTGGATTGCACATTGTAGGTATAGAAGGGTTTTGGCAGGTCAGACAGCAGCAGGAATATGTCTGGGAATTCTCTGTGCCTTATGGAATGCCAGGCAGTAGGGAGCTCACTAGTGAACTGCTCCCAAGGAAGCAGACTAAAGCAGTTAAATCATATCCAGAATTCCTTTAGCCACACTTCCCAACAGTCTTTTGAAATGGCCTGTGAAATACAGGATTTTTCAAATGCAACTTTTTAAACTCCTCCCAAAGTTTTTCATGAAAACAAACTGTATGGCCTGAGTGCATGGAATTGGGATCCCCAGACTGCTCAGAGTCACCACCACAGTCACAGGAACTTCTAAATTCTGTGTGGAAATCAGTACAGAATGTCAGTTTGGGAGGTACAGTTCCAGAGGAAGAGCAGTAAATCAGATGTGACAGCCTTAGGCTCACACTGCCTGTCACAACACCTGTGTGTAGCTTTGACTGACGTGGATCCCTGGGACAGCCCATAAGCAAAGCCTTTCTGCACAGGGCAGACACACTCTGCTTTGAGCCCAGAGAAAGCACTGCTTGATTGACCTTAACTTCCCACCTGTCTGTAACAACTGCTGCTGCAGCATTCCCTCTGCCTGCCCTGTGCTGGGAGATGTACTTGGCTCTTTCCTGGTTTGGGTGCTTGCTCTCAAATACTTCCTAGCCATTTTTTAACCCATCATGTTAAGTTTCATTTTCACTTTACTGCAATTCCCTCTTTTTCAGGACTTCCTTGCTAAGTTCTCTCAATTCTCTTGATCACTTCATCATCATGCAGGCAGGAAGTATAAACAGCATTCATGTTTCACTTTTTTTGTCTGGGTGTTTCAATTATCTTTAATGTATTCCACCAATACATTCATGCAGCCAGAGCTGCTTTCACTTGCCCTTGGCTTTATTCCTTCCAGTTAATGTTTATTGACTTTCTTTGCCTCAGTCATCCCTCATTCATTGCACTTCATGTCTTCTTTTGGTGCTGGCCTTAGTGTAGCGCTGCAGTCCTGGGTGTGAAACCCCAGGAAGTCACTTTGTGTCCATAAGCTGCTGAGATGAGGTACAGTGTTGTCTAGAACAGCTTTGATTCTGTACAGCCATTAACCAGTGTTTATTCTGGGGCTACTGGTCTCATTTTGTCTGAACACTTGGGATGTTCTAATGTTTTTTTTAAATTGATTTTGACCAGGCTGAGTCTCTGTACCAGGAGCTTTCTTGTCTATTGTTTTTGTCAAGCTGTCTGAGCTCAAATGCTGCCATGCTATGAGAGGGAGCTTCCCAGATACAAATATAGAAATAAAGATGAATTGTTTGACCTTGTCAAAAGTCTCAGTGTGGTGAAGAGAAAGAGGGTGGAGAGGAAAGGCCATCAACAGCAACAAAAAGAGACTACCTAACGCTGAGACTGAAATTTCCACGTGGAAATTCGTCATGATTTTCCCAGGGGAACCACAGGTTGAAAGGTCTAGGGAGGGAAAAGGGAGGAGACAAAATCAGTGGCAAATTGTCTGGGAGTCACTTGTAAAGGGGAGAGGTCTCAGATCCTTGGATCTTAGTGGGTGAGCCATAGGAGGGGAAGGTAAGCTGGGGTTTTGAGTAGTTCTATACTGAAAAATACAGTGGCATACTCAGGATATTGACATTTTCATTAAAATACTGCCCTTTCAAAAGGGATTTGTCTATTGCAGAGAGTGTTCTAGATACCCTGGGCCCAGTGAAGTAGTTGGGAAAAATGTTTTCAAAATGCAAATAGTTGCATTTGCAGCTGCATAGTTAACGTCATTATTGATCTGTTTTTCTGAGAACTTGTAATCTTCCCTTGGGCTGCTTTTTATCTGAGCACTCATCTCTTCCTTCTCATAACTGTCTGGCCACTCTCATCCTCCATTTCCTGATTTTTTTTTTCAAATAGGCCCAAAGAGGAGTTGCCATTTATTCTGTTCTTTCAGTGTGGCTGCAGGGCATGTAAACAAGTTAAATTTAGTAGAAGATGAAGGAGTTATTTACAGTACATAAGAATGGTGTTTTGTTTTGATTTTTAATTACATAAATCAAATCACATTGCAAATCCTTTTCCTTGAAAATGTTGGTTTTCAACTCAAAGTGGTCTGGTCTGAAGCATGTGCCTCATGCATGGCCACAAAGTGATGATTGGTGTAATAGAACACAGAAAGAAAATATGGAAACCCAGATTCTCTGGAAAATGAATCTCTGTTGGCACCTTGCACGTGTCCCTGCCATGGTCACACAAGTATTTGACATGCTCAGCAAAGGAATTGTGCTTAGGAAGGGGCACAGAGGGAAAGCAAAGCAGAGGCATGGGAAGGGAATCTGCTGCCTGGCACCACAGGCAGCTGGCACAGCCCTGGGGGAGCTGGCACAGCCCTGGGGGAGCTGGCACAGCCCTGGGGGAGCTGGCACTGCCCTGGGGGAGCTGGCACAGCCCTGGGGAGCTGGCACAGCCCTGGGGGAGCTGGCACTGCCCTGGGGAGCTGGCACTGCCCTGGGGGAGCTGGCACAGCCCTGGGGAGCTGGCACAGCCCTGGGGGAGCTGGCACTGCCCTGGGGGAGCTGGCACTGCCCTGGGGGAGCCACTGGATCCTGCCTGAACTCCCAGAGCAGCAGCTCTCCTGCTTGCCCTGCATA